>NC_079289.1:22829062-23162500 GCF_023638135.1 Falco biarmicus | reverse complement strand
AGCTGGACCGACAATGCAGCACCACCCAGAGATAATATGGCCAAAAAGAAGTCCACAAAGTCACTGGTGGAGAGGGCTTGCCAGACATTCTGAGTTACTGTGGACTAAATACTAAATATGGATAAGAAATAAACATACCTCTCCTTGAATAAGATGCCTTGGGCCATGTCATCAGACAGAAAGGTTTTCATATCACTTGCTCACTGCTTTATGCTCAAACCTCAGCGCAGCTGTTGCTGTAATGCAATGGAAAAGTGTGACATATCCACCTGGAAGTACTATATGTACACAAGCACCACCCAGCTTTTCAGTCTTCTTGGATCATGGGTGAGCCACACAAAAGCACTTTTTAGAATCTATTGCTGACTTCAGTTCCACACACTGTAACACTACTAGCTGGAGTCATCTCCCAGGGAATGGTTCCACAGCTCCACTGAGCAGCCTGGAGCATGCAGCAGAGGGGACATATGACCCTTCATCTCTCTCTCCAGCTGATGTGGGTTCTGGTGCCTACCTCAGTCCTGCTGAATACAGCATTAATTGTTCTACTGTATTTGCTGAGACATCCAAAACTGCACTTGCCAGATAAAGCAAATTCTGCTTCAGAAAAAGCAGAGTTTCACCAAGGAATGAGGACTTTTCCACTGATGAGTTTGTGAGGACTGTAAGAAGCTTTGCTAGACTTTAGGATCAAAGGTGCCAGAGAAGATATTTTGTAGTCAGTTAATCAAATCAGATGTTAGCACCCAGTCCCTGACAGCACTTAAATTACCCTCAGTAATAGGTATAGATGATTGGGATAAATCCCTTCCACTCTTCTTCTAGCTCAGGGTTTGATTTGTTCCTATAGGGTGCTCATACTTTCCATGAGCTACTTCCAAGGAGACCTTGCAGTGGCCAGCAAGCACAGGAAAGAAAATTTCCCTTGTCACATGCTCATTCCCGTAACTCTGGCCTGGAGATGGGCAGGAAGGGCACAACCAGGGTGGACATGCTCATTTCACAGCCCTGAAGATCCTTGCTCTAGATCTCTTTCTAGTCTGGCTTGCGCTGCTGAATAGGCTTACACCAGTTACGGAACTGATTCACTGTGTCTGGGATATGCTCAGCCCCTACTTTTGCATCCAGCTGAAGATGTCTCCCCTCCACATCCTGCCCCAGTGGCTCTTCAGTGCCACTGCCCCTGATTTCCTTAACTCAGTTATTGAAGTGCAGTGGTGTAAATGCAGGTGTTCCAGCTTAGGAAGTTAGTTCAACAAGTAATAAATCCGCAGGGGTTCCTCTGCCTCCCTCCTGGTGTTGAGAGTGCATCCAGCTACACTGGAGCTGGTCTTCCTAGACTGCCTGTGTTACAATGGTTTTCAGGGCCTGATTCAGCTGGCCTGGCCGGGACAGGGATAACTCCTGCCATCCAGGGCTTGTTCCTCTGCTCTGACTCTGGACGGGGAGTCTGGCCAAGTAGCTGTGTGACATCTTCAGTGCAGGTCCTGCAGCTGGTGGGAGGATTCCTATCCTCTTATTGACACAGTGAGTTTCTATTGAAATCATGCAGACTGCAACGTTTATGGATGCTAAAAGGTGCTGAAAGGCTACATGGGTTCCAGTGTACAGGATGCAGGCATGGATGACATTTTCATTGAGGTTTCGTAGAAAAACTCAGGAGTTACCTGAGCAGCAAATGGAGACTGGGAGAAATAACACATACATCAGACCTGTTCCGGCACTCATCCCTGGCCCTCAATGTTTGTCCACTGCTAGAGTCAGGACAGATGTTTGGCTTGACCCAGTATGGTTGCTCTTCTGCTTCTGCTGTTTGTGGAGACAGTGAGTTTGAAGAACCAGGAGAGAGTGATAGTAAGCTGAGTCCTGGGTCAGTCCCTGTGGTTTGTACCAGGCTGGCTCAGCAGCTTGGTAATCCCCCTTAAAGCCCAGATCTGCAGTGAAAAACAATGCAAAAAAGAGCAAATTGCCAAATTAATGCTCTGAGATCAGCTACCACTTACCACTGGACACACAACTCTTAAAAAAAAGGTGGGTTTTGAGTGTTCGGTGTAAGGAGAATTTTTTACTCTCAAGCTTATGTCACCACAGCCATCTAGAAAACTCTAGTAAGTTTATTCTGTAAAGCAGAACAATGTTGCCTTCACGCTGGCTTGGTTAGTGAAAGCATCTTCCGTTTGCAGGGGGAGAAGATGAGTTTTGGAGCCAGCTGTGGTGGCTCAGCTTGGATGAACAATTTCCAGGAGTGCTAAATGCACTTTGGTATATGAGGTGGCTCAACAGAACCTGGAATATTTCAGCCCTGAGTTACAAGGTTGGGAAAATGACTCTGTAATCTCTAAGATATCAGTGTGGTTCTCCTGTGCCATTAGAGACTTTCCCTGCTACCCAGGGAAGGATGGCTGAATCAAAACCAGGGAAATGGTCATGGCTCTGCTTGGCAAGAAATCACGTACAGTGTGGGCAATACAAGCTGCTGACCAGCAGTCTGAGGTCTTGATCCTACAGATCCATATAGAGATATTGCTCACAGAGGAGCCCTACTTCCTTCTCCAGTATCCACGCTTCCATGCTTCTGTGAGAAGGGAGCAGTTAACTGGTTTAAAAACACAAGCATCATGACCCCCAAATATTGTCTCTGCAGACTGTAACTACCCCGGTGGGACAGCAAACGCTGCCCAGGCACATGGCAAATCCCCGTGGCATTGACAGCATCTCCCAACTTACATCTGTGTACGTTTGAATATCCTCGGCGACCTGAAATTGTGTGCCAAAGTAGCTCATTGTTTCATTTTAAATGGTGTCCCGATACATGAGCCCATTTCTTGTACCTCTGGCTCTCTAGAGGACCAAAGGGGTGATGAGCTTTGGACCACTGAGTTGCTTTAGCAATCCAAATAAAAACGAAGGTTGGGACCTCATTCGTATGAAGCGGATCCAGCTCTAGTTACCATGACACCATGACAATCAACTTGTTTACTGCTTCAAGGTACAGTCTAAACATTCTTGGCATGTCATTTGCATAGCAATATCCAGAATGCTTTGTGTCACTCTACTGTATTCGGGCTCTGCAAATGCATTGAAAGGTTTCTTTACACGTATGCTTAACTAAAGAGAAAGAAAGGAAGAGAAAGGAGAAGAGAGCTTCACTTTTGGTAGCATGTTTCATACAAAGTGTAATCTAAACTGTGTGCAAAATTAAACATAAGAGCTGGATATATGTCCTCCATATGTTCTGGGGAAATGGGTAGGAGGGTAATTATCAAACAGAGAGTGGAAAACAACGTAAGAAAATCTAGGGCTCATTCTGGCAGAGTATTTAAGCATGTGCTTAACTTTAAACAGGTGATTGGCTGAAATACAGGAAAGGAAAATAAAGACATGGAGAAGTGAGAAGCCATACATTAGTAGAAGAGAGAATAACTGTGGGAGGGAGTTAGCTCGGCTGTGTGAGCTGGCAGCACTGCAGAAGGGCCAGGATGGGTGTGTAGGATGAAGGTGGTGTTGGCTCTGAGGAGCTGGTGTGTTGGAGGGGTACGTGGAGAGCTATGCCAGGATGCTGCGTACAAGGAAGCTGGTGTGGCAGTGCGTGATACACGCAGCAAACAGCTGGTATAAATCAATGTGGGTCCTCTGCACTGAATGAAGCTCTGCTTGCTCACCACTGCCGGTAACCTGTGTGTTGTCTTCAACAGTGGTGCAGGCAGGGCTGGGAGTGAAACAGCCCCAGAAGGTCTCTGGAAGAATGGTGCCTGGGAGAAGACAGAAACTGGGGAAAGAATTGTGAATGATGGGAGAAAATGGCTGAGAGCATGCAAAGCTGGAGCTGGGGTCAGCCAGGGGTGTGAGGATGCCCCCAGTCAGTGTGGGGGTGGGGGCTGGAGGCCGTGGAGGTGAGGCTAAGCAGATGTACAGGAGCAGAGCAGGCTTTTGGGGGTACTGGAGCAGTTGGGATCTGGGTCGGGAGAGATTAAATCAGCTTTGCATGGGGCCAGGGTAGGACTCAGACAGGCCACAGACACGTCAGGACCATTACACTGCAGTCACAGGCACCTAGGTAGAAGGCATGAGGTCCTCTCCAGCTGCCTTGTCTTCCCTCTGTGCCCATTGCGCAGCTAGTCTGGGGGCTGCTTGGGCTTATGAGAGCATCTTGATGCCCAGGAACTAAGGATAGGAGTTTCCCACATCATCAGCTTTCATTTACCTACCCCTTAGTACAGTGTGGCGTCCTCCCAGCTCGGGCACGTAAGAAAATTCAGATTTGCCATGGTAGCATGGAAGATAAATTTTTTGTGTGGATTCTTTTGGATCTCTGAGACTCTGGTCAACTAGGAGATCAAAGCTGTGTTTCTCTGAAGGAAAGAATTTGCAGTAAGACATGGTAACATTTCTGTGTCTGCTATAATAAATGGTTCTGCAATCCCATGTACTGGTCATAGCTGAGACCACAAAAGTATGCTCCAGAAACAATCACATCAGATGTGGACATCTTGTCCAGCAGGACAGCCTCTACAGATCAGGCATCTCTGTGGCTACCTCCATGTTTTAACATTACCTCCAGGTCGGCATACATCGAGCAGGTAGGCAGTAATTCATGCCAAGCATGAGCTAGAAAGCCACCTCTCCAATAAAACAGGCATATCTGATGTAGGTTTATTCTCCTTTCTCATCTTTAAGTAGTGAGAAGACTCTCAGGTACCGAATTTCAGTGTGCCTCCTGCCTCAAGACTCAGTGCAGCAGTCAGAGTATTTTTGGCACCAACACCTAAGATAATAAAGAGCACAAATCGCTCTGAAGCAGACATGGACAAAACACTGACCGATGACTTAGGACAGGAGGGGATTGCTGCCTGGTGTCCCTCCCATCCAAGTAGAGAAACCTGCAAATGATAGAAGAACTAGAGGTAAGATAAAATTCAAACAAGGACAGTGTGCTGTGACAGTACATTACAAGCTAAACAAACAAACAAATAACCAAAAGGAGGGTTATTAACGGAGTTCTAAAAGACAAAAAAGATGTGGCTCACAGCTTAAGTCCAGTTGTTCCAATGTTGTTTATAGCAAGATTATTTTAGCTGATGAACTACACAAGCAAAAATCAGTGGTAAATACCAAGCGTGAAATGGCTATCTAGTGAGATATCCACCCTCTCCAGATGCTGCCCATGGTTATTTACATGGCTATTCAGACTCTTTGCTGAAAACTCAGCTCCTGACTTGTGTATGTCATATCCATAACAAGCCTTGGTGGCTTTTCTAGCACTGAGAACTGAATACCTGCAGGCACCAGCACAGAATCCAATTTGAATATTGTTTTGTAGCAAAGCAGCATGATCAGATAGTGTGCTGTGTCCACTGTCAAGCAAGGCAGGCTTTTGTGAGCATGGAACAGACTCACCCAAGTCAACAGAACACTAGGGTTAATTGCTCCAGCACAACCTTGGAACAGGTCTAGAACACCTTTACCTGATCAGACATGTGCCCATCATCTTCTGCATCCTCATTGTCCCAATTGCCACTCCTGTTAGCTAGCATTGCAGGTGAGGAGCCCTACTGACACTGTACCTCCTCCTGCACAGTCATCAAGATGTGGACACCAGCAAGGAGACAGGTTTGGTCTGAAAGAGTCCTGGCTAGTGCAAAGGTCAGAGAGCAGGCTGAATGAGACAGCTCCCATGTACGTATTTGTGTCACTCCACCGGTAACAGCCTCTCTGCCTATTCAGTCCCTGTACCTCCTTTGCACCACCTGGCTTGTGAGGACATTTTCTTCCCAGAGTACTGATTCCAGTGGATTTATTCTGGGCTTATATCATGCTAAGTGAATAATGGATATGACTTTAAAGAAAACTGAAACAACACACAAACATACATTTTACCATACCATGCTCTCTGCTCAATTCTGCTCTCCCTTGCTCTCTACAAATCACCCAAACACCCGTATGCACATCTTGCAGGTCTGTATGGACTGCCTGGCGTTCATCAGTATTTACCTGAGCATTGACTGGAAAGGTTGGTATTTTTTCAAAAAAGCAAGCGTGATCCAAGACACTGCAGTTTCGTAGTCTGCCCAGGCCAGGATCAGTCAATTAGAGGCAGTTAGCTCTCCGCACAGGATACTTAAATCTTTTAAAATCAAACTACACCCGGATGTGTTGGCACCAACAGTTGCTGCTACCATGTATTCTCTCCAGCAACCTGGCTGTACCTGTCTGCTGTCCTTGTGCTTCAGGTGTAAATTCTCTCAAGAACCATTCCATGTGCCGGGATGTGTGCCTACTGCTATTTAACATGTGTTAGGGCAGGGGTCCTCAAACTACGGCCCGCAGGCTGGATACGGCCCCCAGGGTCCTCAATCCAGCCCCCGGTATTTACAGACCCCCCTGCCCCCCCCCGCCGGGGGTTGGGGGTGGGGAAACCAAGCAGCCGCAGATGACTGCCTGCCACTGCATCCATGCGCCGGCCCCCTGGTTAAAAAGTTTGAGGACCCCTGTGTTAGGGTGTCTGACATCCTCACCAGACTGGCAGAAAGGACCTACCTGCAGCAGACCCAGGACTTTCTGGAAAGCAAGCCAGACAGATACTGCCACCCAAGATCTAAAATATTGCTACACACCTGTGTTTAAGCATGGAAGCCACTACCTGTCTGGCTGCAAAGTGCCTAAAATAACGTATTCATAGTCTGTGACTGATGCTAATACTTTTAACAATCAGAAAGCTGAGGCTAAGGAAGAGACTAGACACAGGTCTGACAGGAGCAACTGTCTCCAAGGCACATTTTCCATCCATCCTGAGATTCTTTTGATGTGTTTTCCCAATGTGGTCTATATAGACTTGTAATATGATGAAAATCTACTCTTTTCCATGTGTTCTTTGCTGGGAATAAGCCTAACAGAAAATGTCAAGAAAGAAAAGAGAAATTTGAGAACTTTGCAGCAGAATGACAAAGGGGATATAGCAAACTTAACAATGAAGATTGATATATTTTTTTTCCTTTTGTGATCGTTGCTACTACTTCTTTTGGGTTTTTTGGGTTTGTTTTTAAGCCTTTTTAAAAATTTATCTATACTAGAGCATATATGGGTTATACAGTCTATAGAGTATATAAGGTACTTGCAGAGTAGTTGGCTGTCCAGCACCAGGCAGTCACTCCTGTCTAGCTACAGCCACATTAAGCAACAGGCCCAGCTATTTGCTGCCATCGTTAGTGTCAGTATCCTAGGAGATCTCCTGATCTTGCATAATTACATCCTGATAAATGAGCACTTTGTGTTCATAGCAAAAACACTTTCAAAATTAATGTAATTGAGAGACAGCTACTGTTGATGTACCTGTCTTCAAATCATTAGGAATATGATTAAAAAAAATTATTTAGGGTATTTAGTTAACACCCACCTATATTTTAAGGTAATCACCTTCACAGACAAAATTATATCATCATTTCAGACTCAAATTTCATAGCCTCTCTCTGGAACTCCATATTAAAAATGAAGCCTTGTTATCCTGGTAAATTCACAGGAAAGATTGATTCAAAGAAAATATTAGTGAAAGAAACACCCAGCTACCCCTGATGTAATGCTATTTCAGTTCAGAGATAGTCTGTTTACTCCAAACACTATTCCAGATCCATGGGGCCAGCTCAGAGCTGACACTGTGTAAATATGTTAACTGCAGATAAATTGAATTATGAAATTCCTGGGTTAATAATATTAGTTTTGTGGTTAAGAGGAACGACGCTTAAAATACCAATACCTGTTTTCAACTGTAAATCTATTTGATGTAGCCTTTGTGTGGAATGAAATGAAGTCTAGGGATAAAAATCAAAATCACATAAATATCATAGCCAAATAATGGAAATTAATATTACGATAGATGTAAGTATACAGGTATCCAGTGTTAAAAAGGTTCTTCACTCCATATCTTTGTTTTTTCCAGGTATTCATAATTTCTCGTGTTCACATTTTGTGCCTAAACTGGTGAAGGGAGAGTGGCCGCATACATGATGGGATGGGGTGTGGGACACCCACACCCAGCAATGCCAACAAGTGGAAAAGGGAGCCTGGAACACCAGCATCATCCTCTGTCTTCCTTCCCCTGCCAGGATAGCCACCTTTGCTCTGGGATACAGTCTTTAAAGCCTCTATAGCATCCAAATAATGCCTCTTTTCTGCATGCTAGGGCAGAAATAATCCAACTTCTAGACAGAAATATGGACAAAAAAGTGTATGCTGGAAAATATTCAGACTCACTTTATGGACTTGCAAATGTGGTTCCCATCTCTGTCAGGAGAGCCTGGGCATTTCAGATGCTAAAATGCTTAAGCAACTTTCAGAAACCTGCGTCAAAATGGCTAGAGATAGAAAGTTGAAAATTGGCGTGTTATGACATTCACTTTAGTAGAGGTGCCCACGCTCTTCCCACAGCAAAATGACTTTAATTTGCCCAACCTCAGAGTCCTTGAAAATGACACTCTGAGCATTTGCTGTAATGATTTCTCACTAAATTAGAAAAATGCCCAACTAAGGAGGGATTATCTCTGCATGTGGATGTGGCATAATGACTGTCAAGTGCACTGAGAGCCCCACTGGGCTTTGCAAGGTACACGAGGTCTGCAGCAGAGGCCCACGTGTATCAGAGAATATTAATACTGTCTGGTTGGGGGCATCCATTGTGATACTCTACTGCTGTTCAGACAAAATTATACCATACGGGGGAATTCTCTTTGCTACTTTACATATATGAGGTACCTTTTAGGGCTGAGGATTAGTCCTAAATTGTCTGGCTGACAAAGTCAGTTCATAAAGGATACAGGCACATGAGTGCACACACTCTTTGTAATGTGTGCACCTACTGGAACAGCGTCAGTGCAAGATTCTTCCTGGCAGCCTACAGCCGCTGTGCCTGCTGTGAGGATGCGCTAGCAAACTTGCATCTGCACACCCAGAAAGTCTCCTAGCTGTTCCCCAGAAGGAGCTCGGCAGCTTGGTCTCACAGGACAAAATGTGTTTGTCCCTCAGGTACCTGCATGCTGCTGCCCAGATTGCACGGCAAGGGAGGAGCAAGCTGGGATGCTTCATCATCCCTATCACGAGGGTGAAAAGCTGTCCCTGGCTACCTCTCCTCAGCCCCAAAACAGGAGCGTGAGGAGGCACACTTTTATATCAGAGCTTGTGCCATAAAGGACCAAAGAGCTGGTGGGAATGTGCTGGCAGACAAGGATGTCGTGAGTTTCAATGCAACTGCCACAACAGCACTTCAATAGCAGCACTCCAATGCCCAGCGCTGGTGTTCCTCACATCCCAGTGCCAGCCAGCTGGCTCAGACCCCTGCTACTGAACAGGCACAAGGAGCGCACACATACATGCCTCTATGGATGCTCATCTACTCCAGCGCCAGTGCCCTGTTAAAGAGGGTGCCAGACCCCTTGGTAAACCCATGTCTCTATTTTGAAATGACTTTTCAAAACAAGTCTGGTCAATGTGGGCAGGAAGGGAGGTGGGGGCTGGAGAGTCTGCAGGGCCCTGCTGAGCCAATTAGGGTCCCCTGAGGGGACTTTCCTGTTGGACCTGGGCCACTGGGAAAGGACACGTAAGGAACATCACAGGGCCAAACACCAGGCGAGACTGACTGACTGTTGTAGGAAGGTCAGGTTTTGGTCTCTCACCTCCTAAGTTCATCATCCCAACAGCCATGGGAAAAGGAGCCAGAAAGATGCCGCCCACAGAATGTCCTAACCACTAGCTTGCCTGGCCATCCCATCGCAGTCGGGTGATGTGGGGAGTCAGCAGAGGAGGAAGCAGGGAAGGAGAAGCCAGAGGTCTGAGTCACAGGAGGCAGAGGATGGAGGCAGGCCACCAAGGAGAGGAGCAGTCCAAACACTTTGTGTCTGCATGTCCCAAACCTGACAGTGCAGCATCTGCCTAGTGTCACCACGCCCTTGCACCTTCCAGCAAGGGAGCACAATCGACAGTCACAGCAGGGCATGGGTACTGCCTTGTGCCTGTCCTGCACTGTCACATCTCCATACCCCCCCCCCCTCCCGCCCCCCCCCCATTGTCCTGGGGTGTCCAGAGAGGCCCACAGTATGCCGTGGGCTGCAGGGTCATGCTCTCTGATCACCGGTGGGATGGAGCTGTAGGAGTTTGTAGGTCTCCCTGCCCCACAGCTATACAAAGAGCTGCAGGGACCTGGGAAGGGCAGCATGGCACATTTGTTTTACGGACAGGGCTTGAGGCTGTCCTAGCAGTGGCAGTTTTACCAGCTCTGCCTTCACCCTTGGTGCCTGGGGATGCCAAACCCACAGCTCTCCACACCAAGCTCAACCCATGTGCGGAGCTGTGTGGACCTTCTCCACGGAGATTTCCCGGGAGGGACAACATCTCTGTTCCTGTCTCTTCCCACTGGTCTCGCTTATTTCGGACCTGCTCCGGGATGAAAAGCAAGTCCCGTCTGGGTGTGGGCAAGGATCGATGGCAGCCCAGGGACCCAAGCACAATCCCCAGGCTGCAGGGCATGATACCCGGCGGGTCGGGCGGTGCAGAGCTCAGCGTCACCGCGGGGATACCCGAAGCATCGGCCGCCGGTACAGGAAAGGCCGCTGCACGCCACCGGAGAGCCCGGAGGGAGCGGAGGGCTCCGCACAAAGGGCTTTTCCCTGCGCGAACGGAGCGGCGGCGGGAGCGCAGGGCCCCGGTGGTCCCGCACCCTCGGGGGGCAGATGCCGGTCCGGCCCCGCCGCCTCGCCACCGCGTTTGGCACCCGGGGGGCTGCGGGACCTGCCGGCTGCTTTTCCACCGGGGGTCTCGGCCAGGCGGGTGCGGGAAGCCGCGCGTAAAAACGGGCGCTCCGCTCCCTCGACGGCAAAGCGTTGTCCGGAGGCTGCGAGGCCGGAGCGGGCCTTCCCGAGCCCGGTGGCCGTGCAGGAGGGACCCCGCAGGCTCGGCCCCGGCCCCTGCGGACTAGTGGGGGACCGGGTCCATCCTTCCCGGGTAGCAGCGGCGGGCACCTGGATAGAGGAGCCGAGCCCAGCCGCCAGCCGGCTGCTTGTACTCACCTATAGCTGTACGTATAGGCGTGTGCAAACAGTGTCTCTCCCTCAGACTTGCGAATGGGACGAGAAGGGAAGAAAGGTGTTCAGCCGAGCGGGTCCTCAGCCTGACCTTTATTTTCTCTGGGAGCACCGAGAGAGCCCCCAGGACGGGGCGCAGGGGTGCCCCGCATCCCGCACCTTCAGCGCGGCCCGGAGAAAGGAACAGCGCTTGCCAGCCGCGATCACAGGGGCCGGCGAGCCCCGGGGCCGGGCTACGGCGGAGAGGGATGGAGAGCGACGGTGCGCCCAGAGCACGCCGCGGGCACAGAGCAGCTGCTTTCTACGTGAAGCGAAGGAAATAAACCACCAACGAGCTTTTATTGTTATAATCGTCATTATTATCATCGCCATCGTCGTTTCTCTGCACATAAATAAATAAATAAATATCTCCCGGGGTGGGGTGGGGGGCGGGGGGAAGGGGACGGAACGATACAACCAGAGCTGCGCGCCCGGCAGCGACGAAGTCAAAACAAAATCAAGAACAATTTTGGAAAGAAAAGAAAAAAAAAAATAAAAAAGATCATAACCCAAACAGCTCCCGACCCTCCCTGTCCGCCCGCTTTCGGGCACCGCCGAGTTACCGGAGGGATGCCGGGACAGCATCTCTCCAGGCAGCCCGCACCGCCCGCCGCCGCGCAGCATCCGCGCTGTCTCGGTGTGCGGGCAGGTCTGAGAGGAGCCTCCCGGGCCCGGGGCTGCGCCTGCGGGGAGACAAGTGAGACAGCACTACTGGGGGACGCCTGGGGTCCTAGGGAGCAGTTTATTTACAACAGGGCGCACGGACACCCGCCCCCACGGGCCGGGGGTCTAGAAAGGCGAGAAAGTCCTTCGTAAATTACACAGATTATACAAAACGGTATAAAATCCTTCTGCTGGATGTCAGCACCGGAGCAGGCAGGAGTCTCTCTCCTGCCCTCGCTACAGTTCCTGGGGAGCCGGGGTGGGCGTGGGGGGGGGGGGCTAAGGGGTGACTGCGAGGCCTCTGTCGTCCTTCCCCGAGGAGGACGGAGACATGCGCAAGTCCTCGTCGTCTTCTGAGCACTTGGTGGTGGAAAGGGACGAGCATTTGCAGCTGTGGCCGGCCCCCCCGCCGCGGTGGGAGCTGCTTTTGCCTTCTTTCTTGTGCTTGACCCGTCGGTTCTGGAACCAGATCTTCACCTGCTTCTCGGAGAGGTTCAGGTAGGTGGCGATCTCGATTCGTCGCAGCCGGGAGAGGTACATGTTGGCGGCGAACTCCCTCTCCAGCTCCAGGAGCTGCGTGCTGGTGAAGGCGGTGCGCATCCGCTTGCTGCTGGGCAGCTGGCTGGACGTGCTGTCTGCGGAGCGGAGCGCACCGTCAGGACCTGCCGGACCCGCCGCCGCCCGCCCCGCAGGGCCGAGCGCCCGCCAGTCCCCGCTGAGCGCCCCCCGCCCCCGAAGCCCCGCCACCCGCTCTGCGGGGCCGCAGCCCTCCCTCCTCCGGGGGCCGGCGACTCGGCAGGCGGCTGCCGGCCTGGAGCCCGAGCTGACGGGGTGCCGGGGCCGCCTCCCCCCGTTCCCACCGCCTGGGTCGGAGGCTCGGCGGGCAGCAGCGGGGCTTCCCCTGCGCGTCCTCTGGGGACGCCGGCAGAGAGAGGTGCCGGGACTTCCCGTCCAGCCTGCGGGCGCTGGGCAGTGACCCACCTCCCCATGTGCCGTCGGCAGGGTCCTGCCTCCCTTGGGATCCCCATCACCTCCCAGCAGCGAGCGCCGTTAGCATGCAGGCGTGCCCCCCCTGTCCCCCCTTCGTGGTGCCCCCTTACCCACGGAGATGCAGTGGAATTGCCGGGGGTCGGGCAGCGGGTAGGCTCCCTGGTAGAGCGCCGGTGCGTGCCCGACGCTGACGGCGGAGACGGAGTGCTGCTGGCGGGCCAGGGGCGAGTGGCAGTACTGGGAGCCGAAGGGGGGGAAGGAGGCCTTGATGAGGGGGATGGCGGGCGGCGGCGGGTGCAGCTGGGAGGCGGTGACACAGAGCGGGCAGACGCAGAGCAGCCCGGCCTTGCGAGCGTGGCAGGCGCCGGCCGGCAGCCCGGGCAGCGGGTGCGAGGGGTGCACGGCGTAGGGGAAGAGCGGCGGCGGCGGGCTGCCCTCCCCCTTCTTCTCGCCCGCCTCCCGCAGCACCAGCGAGTCCACGAGGAAGGAGCGCGGCATGGCCCCGCGCAGCGCCCGCGCAGCGCCCGCGCAGCACCCGCGCAGCACCCGCGCAGCGCCGCTGGCCAGCCCGAGTGGTGCTGAACGGCGCCCTCCCGCCCGCTTTAAATAGCGCCCGCGCCATGTGATGGCGGCGCCGGGGCGCTCAATAGGCTTTCTGTGCCTCTTCTCTTGGCATTCACGCCGCACGCTCCCTCATTATTTCCCTTGTTAACTAAATGAACTGCATAATGTACTCTATTCTTGTCGACCCCACCCACGCCGTAGCAGGCGGCCTCTCCCCTCCTCTCCCTTTGGCGGGGTTATTTTCTCATTCTCTCGCGATTTAATATTCTTTTCTTTCTCTTTATCGCTCTCCTTCGCTTTCAGACCAGCTTTCAGCCCGCTCCCCCTTGTTTATTTTGTCGGTGCAGCCGCGGTCTCCGCCGGCGCCAGCTTCCCCTGCCAGCCCCCCCGTGCCTTTCCCACCTGTGGCAGCAGGTCGGGCCCCCAGCCCCGCCGGCCCCTCTCTCGCCCGTCGCCGCTGGGCTGCTTCGTCCCCGTTACAGCGCCCGCCGCCGTCCGCAGCCCCGCGCCTTTGTTCCCAGCCCGGTGCTGGGACCCATCGCTTCTCGCCGTCGCCGCCGTCGGGCGAAACCCCCGGCCACTTGAGATGTGCCCGCCGGTGGCTCCACGGGCAGCCACGTCCGCCCGGCCCCTGCGTGGGCGTGGGCGCCCGGGCACGGATAACGGCCACGGAGCGCCCCGAGCAGCGCGATGTGCCGGTGCGGGCACAGAGACCCCGACGCGCAGATACCACTCCGTGCCGGAGGCACCCGCGGCGAGCGCTTGAGCGGAGGGACAAGAGACTCTCGGCAAGCTCCGCACCTCTTCATACCTGGTCCCCCTGCCCGCTTTTACCGGTAACACCGGCCACCGCACCGCCGTGCTCCACGCGTGGCCGCCCCGGTCCCGGCCCCGGTCCCGGCCCCGGCCCCGGCGCGCTGCGCAAAAGCGCGCCGGGGAGTCCCTGGGGCTGCGGGGACCGGCAGGGGACCCGTTTATTTCTCTCCTAGGATGAGATTTAGCTTAAACACAGCGGTGGCGTCTGAATTTTTTAGCACTGGCTGCTGAAACTTCCAACGCGAATTTCTGCGCGTTGGTCTGAGCTAATGCGCACCGGGCGCTCCCCCGCGCAACCGTGCGCGGACCGCGCAGGAGCTCCCGGAGCTGGGCTCCCCGGAGCGAGATGAGTTTGTAAGTGAATAAGGAATGCTAACAAATAGAGAAAAAAAATTTCCTTGGGATATGTCTTGTTCTCCGATCTTCCCGTTTAACATATGGGAAAACAAGGCAAAACACGCACCCGCCGAGTCCCGTCAAAACGGGGGGCGATTTCTGCCTGCAGTAACCTGCCCGCCTCAAAAACAAATGGATTTTTTTTAAAGGGAAGGGGAAAAGGGAGGAAGCGAAAGAAAAGCCTTGAAAGCAGTGTAACCCCGTGTCTCCGGCTTGCGCAGAGGCTGTTATTGCCTGCAGTCGCTTTTCTCACTGAAATCTATGGGAGTTTTGCCGTGATACTGTTGATACCCGAACCTAGAAATGTACGTATGTGCACAAATAAACGGCGAAAAATACAGAGCGAACAAAACGAATGCTGGTAAAAATTCCGTCCCGCAATGATTTAGAAAGGATTGCCAAGTGTCCTTCCCCTGAAAGCGTTAACGGGGTTTGGACTTTTTTTGTTTTGCTTTGCTTTTAAGGAACTGGCAATTTAAAACATTTTCCGCCGGAGCTGGCGCCCGGGAAGGGGCATCTCTCCCCGCTGAGAAGTGGCCAGCCACCGAGGGGGGGGGGGGGTTCAGCCTCAGCCCGAGGGATTCCCGCTGCCCAGGGGCTGAACCCCAGGGCTCCGAGCCGCAGGGAGGCAAAGGGTTAACAGCTCCTGAATGCACACCAAGCCCAAAGCTACTGGGAAAGAATATCCAAAAAAATAACCAGTTTTTTTTCCAGCCGCTGGACCTTATTGAATGTCATTGAAGAAAGTTTTGAATGCCAGATAAAGAGAGGCGAATTAAAGTGTGTGACAGCAGAGGATAAGCAAACACAAAGAGAACTCTGTCACACTTTGGGCAAAATCCGTGGGCTTTTTACCAAGCCTCTTCGCTATGATTGAATTAAGTAATAGGAAAACATTTTCTTTCAGTTTAGAGCCATTAGACAAAAACTTCAAAGCGAATAACACTTTTTAATGTGCAGTCCAACAATGGAATCTGTTTTGTGCTGAAATGTTTAAATGGTTTGTTGTGCAACTGTGGGCTGAAATAACCCAGACTGCAGCAAAATAGCATCCTCAGGCCGTTTTATGAGCGCTTGAAACTAGCACAGACCTTTAATCCCAGCGCTTTAAACTAGCCTCCCCAGCCTTTTTCGCCCCCTCCTTTTTTTTTTTTTTTTTTTTTTTTTTTTTTTTTTTTTTTAATAGGGGAAATTCGCCTCGTATGTTTGCTATCTCGCAACGATCGCCGCTAAACGAAAACGGCTCCGGGAGCGGGGGGAAGCGAGCGGCCGGCGGGGTGCGCGCTGCGGGCGGCGCGGGGGGCGCCCCTCCCTGGGCTGCGGGGCGGCCCCGCCGCGACCTGCCTCCGCCAGCGGCCGCACGCTGCCGGGCCACCCCGGCCTCGCGGGGGGTCGTGCCGGGACAGGGGTGCCCGGTGCTTGGGCTCCGGAAGGAGAGAAGTGCCGGGCCCCCGCGCTCCCCCCGCACTGGCTGTCACACCCCCCGGAGAAGGGGATGGGGAGGTGGTAGGGCGAGCATCACTTGGGGGGGACCCTCAGTGAAGGTGGGGTCCGGTGTCATTGCGGGGAAGGAAGGAGAGAGGGAGTAAAAGCGTTGGCACTGACTGAGGCGTGTCTTCCCCCTTGGGGGTTGGGGGGGTGTGTGTTCTGCCACCCTGCCTGTGAGGGGAGAAGGTGTCACACTGCCACTGCCTGGGGACAGCTGTATGGACATTGGCTTCAAAGAGGTCCCTCATCATTTTGAGGGGCACGCCGTTGCCTTTTCTGACGAGGCCCTCACTCTCCGGGTGGTTCCTGTTAATATCTGGGGGTGGGGGGTGACGTACGCCATCAGTTCCTGAGGAAAGCATGGAGAGGTGCGTTGGTCTGGGGGCAGGGGAGGTGAGGATGAGATCCTAATGGGGTGGAATGGAACGACTATTTCCAAGGAGACCATGTCCTTGGTAGCTGAGGAGGGCTGACAATTTGTGAGTGACTGTAATATTTCCCAGCCTAGCCTGAGAAACGATTTTCTAATGACAAATAAACCAATGTAAACCAAAGCCAAATCACAAGCCACACACCACAAGCCACACAGCGTGTGGTGGATTGTCCAAAGAATGTGCCTTTATACATTGGACAAACACACCCAGGAGCAAGCCTGTAAAGTACCTGTGCACCCTTTTAATTAACTTGACCACAGAATAAACTTAGGTTTACTGGAGTAACCAGAAATATATTTTTCTAAAAAATCACTGCTTTATCAGCAAAATTGATTTTTGTGGCTGCTGTACTTTCCTTGTTGGTCTCTTGCTTCATTGAACAGGTCTAACTGCATGAACAGATACCCAAAATACATTATTTTTGGCTCCTGATTAGAATTGTACTCTGTGTGGAATGAATGTTTCCTCATGGGCTTCTCCTTCACGTTGACACAACAGTGCCTCTTTATTTCCACAGCATCTCAGAGGAGAGGTGGAGCAAGCTCTGTTCTGCTGATAGACAACCAAGGTGAAATGATGAGGGCTAGTACCTATCCGGGACCAGCAGAAGATGATGCTCATGGAGTGTTTGTGTCACTATGTTTATGTGAAGCCCAGGGTCTGAAAAATGCAGCATATATTTTGTGCACTGACTTCAGTCAGGTGCTGGAAGTGTTTGGCACCCTCAGAGCCAGCGTTCGGGGAAGGGAAGCAGACTACAAGACAGTGAGAAGAACACAGGTATTGAGTATCTGCAGGGCAAAACCCTCCACTTTTCACCATGTGCTCAGTGATCTACTTTGCACTGTCTGTGAATACCATCAGAGAAGCAGAAATAACCCGCAGTCTGAACACAGGCTGCATTGCATCAGACCAGCAGCCCATCTACTGCTGTAACTTCTCTGCAGCAGTGGCTGTAGTGGAAATCTAAGGAAGCTGATGGGAAAAGCGCAAGTGTAAGAGTGATCTTTCTGTGGTTTACTCCTGACCTCCAGTGATCCACAATGCAAGGGATTCCAGAAACATAAGTTACATGTTTGTGTTTAATTCCAGTTCTTTAAAAAAGTAAAACCACAGCTTGCCTTGTCATGAAGTTTCCCTATGTTTTCCTTCAGCTCTTGTCTTACCTATCAATTTCTTCCAAATTTATCATTGTATACATTTGGTAGCCTGCCAGCAATAGCCTTCACCGTGCAGCCCTGCTACATTTCCATCATGGTTCATCCAGTTTCATCTAGTTTCCATCACAAGCTATCAAGACAATAATTAATCTATGTCAGTAAAACCTGTGCCACAGGAGGACCAAATCAAAGCTGCTTGTTTCCAAAGCTGCTTGTTTTTTTGTATTTTTTTCCTTTATTCTCTTTCAACAGCAGATATCTTGGGTAGAGGTTTGCCATTTAGCTTTTCTTCAAGCTCACTGCCTGCTAACAGGGTGGGTCTGCAAAAGAATCCTGTAATCTTCTTCTAAGATGACAGTTTGCTGCTCTGTTTCTCCTCTTTGATTTGACCTTTCACTCAGGAGGAGATGTCAAAAATGTAGTTGGAAAGAAATGGTGAAAAAGTAACAGGAAAAGTAAGAACAGGTAAAATATACAATTTAAAGCAGCCTTTTGCTTTTACAGAGAAAACACATTGCAAATTGCTGGTGACCTTGTAAGACAAAAGGACACACAGGATGGAGAAGCTCTTGAGGGTAATGAAAACAAGGAATTGCAAAAAGGAGCTGGGTATGAGTTCTGCAAATCTGGTTAAATTATTAAATCATTAGAGATACAGCCCTTCAGCTGCAGAATTCACCCTGTTTCCCAGCCATTTTTTATTGTCATCTTCTATTTTCTCCAAATTTCTCACCTGTACATATGTCAAGTCCTTTAAAAACTCTAAGTTTTTGACATTGTTAGCCTGCTCTTTGATAACATCCACAGGGAAATTTTTATGTCATATGGTAAGGGACGATGTCGTATCTGTTACTTGTATGAGCATTTGAACAGTCTTCTGCAGCCTGATGAACTTCTTTGCAGGTTTTAATTACATTCATGTGGCAAGTACTCAACAAACCATATTGATCTGTAGCTTGTGTACTTGGGACTGTGGATACACTGGTTTCAGTGTGGCTTATCATCCTCAGCCTGGCAGATAAGGAGGGTTCTGCAGTGACTGTGGTTATTGCTGAATGAGACATCTGGCTAGTGCATTCTGTGATGGAAGAGAGACAAATAAAGGTCTGTTAGAGTCACTGTTGAAGATCTTTCTTCAGCTTCTCCTAAGTGAAGTTGCACAGGAAACTGAAAGGAAAAAGCAGGATTTCCCCATATTTAAAAAAGAATACCAAAGAGCTGAAGATATTGGAGTCAATAGAGGCACTCAAGATCAAACTCTGCTAGGAAGACTATCAGGACTTAAACTTCCCAGACTTAGTTGCCCAACACAAAGAAGACATTTCCTAGATAGTTTTGCAATGCTGCATCCAGCTACATGCAGAAACACACCGTGAGTGTTGTCAAAGGATTAGGGCAGGGGTCCTCAAACTATGGCCCGTGGGCTGGATACGGCCCCCCAGGGTCCTCAATCCGCCCCCCCCGGTATCTACAGAACCCCCCTGCCCCCCCCCGGGGGTTGGGGGGGGAAACCAAGCAGCCGCAGATGGCTGCCTGCCACTGCATCCACATGCCAGCCCCCTGGTTAAAAAGTTTGAGGACCCCTGGATTAGGGCAAATGGGGCAGGGTGTTTCACTGTGGATCCATGGCTGGTAGGGTGTGCATGGGGAAAGGCAAGGGTTGGGAGTGAAGAAGGAGTCTTGCTTGCCTGCAGCAGGGTTTCCTGGCCACTGCCACTGGTGTAGTGACAGAGCCAGAAGGTTGCAGATCAGAACTGTGTAGCTCGGTTCTTTCTTTGATGTTGGCAAATGCATGTTCCTCAAGTGTTTATCACACATGAATGTGAAATTGTTATCTTAGATGCTTATTCAGCTTGTGTAAAGCAGACCTCACCAAGGTATGTTAATTCCTTTAACTTCCCAGTTCTGGCAGTATACTGAGAAAAAGAACACTCTGAACTGACAAAATAATTTTCTTCTTTTCATTACATTTTGAAGGCTTAAAACTCCCTTTTGAATACAGTAGAGTATCCAGAACAAATTAGGTTACACGTGTTTGTGTCTGCATATCTGGATATGAACTTGTGTATTATATTATTAAATATATCAATTGACATATCAAGTGTATAGGATGGGATTGTACAGCCATACACAACCATATTGTAGCAATGTAATAGAAATAATTTCCTGGAAGCTGAGCACAGTCATTTGTTGACTTCCTTACATTTGCATGGAAATCTTCCAGTACAAAGCAGAACATTTTTAGAGGAGCAAACAAGCATTAGTTAACAAAAACACCAACATGGATATCCAAGTCAGTACATGACAAACATATATGATGGCCCTGCATTTTTTGTGTATTTCAAATTCAGGTAAAGTCTGCCAACCTCATTCTTCCACTTCCTTGTTTTTTGTAAGTATAATGACCCAACACATAGAAAGTTTGGAGCTATTGCCAGGGATGTACATGAGCAAGGAGGCTCAAAGTTTATCTTGAAGGAGTTCACTGCTTGGCTTTAGTCTAATGGCCCAGTCTTTCCCGTCACAGGCTAGAGTGGTTGCACCCATTGTGCTTCAGCAATACTGTCCATCACACGATCCCAAGGAGAGCTGTTTTATGCTTTGGGAAGATAGCCCAAAGCTGTGCGTTTTGGTAGCTGTTTGAAAGAGATTATCTCAAGATATGGGCCTTATGTCAGTGAAGTTCAGTGGGAAGACGGCATAGTCCAAAATACAAGTTGGATGTCATGGAATTCTGGAATCCCACAGAGCTTGTGAGATCCTTGAACTTCAACTTTGGCAGTTTGTGTTAAACATTTACTTATGAAAGGCTAAATGTGCGGTACTATAAATGCTTACTGGCAGTCATTAAAAATATTCATTATCCTCTGTAAGAAACAAAATAATCTTAATCAAACTTTATTCTCCATGTAGTGCTACTGTGGGTACATAAACTCTTCTCAGTGTGTTACTTTGCACTGTACCTACTACAGACGTAAGGAAAGTGCTGTTTTAAGAGGAGGGAGGCTATGTAAGAGCTGGTCACCTTTGGCTGCCTTTGTAGTCAGTGGGGAGAAACAGATATCTGCAGGGAGGGATTCACTTATTTAAAAAATCCTTAGAATTAAAAAAATCCCACTAGAAATGCCTATCTGGTGCTACAAAGAATGCCTAAATGCCTAACCCAGGTGTACTTGTCCAGGCGAAGCTCACTCACGCTGTCTCTCTGTACTGCTCTGCCTCAGCTGTTGCTTTTTCTCATGGATGGATGCTGCAATTCTTTGGAGCATGAACTTTCCAGAAGCCATGGGGTGCACTGTGTGGTAGCCAGGAGCAGGCTGTGTAGAACCCCTCTACTCCATGGCTTCTCCCACTTTCGACTTCTATGTTTGAACCACTGCTCTTCTGATGCCTTTGGCAACTTGTATAGGTGAGGTCAGAGCCCTTCAACTCCACTCCTGTCCCCAATTATGGAAACTAAGTAGAACCCTGTGTGTTAAAAATGTGTCCCAGGAGACCAAAGTGATCCATTAGATTTCAGTCAGCCATTCCTCTTTACTCTGTATTTTCTAACTTTTCCCTCCAGTTTTCCAACTTTGTTCCTTCTTTGGAGGATGCTCTCCTTACTTTTCTTCCTCTTCTTCAGAGTGTCCGTAATTTTCTCCATCACCACCTTCACTCACTGTCTTTGTGTTCTTCTCTTCAGCCAGATCACTATCTGAGTAAATAGAGCAATTCTTCTAAAAGCTTTTAATTCAGAAGTGTGAGAGAAAAGGTCTGAGTCAGATGAATGAAGTCTTCCAGTTATCCTCACAAGAAGATCAAGGATCCTTGTCAAGGGAGGACAAGCAGGATCGATAGTATCTTCTGCAAATCTTTCACATTTCCCAGGCACAGGGCTAGGAAAAAAACCAAAAAGGATGCACCATAAAGGGACAGCATTTTTTCTGCCCCAGATTAGGAGACTACTGTCCTGGTGATGGGCACATATAATTAAGTGATATATTAATCTCACCATAAAGAACAGGCTGGTGGAAAAGCAATGCTGCAATTAAGCAAGATGAGGAGAGAAATTTCAGAATTATCTACAGCTGTCAGAAGACTAATTGTGCCCAGAGCAAATAAATACTTAGACCCAATCTTCAGCACTAATTGGAAAAACTCAGCAATTGCACAAACCATACCTTTTTCTTCCTAAGGAATGTTAGGTAAACTTTCACCTTTTTTTTTTTTTTTCCCCATGACCAAGCTTAGATCAAATATTGAAATTATTTCCTTCATGGTTAAAAACAGGTGGAAAAGGACTGGAAGTTGGGAGGATGTCAGAACCCTCCAGATCCAGGCTGGCTTTTGGTATGTTCATTGATATGCTTAATGTACACACAAGACCAGGGGTCCTCAAACTTTTTAACCAGGGGGCCGGCGCACGGATGCAGTGGCAGGCAGTCATCTGCGGCTGCTTGGTTTCCCCCCCAACCCCCGGGGGGGGGCGGGGCAGGGGGTTCTGTAAATACCAGGGGCTGGATTGAGGACCCTGGGGGGCCGTATCCGGCCCACAGGCTGTAGTTTGAGGACCCCTGCACAAGAGTAACTAGGAGATCTTCTTTGCTAAGTCGTATCCTGGCCACGTTGCTTAAGGAAAGGACAAGAGACTCTCTGCAAGTGGAAATCATTATTATGTCAATGTACGAAGGGTAAAACTATGGCCAATGCATGTCCTCCAGCTCTTTTGCCATTAAAACAGCTACAGATTTGGCTCGACCAAACAGAGAAGTCAGGGTCACATAAAGGAGCTTAAATATTCTGGCAATCCTGGTAGATTTAGATTAGATATTAGGAAGAAATTCCTCACAGTGAGGGTGAGGCACTGGTACAGGTTGCCCAGAGCAGCTGTGGCTGCCCCATCCCTGGCAGTGCTCAAGGCCAGGCTGGATGGGGCTGTGAGCAGCCTGGTCTAGTGGGAGGTGTCTCTGCCCATGGCAGGGTGAGTGGAACTAGATGATCTTTAAGGACCCTTCCAACTCAAACCATTCCATGATCTTCTGAAATGCTCACCAGTATTGTCATCACGTAGACATCTTTCCCCTGGCCACCTCTGGGCCTGGCAGGAGGCGGGCAGCACAGAGTCCTTTCTGTAGCCTTTCTGCTACCCGCAAAGACTCTTCAGTACTGGCAAAGGCAGAACAAGGAAAAGTGGCACAAAACCTCCTACTTGCATTTGCAGTTTTACCCGCTTTTACAGATGAGCTGTTCTACAGCAAGAAAAAACAGACTGGAGCATGTCTGCAACGAGTGTCCACCTCATTTGTCCTGTGGACATGCTCTGTGTTTTGTTTCACTAAATCCCTTCCTTTCCAGCAGCATAATCAACCTCACGTCAGGAAAGATCCTCCTTCCTTCAGAAGGGATGGGAGTATTTTTACCACTGATAGCCTCAAAACTACATCTTCCTTGTGGGAGCTGAGACCGTGAAAGAAGGATCCTGAGTCCAATTTGCTTTGCTGTTCCAAGCAGGACACTGCAGCATCTCTTGGTATAGTAAGCATCCTGCTCTTAAGTAAAAGCAGCAGCACTTTGTAGGAGGCTGTGACCGGCCTGGATATTGATGGGCTTCTCTCTCCAGTCCTGCAATCATTTTGGTAGCTGTAGCTCACAAGTCTTGGCCTTACCATCACCGTCTTCATGAAGCTGCAACACCCTCTCTTCCCTTTGCCTAGGGTATTTGCCTAGGCTGATCTGTTTTCAGGTACCACTTCTTCCATCAGCTGGTCCATCCATGCTTTGCAGTGCTGTTTTTGGCCTAGAGAAGCTCGCCTTCTCTCAGCAAAGTTAATAAGCAAATAATTTGCAACACGGAGTGCTTCCACAGGAAGAAAGTAATCCTACAGCTCTCCCTTATTTTACACATTTTGGGGCAGTTATTTGTAGGCTTGATTACTAATCATCCATTTGCACGTACATTTTGTCTTTACTATGGTACTTCATGTGCAAAATTACTTTAATATACAGGATTAGCAGAACTTCCATGAAGCACAACTGTTCATCATCCCATTAGATACAGTTCACAGCATTTATTGTTTTTTATACACACACATATGTACAGAGGCAGACAGCAAGTGCAAATACTCATCTCTCCCAGGGCAGCAAAGCTGCAGGATTTATATCTCACAGCCTTCAGGGTGTAGGCTCTGTTCCCCGGGTGCATCAGGACTAGAGAGGTACCTGCAGGTGAATCCAGCTGCAGCTGCAGGCTGTTACTGCCCTGGCCTGAAGACATGGCCTCCTGGGGCCCTGAACCCAGTGTTGTCCCTGCCCCAGGGCCACCAGACATGCTCCTGCATCGCCTGGGGTGGCTGCATTAACTACCTATTTGCAGGCTCATCAAAGTTGGATTTTGAAAGTATGAGGAAGTATATGACACGTTTACACAGATGTGTTTCTTGAAGGAAATGACACGAGTTAGGAAGGAGAAGAAAACATTATCATAAGGAGGTACAAGTGCAGGACTTCTGTTGTCTCATGCCATGCTGTTGTGTGTGGGGGTGTGTGTCTGTGTGTTGGCTGTTTGTTCCCCTGGTGTGGTGTCTGGCTCAGCAGAAACACATTTTTCTGAGGGATCTGACTGTCCCATTTTTGGAAACATGAGATTTCTTTAAGGGGCTCTGGCTGTGGCTGTGGGGGGAGCAGGCCCATGGCAGGGGCTGATTGTGGTCAGCAGGCAGCAGAAGGGCCCCGTCCCAGCCTGGGGTCCCCCGAGTGGAGCAGCCTCACAACCAGCCCTGCCTCCATTGGTCACCCTCCCGCATGGACAGCCAGGACTCCGCGCCCACGGTGGCTGGAGAGGCTCCCAGGAGTCCCTGCCGTGCTTTCCCAAGCCATCCCTGGGGAGATCAGCAGTCCCGGAGCCAAGGCTGGGGTCAGAGTAATTTGTTTCTCCCCAGCAAGTTTGCAAAGAACGAGCAGTGCCCAGGGCTCCCCCAGCCCCGCGCTTGGCCAGGGGGTGCAGCCCTCTCATTGCCCCCTGGCCTCTCCTGCTGACCTTTTCTCTGCTGCCACTTTGTCTCACACAGGGCATGTTTATGTGTGGCTGTGGAAGGAGGTCTCCTGTTCTGTGGCCGTGGTGGCCGTGCAGCACACACCACCAGGAGCTGCAGCAGGGTGAGGGCATTGCTCGGCGCTGGGGCACCCGGTGCCTTTGCAGTGCCAGCCGGCTGGGTGTCAGCAGCACCCCGGCCATCGCTGGGAGCCCTCAGGCTCAGTGTCCATGGTGGCAACAGCTCCACAACTTCTGTGCCTCTCTGCCTCTTCCTAAAGTAACATCATTTAGATCAACAGTAAAATCTCCCTTGGAAGGGATGAGACCTTCTGAGTGAATTATTGTATTGGTTGCATGTGATCAGAAAAAAGAGCACAAGAACGTGTGTGTTGTGCCTGTCTATTCGGGACTGTCCCAAGCTTGTCTGCAAATGGGACACTCCTTTGGGGCAGGTGTTTGGGATCTAAATTAGATGCCAAAAGTACTTTGCAGACAAGACAGCTAATTCAATGTAAAGCAAGCTCAGAAGTAGACTGAACGTCTGGCGAAGGCTGCTACAACAGAGTCAAAGTCATGACAAATGTTTCCCTCTCCCTGAAAAACAAAGACAAAGAAATATCAAAGATGCCAGTAAAACATTAAAAAAAAAAATCCAAAGCACAAACACACATACAAAGATGCAATACTTGAAGCTGAAAATCACCATTTTGAGCCCCATGAAGCCTACCAGCATGCAGAATATAATTCAGCTGTTTGTTATACTATCTCAGAGTGTTTGTCAGGGATGAATACAACACTAGTGCTTTTCTGAGACCAACTCATTCCACAGACCCCCTGGTCACTCCAGAAGCTGCTGTCAGTGGGCTCTTTGCCTGGCAAGCATCACAGGTCCTGTCCCATCTCTGTCACAGCTTGTCATTTATCACTCCTGGCTCCTTATATGTTACTGGGATCAGATGAAATGAATCTTCTGTGGTCTGCATCTGGGAACTGATCCTTATGTCCTGTGATTTGAATTTTTCAGATTTTTATTAGCACTGATGCATATTTAACAGGAGAGGTGCAGTGTTTTAGAAAGATGCTCAAATAGTAGCTGATACCTGTAGCAGCTGGCAAAGCTATTTTTTCAGAAAAATTAGTATGGAAAATTTGCTTAGGATTTTAAAAGTAGTTTCTTGTTTTCTGTGTTTCTTCTACATTTGGATCTTATTTCTCCTGGTTATATGGGCTTGTTCAACACAGGCAATGTGGGCAAAGCAGCATTATTTCAACAGCCCTTGCACATGTCCCTTTGCTGCCTTTCCAGCTATGCCCACAAGGGAGAAACAAGGGAGTGTTACCTTTGCTGCAGCTCCCCTAACAGGGGGGAAGGCAGCTAAGATGTAAATGTGCGTAAAGGGAAGAGCTCACCTCTGCCACTGCCATATCAAAGCATGTGTGGCACTGGATGGGGGAGGCAAAATAAGGAAGGACAAAGAATAATTACCTTCATCCCCTCAGTGCCCAAGTAAAGTTGTGCCTGCATAAGCTCCCACTAAACTGTGTGGGTGCGCACAGCTGTTGCCCCATCTGTCTCCCCTACACACACATTTCCCCCCACTGCCAGCTGCTTTCTACCAATTTCCTCAGCTCTGCATTTTCAGCAAGTAATTTTTGCAGGGCAATGCCCATCTCTGCTGAAAGGCGTCTCAGAATTGTGTTGAGTATCATGAGAAATAGTGGGGGGTACTCAAGTGGAGCAACTCCCTAGTTTAAAAGTGTAAAAATCTCAGCTGTCTGTTCCTTAACTAACATGTACCAGAAGGCTGAAGTGTCGAGCATTGCAGTGCTGGAGGAACCTGGTCCAGGGCAGCACAGCACAGTGGGGTTCAGACACGTACCAGCAGCAATAGCACACGGCAGACTATTTCTGTGCTGGTTTCACTTGGCCAAGTCACATACAGTCCTGCTTGGAATTAAAGGCCATGGAATAAACCCTCCTCAGGAAATGGTGGCGTTGAGTGCGTGGGTTTGAACAGATGTTTCTGATGTTTCACTGTTGACTTGGCCTTCTGGGAAGCCGTGTCTGCGTGCATGTCTGCACTTCCCTCCTGCACAACCAGAGCTCACTTGCTGTCGTTGCTGCAGCAGTAAACGAAAAGGAAGTGAAAGTCACCTTTGTGGTATTGCTGACTGGCTGGTGAGAAACATGTACATATAATTTCACCCAAATTACATGTGAAAACTGTTTACCAGTCCTTACTTGAAGCTTCACCTCTGCTCACACGGACAGAGCTTGCACACAGAAAAAGGTCAAAAAAACCACCAGCAAATGAGTGCTTGTGAGAAGGGCTTGGGACAGCTGAATGTGCATGTGTGTACCATCTGTGTGTGTTGCAGGTGTTTTGGTACTGTGACAATGTCAATTTACACTTTGTCATGAAGTCATGGAGTTATGAAAAATGGGTGTGAGATGTAAATGAAGCCCTCAGTATAAATCTTCTCTATTATTTCCTACTGTTTAAGTCCCTGAACCATGTGAACACAAAAGGTGCTAATAAAGTTTTGACTTTTCTCATACCACTGTGTTCTTTATGTGTTATTTCACTACCAGTAGCAGTCCAGTTTTGGCCAAAACAGAGAAAAGTGTAATGTCACAACATTTTTAAATGCAACCTGCCTGCATGCACACTGCCCTTGTGTCTGTCTTTCAACATCTCTCCTCTGGCTTTGCCCCAGGCTCCTTGGGGCAGAAACCTTCTGACTGGGTATTTGCACAGCACCAGGCTCCATCAAGGTCAGCCCTGAAAGCCTTCTATTTCCACAAGCTGACCCTGAACCAAGGGTGTGGGAGCACAGGCTGGCAGCGTGACACTTCATTACAGCATTTTGCAGCTCTTCTCTCAGGTTGGGTGATCCTGGAGCAGCTCAGACATCAAATGTAAATCAAACTAGAGACAATTTTACTCTTCTCCAGCCCAGAGGAGGGGAGGAATTACATCCTTTCTGAAATGGTGGTCAAAACCAGCAAGCAAGCATCCTTCTTCTGTGCAGATTGGAGAGGTGAGTCCAAGAAGAGGAGAAGGCAAAAACCTTGTGACATGTTTGCATTATTTTGTGTTCTTTCTCTTAATTCAGCATGCAGGTTGACATGAGGAGTTTTTAACACTGAATGCCCGTGGCAGCGTTTTAGATACTGAAGCAGATGATTTCTGCCACATGGGGAGCTTGTTTGGGGCAGCTTATCTGGTATGTTGTGATCTCTCACATATTTTAATACACACTTGCTTGGAAATATGGTAGAGATATAAAATCAGTAAATTAGGAAAAAGTGAAAGCCACAGAAAGGTGTTCTGGTTAGCACAGCATTAAAAAAATTGGTAAAATAATGAATAATTAAGAGGATGAAGAACTGTAAAACAGATAGGGTATTTCTTTTACCATGAGTATTTATGTGTGTTAAAAGACAAGGGAAAAATCAGGAGCTCAGTGGGTTAGAAGAGAAACCTGACTCCCTTTGGTTGCATTAGTCCCAAATCGACGAGTATACTCATGTAATCTGCCCCTGGGAGGATGGCAATGCAGCTTGCTCATCACAGCATCTCACTAAAAGCACAACAGCGTAAGAGTTAGAAGAACACGGTCCAAGCAAAGCATTAGGAAATTAGTCTAAATTACTGAGTTTTCACCTCAGCAAGGAGGATCTTCACCTCAGTGTCCCTCCAGACCAACACTGAAGCCAGTCTGCAGTGGAGGAGACCTAGGTGGGGCAGTCCCCTGTACATGTAATATTTCTGGTGGAAAGATACTTGAAATCATAGTAAACCTGTTGGAAGACTAGAAAGATAGCTGCAATAAAAGATACCAACTTTTAGTGTTTGCCAACATATCAGTGAACGTGTCCTTGCTAATGGGGACTGGACAGAAATGGTTGGTGGCTAAATGATTTGTGTATCAACAAGTATCTCACTGTTCTTCCTCTCCTGGCCAGAAAAGAGAAGGAAAAAGCAGCTCCACTGCCCCCCTGAGCGGGACAGGCACAGACACTGTCCAAAGGAGGGCGAGGGGAAGGGGTGAGCAGTTGTGGTGGGTTGACCCTGGCCGGACACCAGGCGCCCACCACAGCCGCTCTGCCACCCCCCTCCTCAGCCGGGCAGGGGAGGGAAAATACAGCAAAAGGCTCCTGGGCTGAGATGGGGGCAGGGAGATGGCTCAGCAGGTGCCGTCATGGGCAGAACAGGCTCGACTCGGGGAAATTAGTTTAATTTCTCGCCGATCAAATCTGAGTAACGAGAAATAAACCCGAATCTTAAACCACCTTCCCCCAGCCCTCCCTCCTTCCCAGGCTGAACTTCGCCCCTGACGCCTCTCCCTCCCCCCTGCCAGCGGCGCAGGGGAGCAGGGCCTGGGGGTTACGGTCGGTGCCGCCCCCGCCGTCCCGGCCGCTCCTGCCCCTCGGGGGAGGGTCCTCGCCCCCTGCCCGGCCCCGGCGCGGGGTCCCCCCCACGGGAGGCGGCTCCCCCCCACGGGAGGCGGCTCCCCCCCACGGGAGGCGGCTCCCCCCCACGGGAGGCGGCTCCCCACGGGCTGCTCCAGCGGGAGCCCTGCCCAGGGGCTGCAGTTCCTCACCCCCGGCCCCAGCCCCTCAGGCCCGGCCGGCCCCGGCGCGGCCCCCGCGGGGTCCCCGGCCCTGCCCGCAGCCCGGCCCCGGCCCGGGCTCCTCCCCGCGGGGCCACGGGCCCTGCCCGGAGCCGGCCCCGGCGCGGCCCCCGCGGGTCCCGGCCCCCTGCGGGCACCCCCTGCCCGGGCTGCGGGGGGGAGCTGCTCCCCCGCGGGCTCCGTGGGCTGGGGGCACAGCCTGCCCCGCCGGGGGCTGCCCCGCGGGCTGGGGGAGCCGCTGCTGCGGCGCCCGGAGCCCCCCGGCCCCTCCGCACCGCCCGGGGCTGCGGGGCTGCTGCGCTCGCTCTCTCGCTGCCGCAGGGGGGTTTTACCCCCTGCTCAATACGCAGCCCCTGAGGCGCTGCCGCTGTCGCTGGTGGGCTCGGCCTTGGCCAGCGGCGGGTCCCTCTGGGAGCCGGCTGGCACTGTGGGGGAAGCTTCTGGCAGCAACTCGCTGAAGCCGCCCCTGTGCCCCCCCCTACCAAAACCTGCCATGCAGACCCGTACAGCAATGCCACACTAACGGGTGTGTGGCCTGCCTACGCGTGTCTCCCTGCGGAGCTGCCTGCATGGTGAGCTGAGGTCCCAGGCAGTGGCTTTCTTTGCACTCTTCAGTAACAAAGAGCTTGAGGCTCCACCAAGTCACTTCACGGCAACATTCTGTGGAGTCAGTAGGTGAACCTGTAAAGGTTAAGGTCTTAACTCATAAAGATTTAGGTCTAGCAAAATCAAGGGATGAGTACTATTAATGAAAATGTAGCATGGAAGCCAAATACCATGTATTTCTGAGGCTTCCCTCATGATTTCTCAGTGCCTCAGGCTGGCAATGTTAGACAGCTTCACAACTAGATGGGAAAAGTGTCAAAGGTTATTTTCTAGTGTTTTCATGTCTTGTTAAAGTTTTGGGTTTTTTTCAGTATAGCTATACCTTTGCAAATACCCACCACAAAAAAGCTATACCCACCACAAAAAAATCTGAACTAACGCAAACCTCCCTTCTCAAGGCTGGCCATTGCTCACCACTGTTCTCCATGTGCCCATCATTACTGACAATTGACAACTGGCACTTCTGTAAATGGGACAAAGTGAGAGAAGAGCAGCGGTCAGTTTTCTTCAATTGGAATTTATGGATTATGCTTTCTTGCAGAATAAACCCGACCTTCTGAAGAGTTTAGTGGCATCTGAAAACACTAGATATTTAAATTATAATGCTCCCCAACAAAGTTTCAACAAATACTATTTTTACTATTTAAAATTTTATAGTAACAGTGGGGTATAATCAAGAGAAATTCTCTCTTAGTCATGGAAAAATGTCCCCAGTAGAGCCTCACAGAATAGTTCAGCAGAGAGAATCTTTCATTAGAATAAAAACTAACAAAGACCACAGTGAACACCCAAACATGAGAAACATCAAACCAAAAAATAACCCGTTCATTTGACTTTTTTAAAAAATGGTGAACCTGGGAAAAAAATATAGTAGAAGTGTTGCTGTTCACAATGAATATCTCATTTCCATTTATTTTCTCAGACCAGCATATCATACCTGCTGTGTCACTGCTCCTTTCTGTTGCTTCACATCAGTCTCTGGGAAGTTAGGTGTGGTGGATGGCTCCTGGCATGTGTCCCGCTCTCAGCCTCCAAACAGGACCAGTGCTGAGAGACTGTGGGTCCTTACAAGGGGAAAAACTACTACATCTGTGCTTCCTTGCCTCAAATTAAACTTCATTTCTTAAATATTATCACATCTTCAGATTCCAGGTCAAATGTGCTTTGAACCCAGTGGAAGAGCTGCCATTGCTTTCAACAGCTTTTGAATACCTACCACCTTGCAATGCTTTCCAGTGTTTAGTTGTTCAGTCTTCAATTGTTTTGTTTTGCATTGTTCTCTACACCAGCACAAGGAATAAGGTTCAGAAGTCTCTGATCCTACTTCCCCTTCACGGTTTATCTTCATAAAGCTTCATTTCCCATTCTGACATCAGGTGGTTCCCTGGAGCACAGCCCAGGCATCCTTCCCATGTCTTGAAAGTGCCAAGAGCAACAGCAGCAGCTGCTGAGCCCTTTAGGGAGACTCCAGACAAGGGGAAGTCTTGTGTGACTAAACGCAAGGAGCTCATGTCAGGTGATACATCTTGCTTAGGATGTGTTTACATCAGCATTTTTGTAGGAGCAATAGCATTATGTTGAAGCAACCCCCCAACTATCTCCTCATATCACCCTTGGTCTTGGTTGACAGAACAGTTTGAGTGTGTGCAAGCCAGGTGCCTTCTGGAGAACAGCAAAATGGGAAGCTGTGCCCAAGAGACACATCAAGTGGGCTACAACCCATACATGTGGACGCAAGGATCTGAACCAGTTACTGGCCCCTCACGAAGCAACAAAGCAAAGGTGCAGTGGAAACATTTGATCCAGGGGACCACCCCCAAACTCATTCAGAAGATAGACCCTCATTTGAAAATGAATGTAGAAGAAGGGGTTCACAGCACCAGAGGCTTCAGGCCTCCTGTCCCTACTATGCTGCATTACTTCTGGGGTGGGTGCAGCCCCGGAAGGTGAAGGGCACCCATCTATGGGGAAAAAAAGCTCATTGTCTCCATAACCAGGCCATGCAAATTCACCCTGCTGAGTCTGTGACTGTTTCCAAGTTATCGAATGGATGGAAACTGAGCTGCAATGGAAAACCAATACATCTAAAACCTAAATACTGTTTTTCCTACTCCTAATCAGTGTCCAGATTTTGATCATTTTGCTGAATAAGCAACATTCAGCAACCTTCATTCAACCTCTAAACAGATTTCTCTGTTAGGAAATCACTGACAATCATGAGTGTGACCTGCACAACACACACATCGGTCCTGGAGCAGAGGAAGCCACCATCAGCGCATAGCCTGACCCCCTCTACCTGCACAATTCCTGGAAGGTCACTCTTCTGAAGGTTCACATCCAATAGAAGAGCATAAAGCTGACTACGCTCACTGCTATGTGCCATGGCCTCTCCCAGAGGATAATTGCCCCACAAGCTGTGCACAATGCAGAGTGCCTTCCAACATAGGAGGCTAAATCCTGAAGAAAGAATTATGAGGTGCCTGAGTCATGTTTGCAACCTCCTCATCCATGAGAGAGCAGTGCACCCAGAAGTAGGAAAGCACTGAAGAACAAGGGTGTTAAAGCACAGAAACAACTGAAGTCCCATTTCCATGTTCAGTCCAGTGCAATGCATCCACCTTTACTACACAGACTTGGTAAAATCATGGTATTTTTACCTTTGATGACAGTAGGAGTAGGAGAAGGCTCTGAATTTACAGATTTTACATTGGTTGACATTTTACAGGTTTTGCTTATTAGTTCTATCATTAGAATAGAATGAACAGCTTTGTGAGAGATGACGACAGAAGTGCAATGCAATTAATGCAATTAATAAAAGGAAGGGCACTTGTCTTTCTACAGCACAAGAAGTAAAACAGACAGACACAAGCATATTCTTGAGATTTTTCCTGCATATGAAACTATTGCAAAGGTTCCTTTGTCCACTTTCTAGATTGCTCATAGAAATGCCTTTCACAAGTGGTGATTATTCATGGTTTCACAATGCACATGGGAGGTCACTATTAGAATCAAAAAATTAAAACCTCCAAATTTTTCTTTTACCATTAACTTCAAATATGGAACAAAAAAAGTCTTTATTTCCATCAATAATACATAAGGGTGAAAGGCCACACATTAAAATCCCCTCCATTAGGCACAGTCAATTGAATTTTTAAGTTTGGTTTTGTATACTGGAGTCTTGGTTGGGAACTAAATGTAAGAAGAAGTCACATTTCCTGGAAAAAAAAAAGTGCCTGAGGACAAAGGGACCTGCTGATGGGTGTTCACACGACTCTGGGCTATGGCAGCAATACGGACCAGGTTCTGACTCTTAGCTCTAAGGAGGCAGTGATGGATGATGTCCCAGTGTGAAGGCTGAACAGTGATAAATGAGGCAGCCACACTGAGCACACTCAGGGCAGCATGGTAGTTTTACAACACATCATAAAACAACACTGGCTGCTGCCTTGGTAGACAAAACTCATGGAGACTGGAGAGGAAATATCAGCCGTCTGTGCTAAGGCGTTGGGAAGGTCTGGCTGGCAACTGAGCGCAAACAAGAGCGCCTTTGCTGGTGCCTCTGCTGAGAAAGAAAGAAGAGCCATTCGGTAGGTGAGGATGGCTCATGTCTTTGCTCTGTGGATGGCCATTGAGGGACTGTGGATGAAGAATGCTGAGCAACACAGGAGAGAAAGCCTCTGAGGTATTTTGAGCCTTGGTCTTTGGAAAGAGACAGGTGCCAAAACTGGGTGGTAAAAAATTCAGAGAGTTTAAGTGAGTGTGGATTCGTGTTTGCATTGGTCCTTTGAATGGATTTTCCATGCTGAAGATACGGGCCCTCAAGCCTGGGTGAGAGGGCAGTGGCAAACAGGTACATGTCCAGTCACAGGGGACCCATCTCTGCAACCATGGCCAGAGCTGGGTCTGGCTGGGACAGGGAGGTGGTGCGGGCAGTGGGAGGTGGGAAGGAAAGAGGTGTTGGAGAGGACTGAGATGAAATCAAAGTAACATCCCTTTGCTAATGCCCATTCCGTTGTCTGGGCTGTTGGCTGTGGATGGCACAGAGTGGCGTGGTAAGTAAGGAGCCCTGATGAGGTGAAAGCACTTCGGTGAGTGGATGTTCAAGGCACTGAAGCATGGGCTTAGCAGAACAAACACTGACTAGGTTTGTGGTGGAATATAACAGCAAATGTACAATCTCCAACAGACAGAGGTTGAAAAGGAGAAGCGGGAGGAAGGGGAAGGCTAGCTGACCCTCACTGCCAAGTGGGAACCAGCAGTAGATATCCCCTGAAGTGGCCCCAGCCATTCCCTGGAAGTACAGTAGCGTCCCCCTCTGCCTGGCAGTTACCTGAACATACTAAACTAAAGGTACTAACCCCCCTTCACAGACCTCCAGAAACACCTGGAACACTCATTGACTATGTAAGGGTGGGAGTCATCACATCCACCCTTGGCTTCCCAGAATGTTGAAGTCAAGAGGAAGCGAGTCAGCTGGGCTCCTGCTGTAGCTCATGGCGGGAGGTGAGCATCTCCAGCTGGCAACTAATCCTCCAGCAGAGCAACCTCATTTCCCTTGGACTCCACTGCAAAGCTCAACCACATGTATCATCTGTCAGTTGCACTGGCTGTAACCGCACTGCAGTTACGTTGCCCAAGGCTGTAACCCTCCTGTGTATGCCCAGCTTTCCACATGTAAGTATGCGGTAACTGCCACGTGAAGTTAAGAACATGCATCAGTCATTGCATTATCGATGACTAAATTAGTGATCCTGAATCATTAATATGGGTCCTATAGAAAAACTACGAAAATAAATAGGTTCATACAATACTGAGGTCATATGCTGAGCACCGTAATGATCTTGAACTGATTACTTTTCATATTAACTTAAATTTTTTGTTAATTCTAATACACGTGACTATTTGCATACATTGCACAATCCAACAGGTATGCCATATACTGTCTTCAGATTGTGGTTGAATGTGTGGATCAGTGAAACCAACAAAATGAGCCAAGTTTGGGGGAGGAAAGAAAAATTTTTATTTGTTTAGAAATGTTTTTTTTTTTTGTTTTATTTGATCCAGAATTTTCAATTCAGCAGCAGTTCTCAAAGGGACTACTGAAGACAGAAAACCTTTAAGACAGCTTTCAGTTCCTTTTGCCCTCCACAAAGTCCTTTAAAAAGGACTCATCCTTTATTCAATTGAATGATTCAATTCTTATTTGATTAAATTTATCCTGTGTAATGGGCTAGATAGATGACCTAGAGTATCTTTAGAATATTGGCCTTTTTTTAAATCCCTAACTTCCTTGATTCTGTAAATGTATGTATCATTGGGGTCCAGGCCCAGACTGAAAACGGTATATAGCACAAAAAAAAAAAAAAAAAGGAAATCTTCACCAGAAGAAAAATGGAGATGAGGAGCAATGCAGCAGTGAACAGTGATCCAAGAGGATCAAATATGAGTGCTGAATTTAGGAACTGGGTTGTCCTCCAAGCTCCACAGGCTGTACTGAGTACATCTCCACTCACACTGAGCTCAGTGTGAGACCCCTGCACAGAAGTATCTGACCCTCCTGCCCAGTCCTACCCAGCCACCTACAGCAGTGTAGTCCTATGAAATATATGCAAAGATTCAAAAGTTAGATCTCAAAGGGGAAAAAACAGAGTGGTGGAATGTATAACAGAACCAACAAATTAAAAGAAGGTGCTGTCCTGTATGCAGCCTGCTGTGCCTGCTAACAGGGAAGTTCACCGACAGGCATGTCTGCATCGCAGGTTGCTTGGCACCTCTCCTTTGAAGAACCCTTGGTCCCGCCTCTTGTCAACCTGCTGTACTGTAACCCTGAAGTTTGGACTACCCAAACTTATGCGACGTGTGACTACACATCGTCAAATAATAGCAAGTTGGACATTCCTGAGAAAAATACGTTCTTCTGCCCGTGTCTGATGTGACATTTTTATGCACTGTAAAGCTGTACCATGTGATCTGGAGAAAGGACTGGGAATTTTCACCAGAGGAAGGCAAAGAAGGGGTGTTATGCCTTTGCTCTTTCTATTAGCTGTCACCTCATTTTGCCCCAGGGTCTTAAGGAACACATTTTGGACATACTCAGTAGACTTTGCAGGGTTGAACAACTCTTACTTACTGAACTTAAAACTCCATGTCAGGGCCAGACAGGGCCATCCTGGTGTGCAAGCTCAAAGGTACTTAGTCATGTCCATGGGCTCACTCTGCTGCATCCAGGGAGGACCAGGAATGGGTTGGGTAAGAGCTGGGCAGGAGGGCACGGCTGGGAGGAGTACACAGCCATCGGTGCTGCGGAGGCAGGACTGGATGCACAGTGGAGACGTGAGGATTGTAAGCTGGTACAAGGGATAGCCTGGGCAGCTACAGAGTCTGGATCAGAGAGTCCAGGACCTAGCCAGCAAGGCTGGAGAGGAGCCTGTGACAGAAACATTGTTACTGGCCCAATGACTGACAAGAGGCTTGAAAAGAGACAAAATGGGGGAAAATGGATGAAATATGAATTGGGGTTGTAAGGAGGAATGAGATGAGGAGGATCATCAGAAGGGGTCAGACAAGGGCAGAAGAGCCTTAACATCCTACCATAGAAGGGAATTTCTGCTCCTTCATTGTGCCTAAGGCGCACGTTGAAGGGTGAAACTGCCATGAACTCTTGAGCATGGCTTGGTACCCTGGGCTCTCATGTGTGGTACTGCAGAGCACTCTGTGCAAAGCAAGGGAAAAAGAAGCATGCTTCAGAGCCATGAATTGCTAAATGGCAGTTCATTGCAAACATTGCCCTATGGCTGCCAAAGTTGAATGCAGAGGAGTAAAAAACCTGGATCCAGTCCCAGGCAGGGTATGTTTGGTCTGATTTCAAACATGTTTGCATTGATCTGAATCTCAAAAACACAGCAAGAAATAAAACCAGTCCCCAAGCATGAGGGCATTAGCTCTCCTGATTCAAGACCAAGATTTAAGAAATGCCAACAGGGTGTTTGTAGCAGCAGCTTTGCAAGGGCCCAGGACCTCAGAGCTACTGCTGTTGGCTGTTGCCTGCACGCTGTTCTGCACCTGTCCTGCTGCAGATTTCCACCAAGTTGGGTATATTTCCCCAGAATACTCAACGACTGTCTTTGTAGATTTCCTTTCTTTTTCCCTTGTATTTTGAGAAGCATTAAGGTCTTCTGTGGTGTATTTCCTGTTGATCAGTGCCACTGCAATGAGGTGTACTTCCGCAAACTTCCTTTCTCGTATTCTGGGGAGTTAGTTCAAGTTTCCTGACAAGACAGTGTCTTTGCTGGTTCAAGACACTCTTTAGGTTCAGAATCAGGGTAGACATCACTGCTGCATCTCATCTCCAAGATAAGCAATATAGAGAGCTCCAGACATTAGTTAATAATAATATCAAGCTCCCAGAAATTACATCTGTAATAATAAATCTGAGTTTGGTTATTTTTTTTTTTTTGTTTCTGCTGTGTTTTAGCCAATAGTGGTCACCTTTTCAAACTCTTCTCTACGATTTGGATACCATGCAACATGTTACGGTTGTTTCTTAGCCCAAGCTGAGAACAACATAGAACTCAGAACTAGAGGAACTGGGACTGGGAAAAATAGAAATCACGAGACATTCATCAGGTTTGCCAAACCTGGCAAATGGTGAAGTTCGCTGTTTTTTTGCTGTTGCCATCAGATCAGCCTGTCCCATTTGCTATGCTGATCTGGCAGAAAGCAACCCAGATGAGGACATTCTCTCCCTTTGCAGACTCTTCACACAGGGCTCTTCCCCTGTCCCTATGTCCCCAGGTCTTTTTCCTCTCTGCTTCTTTTCACATGCCCCCTCCTTTCTGTTACCTTGGCCTCAAGGCTTGTGGGTGTAGCAGCTGTGCTCCTCCTGTGCAGGACAAGTCCAGCTCCAACCATCATTCAGCCCCTGAGTGAAGTTTACTTTTTTCTCCACTTTTCTTTCTTCACTCTACTTTTTTTTTTTTCCCTGCAGTGCTCTATAAAATAATAATTTGCTTTTGTTCCATAAAGAAATAAACTGACACATAACAGAAAAAATATCACTGCTTTCACTTTCCAAAGTGAAACAAGCCCCAACTCCCATATTCTGTCAAACGGATAACAGTGATAACTGAACCTGGATGAAACCTCCTAATGACAATTTTCTATCATAAAGACAGCTTTGTCAACATCAAAATGTGCCCAAGGAAGATACCAAGATTTAAAAATTTTCAGTTAGAAGGAGTGGCTGTGATTTATTATTCCATACTAATAATATTGTAAGATATTCCATTTTCATAAAGTCAAAATTCAATTGTTTGACACTTTTATTCCAGTACTGGTGTTATTGTAGGACATATATTTTATCATTACCTAACATTTTATTATAATGCTTTCACTTTATCAAAGTTGAATGAATTGTAAGATGAAAATTTGCTGAATTAACAAAGCAAAATCCTTCAAGGTTCCTAAATCACACTTTTAAAAATTCAAATGTGCATTTGGCAGGGAATTTAAAGTGCTGGCTTTGCATCTGTTTATAGTTCAATATGAAATGTCAACCAGTGAGGTATATCCACAGCATTTCTCCCCCTTCCTCCAGCCTCCTTGGAACACAGCAGTCAGCTCCTTGCTGCTCCGAGCGTGCTCCCACTTGTCATGGGACTCCTTATACAGGTAGCAGTTATCATAACTTGCTATTTAAAAGCACACTTCATAAGCTGCCGGTGATGTTATAGGCTGGCTTTAAAGCTGACATGGCTGACGACAAAATGCATCAAGCACAAACCACATTACAGCTAGTGACTGAAAAGTCACCCATTTGTTCTCAGGAGATTTTAACTGCTGAGAAAGCATATCAGTTCAAATGAAAATGCAGAAGCAAATAAAGTTCACATCAGTGCAGAGTGGATAAAAAGGTAGTTCTCTGCCTCTTTTCCAAATTCTTTCTACTTCTGAAAAGCAGAACTTCATTAAACTTGCCTAATAGAACACCAAAGTGTTTGGATCCATCTACTTGCACCAAGGCAGGGTGCACTCAAGACTCTCACTACAGTGGAAGCTTTTTTGGTTTCGATTTAATGACATTAATTCCTCATTAATTTTAGTTAAAATGGGATATACATTTAAATCAAACAAGGATGTTCACAAGGCCTTTCCACTTTTTTGACTAAACGAGCTTAAACTCCTGATTTCAGGCAAACCTTAGCCACGTTCTGTCAGCAGTGGGGCTGCACCAGTATATAGCAGGGAGATGTCTCTGAGAGCCTGCAAATCTGAAGGATGAGTGGTCAAAACACGTCATGCTCCCACTGCTCTGCCACATGTCCACCTTCTTGACTTTCAAGTAGAAGCCTTTATAGTCAAACCCTTGTTTACATGCCCCTAAACAAAGAAGCTGCTTGAACAACACAGTGAGAGTGACGATATATTTGAGTGGTTTTCATCTATTCTGCAAACACTAACCTGGAGAAACAGGAAAGCCAGGCGTTGAGATGTTTGATCAGTTGGTGTCTACCATGTCATGTGGAGTTGTGGCAACAATTAACTAAGCCAGACTAGCAAAGAATAGAATCAAACCCCTGTGGAAATGAACAGAACATCTCTGACTTTGGTAGGATTATGAGAAATGATCCAAGTGTTGTTTTAAAGTTCTTAATAGCTTGTGGCTCAGTGGGAAGACATTAGTGTACCATGAACTTTAAAAACTGCATTTTCCTGCCCAAGCACTGTGTGTTGCTTCTCAGATCAAGATAGCATTTGTCCAAGCCTGTCTGTATCAAGCGAAGTGGACTCATTAGTTGATGAGATGGAAAGTCTAGGGAGGAGCCATGGGCAAATTACTGTTGAATTTCTTCTTCATGGGATAACCAGAGATCACCTTCAATATTCTCTGCTCCATGTGACCTTTGAATGGAGTAGAGGTGATGCAATATTTTTCCTTTTCTCTTCTCACAGCCTGTGATGCCAGTCTGTGTTATGCACTGACTTCACCTTTTAGTCCTGCACAGGTACAAATCACTTTGATGAGATGCTTGCAGCCCTGTAGCCACTTGTGACCTCACCGAAAGAGTCATTCTCTGACTGACTCCCCTACATTTGCTCACCTATCTGCCTTGGCACAGTGGAAATGGAAAAAGCTGTTTTCCATAACAAAAGCCCCACATCCTTTCCTTCCCAATGACATAATAAAATATCTTGTGAGAGCCTTGGCAGTGGTCCAGTGAAAATTCTCCTGTCTTCTTTTTCCAGTCTAGCTACCATGAGCAGAAATAATTAAAACTGAGGCTTTGACTCCAGGGGTGCATTGGCATTGGGCTTGAACCCTCCCCGACTCTTCTTTGCAGTCTGGGATCCCCATAAGAGCGTGGTTGGTCTTTACTGTGTAGACCCAAATAGTAGGGAGAGCATGAGCATTTGGCTATTCCTTTCCAAAAACTGTGGTAGCTGCTATTCCTTTCCATGCCCGTCTGTTCCCACTTGGCCCTCAGACATTACAACAGAGAAAATACACGAGACCTGTCCACCCTAGAGCTTTAGCAGCAGTGTCTTAGCTACACAACTGCTGTCATCCAGCTAGGATGCTAGTTATGGTGCTCAAGAGAAAGGTGAAAGGATCATAGTCATTATTATGCCCATTTCCACCAGACTTTGGTTCCACAGTATTCCCCTTTCTTTAATGTTAAGTTGTGTCAAGACATGAAATACTGAGCAGCTGGAAGGTGTATTTCTCTCCATTGTCCAGCTGTGACTCTCAGAGCACTATAAATTGCTGAAGATGTTGCCTTCTTAAATCTTATATCCTTCTCCTTGCTGATGGATGCGAGGATAAATATAATGCCCCGTTGTCTGCCGTCGTACATGATACAGGCACTCACTCACTACTGTACTTTGGCTGGATTGTCTCCTCCTGTGTGAGTTTAATATACACACTGCCATCATCAGAATGAAACTTCTTTATACTCCTAACATTATAAACAACAAAGTTAAAATGTTTGAGTTTTAAGTTTTTTTTAAATGGCCCTTAAACTTGTGAATCTAACATTTTTGGAGAAAGCTCAGATTGTTAAGGAATCAGCAGGACACATCACCGAGCTACAATAGGTTCACTTTCATGTGGATGCTGTAGCAGGCAAGCCTTCATGGAAAAACTCTGAATGTGAATTTAGCTAGTTTTGGATAAAGACGCCTTTCAGCGTCAATAAACACCATGAATGCAGCCACGGTAGAGTTACAACTTAATGAGATGAGGGGAAGTGCACAGGGTCAGGCCTCATCTCCCGGCCTCTGTCATGCTAATCAGCTGGGCAGCCTGCAGCTGAAAAACTGCTGGAATTTTTATTTGCATTTCATTTAGTTGGAAGGAAATTGACCCAGATGGTCCACAAAGGCAATAGAAGGCTGGCAAGCAGTCTAGTGCTGCACACTTTTCCGAGGGGCTGCACTTGTCCGCCCGTCCCTCTTGGAGCCCAAAACATAAAAGATTAAAACAGCGTAAGGGAATTGATTTCATGATTTTTAGATAATTTCCCTAAGATTTCAGAAAAGACCTAAAAACCCTAATTTAATCAGCCAGGAGCTCAATAGTAATTAAAGGGAAGAAAAGCTGAGATAATGAAAGAGGTGGTGGGGATTTTTGCTGTTGCTGGTGGGAACCTTTCTTAATTAGAAAAAGTCTAAAATCTAAATGATGTTAATGATGACAAGCATGAACATTTATTGCAAAGACACTGTATCCTTGGTCAACTTAGATGATTGATTGCCAAATCTGATAAACTTCCTTAGAAAAAGCTAAAATGATTTGCTATGCATTTGTGCAAGCCAAATATTTCCATGTGTTTGCTCAGTTGAACAATATTGGTGTCACTGTTACTTGTTTGGCCAAAGGTTAGGTATTTGCACAAGTGAAGTATGATTCCACACCATCTGCTCATGGTTTCACCTATTTTGCTTTGAAAGCTTAGTTAAAACTCTAATAAAAATAAGGGCACTTCAGATTCCACCTACTTTTGCATCACAATCTTAGAGATGATAACATTTCAGAGCAAGTGCAGCAACCTCATGGAGGGCCAGCTGATGGCATATCTACTTAATTGGAAGATATAAACCATAACTGTAATCACATTATAAAAAGTATTTTGTGAGGCAAATTTTCAGCCATAAATTGTCATGACACCCCAGAAGTGCATGGAGCTGCAGTAAATGGGTGGGGATCCCTTATCTTCCAGCTGCACCAGTGAAGGTGCTGCCCTTTACCTCCACCCTGCCCTGAAAGCATGGAACCAACTGGTCTTTCGTTTCTACCAGCATTACTCTAGCCAGGGTGAAGTTTCATCTCCTTGTACAAGCTGTCTTTCTAGACAGCTGTGTTGCCTCAGACAGCAGTGTGTTAACCCCTCTGGTCTGCATAGCTGTTGAACATGTGCAAACAGGTCTTCCCAGTGCAAGTCCTGGGGAACTGAACCCAGCAACTTCAACTGAATTGCTTCCCATTTCCAGTTGTGTGGAAGTGTGTGTAAATCTGGACTAACCCCCTTGGATTACTGGGCTCACACAGGCTTTTGCTTTCATCACAGGAATTCTGTCTTTGAGGAAAAGTGATAGAAAGAGCCTGAGGTAGCCACAAAACCACATAACGGTGTGGGCACCCTGGCAGCTCGTGTAGGAACAGAAAGATCTGGGATTTTTCAGCTCCTTCTGATTCTCTGAGAACTTGCAGTTGGCTCAACTTGTGGCAGCTCAACTGCTAAGCAGCTGTGTGAGTACACCACTAAGGTATCAAAATACACCCCTCGGTTCCTGCTACAAGCCAGACAGAGACCTGGTCTTTGTCTTCCAAGGCATCAGTGACTCAGCCATGAGTTATCTCCAGGACTGTTTCTTCTGATGGATACGACAGTCACACTTGAGCTTTGTTTTTATAAAGCTTACATAAAGCATTTGCCCACAGTCCTCTATGCAAGCCAGATTGGGATAATTCTCATTTCCAGCACAGTCAGATGTCCCAAACCGCTCCTAATGTCCCTGTTAGCATTTCAGCAGCTAAGAAAGAAGAACGATAGGAGGTCATTAACTCCATTTCTTGATCTGGCAGTGGCCTCTAGGGCAATTTAGAGGACAAATATTTATGAGAGAGGCAAGATTTATGTGGTTCTGAAGACCAAATACTCAAGATATAATACCTAACAATCATACATGAGAACCATAAGGCAGCGTGCGTAGCCACTGTGTGCACTGGAGGTGGCTGAAGGAGCTTTTGGCGCTGCAAGTCCTTGAGTTATTGACTCGGAAAGGCAGGAAGAGATCAATACTTTCAATGTGCTTCCAGTACCCCTGCTTGCCCTCCACTGTAGAAGGGAAGGAATCTGACATAGGGTTATGTTTGTCTCACAGGAGCTGAGCACACTGTGTAGGAGCGGGCTTGGCTTGCTTGAATGAACAAGCTGGTTAAGAAATGCTTTTATTTGCATTCATCCTCCTATCCACTTCGGAGCCTCGAGGTGTGAGGGCTTGATAGAAAAAATGGAGGGCTGAAGCATTCAGGTGATGCACTGATTACATTAAACCCTAAAGCACATGAGAAGCCTGTAAGGAAGTTTAGAAGAGTTTTGCCCAGTGAGGGCAGCGATGGCTTCACTGCAGGATGCTCCCCTGGAAATAGCAGTGGGCTCAGCAATGGAGCAGAGTGAAGGACTTAAAAAATCTGGGTGGACATTCAATATCACTTGGATAAATGCAGATATAGGTGTTTCTGTCTCCTGTGGGGTCTTCCAAGTGTGGATACAATCCAGCTTGGCAGCAGAACAGGGGCTCCATGCTAGAACTGAATGTGGCAGGTCCTGGCACCAAGGCAGCGTTTAAGCTACATTTTGACTGGTGCCTGAAGTCCAGATGTAAAACCAAAATTGCCTCCTCTTCATAATGTCAAGGCAGAAAAAAAAATAGTCTGAGGTAAACTTGGAGCTTTTTAATTGTATCTGTACCATTGCTGATCCATTGCTGTTCCATCTGCAGCGTGGGCAAGATGCTTACCATCAAGTTGCCCGCTTCACATTTCAATGCTGCATGGAATCACCTTGTTGTCACTCTCTGTCTGGGGTAGCTGTGGTGTGTAGATGGACTGAATTCAATGTACCATATAGGAGGGCAGCAGCAGGCTGGGCCTCGTGAGTCCCGTTCATAAGTTCTGCAGGATGTCCACAGCCACATCAGAGCAGATGACAGAAAGAGCTTCTTTCTGGCCCATCACGCTCATGAAGTTCATGCTGGAGGAGTTTGGAAGAGCAGAATAGAAATGGAAGTTAAAATCTGAAAAAAATGAAAACACCTGTGAAAACCAGCAATTTCTTTAGAAATCACTCAGTATGTTTAAAGAGGCTTGCTATCCCCTCTGCACGCATTTCAGCAGCTATTACTAACAACGGTTACTACAGCACAAGCCATAGCTGCTGGAAGAAATGGGAAGACTCAGTTCAAAGTATGAAGTGTAGCCCTCAGAAGAACAGTTAGGACTAAAACTAAAAGCTGTCAGATAAACTAAATGCGGTTCTGGGACTGATGAGTCCAGTCAGCTCTTGCTGCAGGACCCTGAGCACTGCTGGTTTCTCAGATTTGTTTGTTTCAAAGCATTTTAGTGTCCTTACCACATTTTTCCTGAAGACTGCAAAAGCCAAAATTTGTTGTTCTTGCTGAAATCCCAAGAAGGTCTCAGGCGAAACAGGAAATGTTTATTCAAGCATTTGGCAAGGAGAACTACAGGCTGAACTGGACCCTGCTAACTCTCCCTCTCTGCTTAGCACTGGTCCACGCTGCTCTGGGGCTCAGCCTGGGACCTGCACATCTGGGTAGCTGCAGGGAAAATAGAGAGCGCAGAGGCAGACAAGGAGAATGACAGTAAGTCCAGAAAGTGAAATGAAAGAAATGGGGTTGCTCTAGTGTATGCCAGAGATTTCCTGATTGTATTTTTCAAATACTCAAAGAGCTGGTGCAAAGGAGCAAAATGCTCTTCGTGCCCATATAGGACAAGAAATAACATACTTAGGTGCAGCGTGTATGTTCCAGTAAGACACTTGAAACAATTAGCAATGGTGTAGACAGCGAAGGAGTGGAGCTGTTCTAAAGAGGTGTGTGCTGTCCATCATGGGAAATCTTTAAGAACAGCTTGGAGAACTCTCTGTCTGACAGGTAGGGGTGATCGTGTCTTGTGGCAATGGTCTCGACTAAAACACCTCTTGAAAACCCCTCCAGCCTTATTCTGACGCTTTGCTGTTTTGTAACCTTTCAGAGTGGATCTGCTTTGATGACTTTAGCTCCCTGAGTACTTTTGGTTTGATGACGTAGTCACCTTACACTACTTCTAGGGATATCTGCACTGTTTCATCCTTCTAAAAAACAAAATAGTGTCAAATATAGGGCTATAGTACATGGATACAACTCAGCTAAATAAAATAGATTTGCAAATTATTGTCCTAAGTCTAAATTAAATCTCTGTGAACCTGATAGAAAAAGTGTCATAGAATTAGCAGATTAAAGGGAAATAATTCCAAAAATGCTCAATGATTTTAACAGAAGAAAAATCCTGCTGCAGAACTCTGTAGTTAGATTAAAATTCAACAGAAAGTTAATTCATTAGTAAAGTCACTCAAGCTTGACTAATAACAGCCTGAGCCAGAAAATCTAGCAATTTAAAGTAAACCCTTAGTTGCAAGCATAACTTGATGCATATGATGCCAGCTGCAGAAACTGCCATTTCAAACCTCACTCTGGTTGGCACAATGGGAACAAATAGCTCTCAGCTGCAGGTGAAGCCTACCAGACCTTTCTCCTCAATCTTTGTATAGTGTCAGTTCTTCTTAAAAAACAGCCATTAAATTATCGCCATTGTCTTGGGGGAATGGTGATTGATGCCTCTTCTTTTATGCTAACTCAGCTTGTCTCTCTGCTCTAAATGGCCTTGTCTTTGGTGTGGATGTTGGTAGTACATCATTAGGTTTTGGTACGCTCCGTGCTGCTCGCTTGCTCGCAGCTTGGCAAACAAGGCAGTCAGGCAACGTGACCATTCAGCAGATTAATACAACTCTCCTGAACTCCTTAATACAAAAAGCTGTGGGCTCCCACCTGTTGGGGCTTGAGCAGGGCACTTTGTAGGGAGCGCCTTCCCCTTGTGAATGCTAAGGTGACAAGGTAAAATAAGGGCTTTGAGCTCCTGCAGTATCTGTTGGGCTTCATCCCAGCTGCTGCAGGCAGCCCGGGAGGATGCGCATGGGGCAGAGAGAGCTACAGGAACTCCCGTGATGGCAGCAGAGCCTGAAACAACCATTTCAGGGGTTTATGTTGGGATTCAAGCACTGTTGCTTTGCTGTTGCACTGAAAATGTGAGCTACTCCCTCATGAGTGTGTACGCTGCAGAGGATGGTCCTCTTCTGTACACAGCTGACTGGTGTTTGTAAAAGTACAAGCATACACTTTTGGAGAGGGACCAAAAAAGAAGCAAAATGAAAGAGAAAGATGTAAGAGCCTGTAAAGAGCTAAAAGTTTGTTCTGCTAACACCGGTACAAGCCCACGGCAAACCTAGGGACACTGGTGGTGCGGTTACCCCTGTGACCATGGCCACTATGGTCCCATGCACTGTTTGCCATGCCGGGTCCCCTGGGAAGTGCTGGCTGGTTTCAAAGGTGATGCTTGCCTTCACATCGGCAGAGCAGAGGGGCAGCTGCTGAGGCCAAGAGCTGCTTCCCAGCTGCACCATCACGCTGGCCTGCGCTGGGAAAGCGACTGACCCTGGGGAGCTGGGAACCAGGCAGGACAGTGCTGTGTTCTGCGATGAAGGGGGTTAGCAGTCTGAGCTACGGTTCCACTCGGAGTGAGTCGTTTCACTTGGTGTTTCTGCAAAGCAAGAATAACTGTGGGATACTCACCGGGTGACTCCTGAGAGCAAATGAGCATTTCTAAAGAGCTGTGAGATTCTTTGACAAGGAGATTGGGGGGGTCAGGGAGGAAAAAGGTAGGAATGTTTGAAGATACTTTTCTTATGTGAAAAATCTTTGTTCTTGGGACTACAAACCTGGAAAGAAAAGAGCCAGGTTTTACATCTCTCTGGTCCCCCATGTAAGCATCACCCTTCACCTCGATGGTCCTGTTCCCCTTCTTCCTCCCTTGCCCATTTTGGTTGCAAGTTCTTCAAGCAGGGAAAGTTTCCGGCCACATATTTCAATTAACATAACGTGCACCTAGTGCTAACTGTGGTTTGTCGGAGTAAAATGAGCCTTAAATGCTTTATTTTTTCCTTTCTGCCCCTCGAACAGCCATAGTTTGAATTAGCTGTAATCTTCACAGCTTGTAGACTTGAAACTTCCGAGTAAAGCCAGCAAGCACTAAAATAAATAGACACATCAAAACTGTTATCCTAAATGGATAAAAAAGCTTAGCCTATCAGCTGTACATCCTACCAGGGGAGTGCTTGAGACTTACTGTGTGTCTGTACTTCAGAGATGGGTGACCTGAGCTCAGACGTTGTTACTCAGCCTCATATTTTTAAGCAGCTTTTGCCTCAGGAGGCAGCCTGTGTGTGCTGTAACCTCCAGAGCACCTGGCAGGCTTCACACGGACAAATTCTCTCCCACTGGGAGCCTTGTTTGAACCGGGGCTACTCATAGGATTACTAAGGTGTTCGTGGTATAACATAACCCTCTATGGTGTTCATGGTATAACATAACCCTCTTTATTTAGTGCATAATGTGGCTTACATTTAACTGATTTTGTATTCTTTTTCATCTTGTTTTTAGAATTAAGAGAGGCCGAAATCCTTATTTCTCCCATACATTGACTACTGGGTGCAGTTTGGGTCTGTGCATCGCAAGAAGGATATAGTGAAGTCAGAAGTTATAGAAAAAAGCAGTGAAAATGACTGTGGGGTGAAGAAGCCACTTTATGTGGAAAGATTAAGACAACTCCTCAGTTTAGAGGAGAGAAGGCTGAGGGAATGTATACAGAGTTCATAAAACCATGAAGGTGATGGATAAGGCAAACGTGGAACTGCTGCTCACTACATCCCTTAATGCAAGCACCAGAAAGCACCCACTCAGGGAAATTCAGGGAGACAGCGTGGCTGGTAGCAAGCATCTGGAAATCACATCCATGGGAGGCTGCAAAGGTGAATGGTATCAGCAGGTTCACAAGGGGATTAGACACATCTGTGGCCATCAGGCTCATGAGGTGGTACTCAGGAGCCTACGGAGGTACTTCCTACTAACATCCCATGACCTCTGGGGCTGGGGGACCCCAGCAGTGTGAATGGACCACAAGCAGTAAAACTCCTGTGCTCTACCTCATAGCACCTCCTACCGCCACCGACGGAGACAGAGTAGAGCGATAGAGGTCTACTGCTCTGACCCACCAGGGTGTTTCTCAAGCTCACCTTCTGCAGTTTCTCCCCTAACAGCTTCCTGCTCTCCCCAGAGCCCAAAGAAAGCTCTTGCTGCAAAGGGACCACCATGGGCTGGCAGGAAGGGGGAGCATGCCGTGGAGTAGATGTTTACCACATCTCTGAATGTGGTCCTGGAGTTACTTTTATTCTGCTTTGGTGGCCGGGAACAATACCCCTTTAACAGAGACACTGTTTTAGAATGACTGTTTACAGCTAACTCCAAAGAGATTTTTGCGAATGTTTTCCAAAATACAAAATAATCAGTCTGCTTTGGTGGCATTCAACTCCTCCTTCATCTCATTCCTTTCCAGAGATGTAAGAGGAATATGGTTTGCTAGGATGCTCATGGATATAGAGCCTCTGGCAAACATGCTCCTCCATGAAGAGTCACAGTAGGAAAGGATCATCTGGTAAATCTTCAAAGCTCCAGGAATTGCCCAACTGGACATCAGAAAAAAAGTGTCTCAAAGTTACCAATTATGTCCCAGTCACAAAACATAAAAAGAAGAAAACATTTTAGGAATGCACAAAGCAATAGACAAGGAGTCTGCAGACAATTCCGAGACTGCCCAACTGCTGAGCAAATCGCTACAGGTGAGTAATAAATAAGACAAACAAAATCCTTTTACAAATAATTTTGCAAACAAGAAAATGTCAAGTAAAATAGCCTTGGTTAGGAGTCCTGTTCTGGCTTTTAGAATCTTGATTTTGTACAAAATCAGAATCATAGAAAATAACGGCTCAAAGGGCTGTTTTACTTCTGGGTTGGTTTTGGTGTTTTGTTTTTTTTTTTTTTTTTCCTTAAGTTTGCAATTGCTTCTTTTGAATGAACACTACACCCTTGGAAGATGTCAGACTGACCTTTCTGGGAACCACAGAATTCATCCAAAAGCTAAAGAAACCTTTATTCCTCCATTTTTCCAGCCAGCCTTTACAGAAAGGCTGGCTGGACATCCTGCCGCTACCCAACACCAAAGGCACCATGTGTTGTTTCTGCTGCTTCCTTTCCTCGACATCTTTTAGGTGGTGAGATTTGTAAAATCATAATTATGTGAACCTAGAAATAGAAGAAACTATTCTTTTACTAGAAATAGAAGAAACTATTCTTTTAGAGACCTACTGCTAGATGAAGAAGATTTTACTGCTAGATGAAGAGGATTTTACCTGTTCCTGGACTTTCTTTTGAACATTTAAACTCATCAGTGATCCCCGTGTGAGCTGCCAGGGTTACTGAGTTCATTTGTTTTATGGATTAAAGCACTTGGTTCACCCTGGTTGTGCATCAGCTCAGAGCTGGATGCAGTCTGCTGGCAGCACCTGAAAAAGCATTTTAACCACTTCAAAGCTCCTGAGAGCGTTGCTGCTCTGAGGGGGCCAAGAGCAGATAGCTGTGTTTGGGGAGGAAGAGGAGGAAGTGTGGGATGGCCAAACTTTTGCTGAGACGGAATCCAAGCAGAGCACTGACCCACATTTCTCTCCTCCGCTCATTCCCTCTGCTGTCTTCCCACCACGGTGTCTCTGGACTCTGCGCTGCCTTCACATCTCTTAGCCTCCTAGTTGCTCACGCCTGTAAACAGCTCTCAGGATTCGAGTGGGTGAGATGTGGAAAACGAATGGTCAGGTCTCTGCAACTGAAAATCAGTTTCTGCAGATCCTGTGGAGATACACTCCAAGAGCCATCCCTCCTCAGGCTCCAGCACATTTCTTCAGCAGTAAGGATCCCCCCTATTTCTGAAACGCTTTCAGCCCATACCCGTCCTGCCTGTAAGTCACTCCATGTGCAGGCTGATGTGCAAGCTGGAGGTGTGAGCCACCCCAGCTCCCGGGAGCAGAAATGTCAGTGAGCCACTTGACTGGCTGCAAGGAGGAGATTTGCATCCAGCATTTGGCTCAACGCTCGGACAGCTAAAAGCCTTTAACCAGGTGCCTGACTCGGGTATCTAGGGCTATCTGAGAGGCCACGATGGTTGCTGCCATATGGACATGTGTGGCTCACAGTCTGCTCTGGTTTCTGGTGCTCACACCTCCATGCACACCCAGGCACAGAGACCCCGTGTCCAGGGAAGCAGCTAGATAAGGAGTTTCATGAGAAGATGGGACAGGGTGCAGTGATCAGGCACACGGTCAGACCGGTGCCTTCGTTATACGCAGCCAGCCCTTTTCATTCTCTTTCCCTGTTTCCCCACGCGTATTTCCCTGAAGCACCTCCACTCCTCTCTGTCCCCACCTTTAGTCCTTTCTTACAGCAAGTTTTGTACAATCCTCAAATGTTTTTCCCCCTCTCCCCATACTGAGTCCCACACCCCTGTAGGCAATAACCCCTTCAGTCTGTAAGGTGAGCAGGGAGCCTCTCGGTTGGGGGCTGTTACCCCCAGACCATGAGGCTGATGCCTTCTCCATGACAGCCCTGGGAACGGCAGGTTTTCCCAGGTTTCTTGGTTTTCTCCAATCAGGTTATGGGGGTTCCTGCCCTGTCATCACTGTTCTTCCGTGCTTCTTCATGTTGACAGGGATGAGCCTTCGGTGGCATGACCTAACACCTCTAGGCAGCTGGCGCTCCTAATGCCAGTCATAAAAATAAGAATTTCTGGAAATCTGTGCCAAATACTTGGACCATGCATGATCTTTTTTATAGTGAAATTATAAACTTGCAGATCTTCTCAAGGCAAGCTGTTGTTTTTGAAGATCTGTGTGGCCTGTCATTTGGCTAAAGTGTACTTTCATATGGGTAATTTATTTTTTCTTTCACTTCACTCTTCATGTGTAAATAAGCCATGAACTCCAACCAGGCAAGACAAGGTGACCAGCCTGTTCCTGCCTTGCACAAGGGCATCGCAGAGGCAAGCCAGGGTCCTTGGCATCTGCTCTTGCTCACATCCCCACAGGGCAGGACCTGCCTCCCTGGTCAACCTGGACTGGTTTGCCAGTTTACAAGCAGCCTCTTCCTTCTCAGACCCACACCATCAGCTGGGTCAGCCACATGCAGAAACATCTCTCGGTCCAAGACCGTACCCTTTACTAGGGATAAATGAAACCCCCAGGTTTCAAGCTTTTTGATGTCTGAGTCCTAGTTGAAAACTAAATTAAGGCTTAAACTTATGCTTTTTCTCTAAAGGCTTTGGGTTTGGGTTTTATGCTCTATTCCAGAACATTAGTTCTGAAATTTGGTCTCCAAAAGCAGAAGAGGGTTTATTTCTTGACCTTTAAAAGCTGATTGCTTCTTTTTCCCCAATAGTGCAGTTGACCAGGAGCACATCAAGAGTCTAATGTAAAGCAACAAACCTCATCCCTGTCTGTTGTGTGCTAAAGAGGTTTAAATAATATTTATCTACCACTGAACTTTGCTATGCCCTGTTGAACAGATGACTCAGAGCAAGAAAAAATGGTCAGTGGGACTGTCTGCAAGCTTCAACTTTTTTGTCCTCATTTAAGAGAGGGAAAGCTCTGATGAATCCCTTCAATGGTCTTGAAAAAAATGGACAAAACTGCCACTCCAGCTATAGCCCACACTTCAAATGGCCGTGAGATGGCCTTTTCTGAATGTTACATAGTTCAAGGAGGCAGTGAAGTGCTCAGTGGAAGATTTTGTATGGGAACTTTAACTTCCCATTCCATTTGACTTTTGGTCTTTAAAATACAGGTCAAATCAATGAATTTAATGAAGGCCGTGGAACACAAAGGCTTTGCCTTGCATTTTGACCCAGATAAAGGAGAGTCAGTCCAGGTCAAAAGGCTTTAGCAGCACTTTAAGTGGTTAGTACACAAATGTGACAGAGTGTTTAGACTCTTGGAGACTTGCAAGACCCAGTGACAAGCCGTTAAAAGTATTTGAAATAGCTGCTTGAATGAACTTTGATAAGGTACCGCTATTGTCTTCTATTGTCTCTTTCTTTTCATACCAAAACACCCCCAAAAGAACAAGAGTCAATGAATGTATAATGCAGTCCCACTTTTACTGGATTTGGGGCTTCTTTTGGCCCTTTGGACTTTTTTTGTGAACTGTTTATGCCATTTTCATTCATTTCCCCACATTAAGGCTTTCTCAGACGCTAGTGATTAATGTGACTTGTCAGTAAGAGCTTTTAAAGTGCAATAATACTTTCAGAAGCTATAATGTGTCAATCGAACCTAGGATTAAGAACAAATTAAGAGTAAATTTACTCTTACTGAACCTTCTTGCGAGACGGAGCTACCATACATGGAGACGGTGGTGGCACTTTCCAGCTCCCACACCACAGATCCAGACATCTGAGACAAAAATTAGCTCAGAGCAGCAGACCTACGCATTAAATCCTGGATTCATACCTTTCCCCCGACTGGGATTAAATAGCTCAGTGAGACCATCAGGCTCTTAACATGCATTCACATACTCTACGCAGGCATCTAAATCAGGTGGTTGAAATCAGCTTGTTGGTAAAGATGAGTTTCTATTAACAATAAATATATTTTAATGGTGGAAAGCATACTGTCAGAAAGTGCACGATCGTAAGATCTGCCAGAAAGCGAGTCTCCATTTAAATACATAATTATTCTCCATTACCAGAAAGCATTTGTACAAGGAAAACTGGTAAAATCTGTAACAGTTCATTATGCAGGACCAAATTTGTCTAGAAAGACCAAAATCCTAGTTAATTTGTGCAAGGCAGAAACGTTCAGTTTTGTTTTGCTTTTCAATTTTGTTGTAAAAAGTCTGCTTCTTGAAAGCTTTCCAGGCCAGAGATCAGGTTCCCTCTTTATAATAGGAGCTATTAATGCCTGAAATGGGCCGCTCTAAAGAACCACATGTCTGTTTCACATGGTTTGATAGCTCCAAGATTTTGCTCACTGTGCTTTTGGGACTTTTCTCAGTATTCTCTATAGTGAGATTTTTATTGTATTTTACTCTTTTGTTTGGTTTTTGTGTTTGAAATTTTTCCCTTATTCATTGACCAGCAACTTTCTGTCACCCATCTTTGACTTTCCTTCTTACATCTGCATTAAAGCTGTCATTTACTTCTGCTTTTTCCCCTCTCTCCATATTTGACAGCAAAAGCCTTCATCAGCTTTTATCCCTTTTTGTTCACATTATGACATAACCTGCGCAAAGTGGCACAGCTCCCCAATTCTTGTATATAAAATTTGCAACATTTTTTGAGACGGGTCAATGCCCATTTTTGGGATCCTTTTCTTTATCTGAGTACCGTGTTAAAACTTTTTGCAGATGTGAGCTATTCAGGAGCAGCCTGCGGCTGCATGCAGAGATGGGGAAAAGAAGAAAAGGCCTTCCTATTTTGTGATTGCCATAGTAACTCAAACATTGCCAGGGTGTTTGTCGGTTTGGTAGGGCACAGCCAGGGAATTTTATTTCCTGTGCAATCAAGCCCTCTACTGGAGATCATGGCTTGTATGACACAGGGTTACAGAGAGGACAGTGGGCTTGTTAGGCCTGGGATTAGGCATTTCGCTTTAAAATAATACCCATTTGTACCCATTTTGTTCAACATAACAACAGCTGCTGGCCTTGGGATGACAGGCTTGCCTTTTTAACCGAAGTCTTGTATGACATTTATGAATGAGGCAGACTCCATTCATTTTCACTTTGAATTCACACTGGTTATTTTTGGTTGTTTTATTTTTATTTAAACACATGGTGATAGTCAATGTTGTTCCTGCAATTGTATTCACCGTTTATGACGGGGGAAAATCTAGCTTTATTTTCGGTGTCAAATTATCACTTTCATTTGGGGGCAAACAGGTTAAAAAAGAAAGGAGAAGGAAGCAAAGAAAGCATCTTACATTGGTGCAATGGAAACTTTTTATTAGACTAACAGAGATGGAGAATAAAACTTTCAGGCATAGGAGCTTTTCTTCAGACTTCAAACAGGAGCCACAGACTTCAGATTAAGAAGGTTTCTGTCTCCTTTCTGGGTCAGAAGAAGGAATTATTTCTCCAAGAGCTTCTTGTATTTCCAGGCTGTGGTAGGCACCCCTGCTCCTTGAAAACTGTTCTTTGCAGGCACCCACCCCAGGCCATTCTTTCACCACAGCTGCTGCTACTCCAAAGCACCCTAGCTTTCACCTGACTGTGGCTTAACTGGGTGGCAGTAGCCCCTGCAGACCTCAGCTCCTGGCCACCTTCTGTGATGGGTCCCAGCAGAGGGCTGGAGACAGATGCACTGATGCAGGCATGAGGAGGAAAATAGCAGCTTATGGGGAGGCTCTTTCAATCTGTCCATTTCAAAGGAAGGTCAATTTTCTGTTGCTTCATGGTGATGCTTTCTGCTAACTCAGGGGAGCAGTGAAAGGGCTGATCCCACCTGAGCAATGGTGATGAGGCTGCAAAACACCCTTCATTCCTCATTCTTCCATCCCCCCCGGAAAAGAGCTGGTTGTATCGATTTGCATTTTTAACCTGAAGTCAGTAAAAAAGTGAGGACCTTGTTGACCCTGGCAGCAAGTTTTCCACCTGGAGGATGCAGGGGAGCTCAGCAGCTGTGAGTCTTATGGTCTTTGGTCCTGGTGAGCCTTCACACTTGTGTCAGGTAAGCACAGGACATTCCCATCTGAGCCAGGCAGCAATTGCACTTCTGTCTGAGGTAAGGCAATGGAGCAAGGCCAGTGTGAATCATGCCCAGGCCTGCAGTTTGCTACCATAGCTTTGGATAAAGGAGAGTGTTAGCCGTCCTTCCCCATCTCCACCCTCACTACCAGCCCCAAGGCCAGGGCTGCCCTGTAGTCTCTGAGGAACTCAGGACACAGGCACAACTCCCATATTCCCACCAGCTTCTCTCCTGGCTTTCCTGGTCCTGCAGCAGGGCTCTGAGACTCCCAGACCTATCTTGATGCAGCTGTCCAACCTAGGACTCCGTATTTGCTGAAGACTTCCAGCCCCATTTAAATACCAGCCAAAGTACTTAAAAACTGGCATGTTGGGAAAGCTGTAAGGGAAGCCTCCCTTGTATAAAGCCAGAGGTGAAATTTGGCTTTTCTTATCCCTGAAATATTTGCGAGAAGAGGAGGTAGCCACCCTGGTCTTTCTCCCCCACTGAAGCTCATATTTATGAGCTTTCCTGACCCAGGACAACAGCATGAAGCAGTTTGGTGCAGGTGACCTTCAGCCTTGAAGCTGCCTGTGGGAAGATGGGGCGGGAAGAAGGAGAGTGCTCCTGGCAACAATGGCACAGCAAAGACCCGGAGCTCAGGACTGAATCCTGCTCAAAGAAGAGAAGCTGCTTCACACAATTCCAGATCATTGAAAAAGTTCCCTCCTTCCTCCTCATGAGGTCCAAACTTTTCATTCCTACATCATAAGAGAGGTTTCAAGTCAGAGAGGACCTGAAGGCTTCCCTCAGTGCTGGTGACTGAGGGAACAGAGAGGAGAACCGCTTTGATGACACCAGGAGGGCTCCAGTCTGACACGTGAACTACCGGGAAGTGTCTAATTCATCGTGCACCCACCGTGTAAACCTGCCGTTTGTGTAAACCAAACCTCCCTCAACCCTGGTGTCCTAATATTCTCAGGGTCCAATTCCGGGCTTGCCAGTGAGATGTAGGAAAAGCCGATGAAGACTGCCGCTATCTTTCTACCAACTTTGGAAACGAAATACAATTATTTACTTTCATATAGAGACTGAAGCAATGATGTAATACTCAAAACCATCACTAACCAAATCTGGTGGTTCAAAGAGGGATTTTTCCTGCAAGCGTATGTTGTTAATTGATTTGGAATCTGATTTGTTTTGCTTTTCCGTTTCAGAGCAGAATCACAGCTGGGAGACTGGTGGGCACGTCCCATATTGCCACATGGATTCAGCCTTAACCAGGATAGAGCGCAGCCACAGCCAGGACCCATTTGAGCTGTTTGAGCGTAGAAATGCCTGGACTGGGCTGTCAGCTCAGCTTCTGCAGTTACTTACCCAGCCAAGACGCAGGAAGGCAGCACCCCGTGCCAGGGGAGCTCACCAGCTCACACCATGCCCTGCCCTTCTCCTTGCAGGCACTTACAAGTCACACCACTAAGAACTGGAATGGGGAATGGGATCACTGGCCATGTAGAGTTCATAGATAAGACACTGGGAAAGTCTCCTTGGTTGCATTGTAGGATAGACCTTTTTCCCTTTCAGAAATAAATGAATTAAGCTGATGTAGAATGAAGAGAAAAGAAAATCATGTACATTAGGATGCTGGAGCGGCTGATCTTCTTAAGTCTCTATTTTCCACAAAGCACCTGCTTTCAGATTGAAAAGGCTAAAATTAATATTCAGCTATCTCCTGAAGTAAACAGGATTGTAGTCCGTGACTTCTTCTTTAAATATGCTTAAGGACCTGGATCCAGATGTCTCAGGCCACAATATCTTAGCAGAAGTGTGAATACATACGTGACATTAATCCCTGGGAGATCTTCCTCAAGGCCAGTTTTCCTCTGTACTGCCCCCTCACTTTGTGCACAGAGGTGGAAAAGCTAATGTGGGGACTTCTGAAGTGGTTGCCCAACACGGGCACCTCTTTTGTACGTGCTAGCCACGTGGTGGGTGGTGCTGCACAAAGCTGCCTTTGGGCTGGATTGCAGAAGCCCTGTATCCCTTGCCTGTCACACGGGCCTGCTTGCTGGAGACTCACATCATGCAAATGGATGTAGAAACTAAACACAATACAGAATATGCTTTGGATATGAATGACATCCTCCTGCTCCATGCAAGAGCAACTCTGCCGTGCATGGGAGCTGGCTTGGAGCAGGTATGCCTGGTCACTCTGCTCTGGGACTGGATGAGGCTGCAGTCCATGACCTGCCACCTTAGTGTTCAGAGCTGCGCAAACCACTTGTACCTAAGAGTATCATGCACAGTAAGGCAGGACCATCTGGAAATACCACTAAGTTCACCACTCTGACTGAGGGCAGGACCTGTCTATCCTAAAATCCCAATTCTGCCCTGAGATAAATCCAGTGATCTCAAAAAGTCTGATATGCAACCCAGAAGAAGACTTTCCTCATTAACACAAAGCTGTCTACGTTTTGCGTTCTTGTGACCTCTCTACTTTGCCAAGAAATCCATTTTCCCTTTTCATCTCTCCCTTCCCTTGCCCCAAACATACAACCCCACTGGGAGAGCCACCATTTAGAAAATAAACTTCATCGTTGCCATTACTTAAATATTTCCCTGTTTCTACTACCAGGAATCTTTCCTCTCCCCTTGCAGCAGGTAAAAAACTTTAGAGGGTTGGCATGCTTTTGTGGGGTCCATTGTCTACGTACAGTGAAATAGGTCCTATTGTTATCAATAGAAGTTGCACCTATAATAACTCATCACAATATGGTAATGTAACACCAGGATACTTGGAGATACTCGTAACTCCTTGGAGATATTCAGAAGCTGTGTGGACACGGCCCTGGGCAACCAGCTCTACATGGCCCTGCTTGAGCAGGAAGGTTGGACCAGGTGACCTGTGGAGGTGCCTTCCAACATCAACCCCTCTGTGATGCTAAGTTGAAAGCTGGATGTTATATTGCTAAAAACTCATTATGACATTGGTACACTACTGTAAGCAGTCTTCAGAAAGTACAGATAGCAAGAATCGACAAAGAATGCTGAACTTTAAGGGTAAGAGAGACTACAAAACAGCTTCATTTCTAATTTTCACCAGCATGAATTCACAATAACTCTTCTGATGTTTATGGATTTGCACAGCTGTGAGATGGGAATCCTGCTCAGGTCCCATGTTTCTGAAATAAGATGATGTTTTAAAGATCAGTCTAATACAGCGATGCATGAAAACCCATTGTTGCAGAGGACTTCACTTGCAAACCATAGCATATCTTGCCTACTTGTATTATTTACAGAAGAATTTAAGTTTTCCTTTTTCCATATGGCACTTAATTTGTAAGTTTTACAAGCCCAAGCAATTCAAAATGTTCTATCTGAATGCAGCTGTTTTCATCATGGTCACAGCTATAAACACAGCCCAGGTTTGGTAGGATCATCGCCTTTTCTGTGAGTCGTGATTCCCCAGGAAGCAATGGATGCTGAGCCCTGGCCTCACCCCTCTTACAGCATAGGAATTAGGGTGGTAGGGGTATACGATTGCCTTTAGGTTAGAAATACTCAAATCCAGAGAGTGGTGACCTTTGAAACAGGGAGGTAATATGTCTTTTATATAAATTCCAAAATCCACTGTGGAATTTTATAAAAATTCCTAAATTTACTCTCCCAAATAAACTCCAAAATTCACTTATACTGAATAGCTACTTAGTTGCCAGAACCAATCAATAGGAAAAACTTACTAAAGTAGTGCACCACATGCTGTAATATGCTTCTAGGGAGAGCACTTGGCTTAGAGCTTGTCTTTGGGGTGGGCATCTCTGAAATGCTGGTGGAATCGTCATCTTCTTCACTACAGTTGTCATGTGAAGGTTATTATGTGACAGGTAAAACACACAGCTGTACAGGGAAAATCAGTAGATTGCTACTTCATTTCATAGATTTTGAGCTTAGCAGAGCTTAAAAGCTACTTCAATCATTTTATTGCAGAGAGAAGGCTACAGTGGGACTTACATAAACCTCAGTAAAATTCTTCACTGTGTTATTGATTCACCAGGTACTTATAACGTGATATAAGCACGAGGAAAGCCAAATAAAACCTGCAGCCAGCTCCTCCTCAGTAAGGTACGTAGCGTACATCTTCGTTGCCACTGCTGATGAAGAAAGATGCTCAGACCAGATGCCTAACGGTACAGAAGAGAGGAAAAAAAAGCCTGCACTAGCCATGGCATGTCTGCAGCTGGCTCTGGCCCGGGAAGGGTTAAACGCTTCATAGTGAGGTGGGACAAACTTCACTTAAACTCAATTCTGTGGCCAGCCCGATTGTTTTGACACCTGCACTATGTGAGGGATGGCATGGTCTCCTTTGTGGCGCATAATGGCACATCTTCATTATTGTTCTAATACTCTGCAAAAAAAAAAAAAAATCCCTAATCTTTCTGTGGTGCCAGTGACTGTAACAATGCCGGGATGTTTTATTTTCCTCCTTGCTCTCCCTTTCCCTTAACCCGCTATTGTTGCCATAGCCACGATGGTGCAGTACTGCTGGTTCGGGGAAGTTTCTGTACTGTACCGCCCTGAGCTTATTGTTTAAATCTTTATTATTCAACTGTTCTGAAGATTTACATTTTTAATGGCTCATTTATGTAATCCCATAAATAAAGTAGCAGAAAAGCATCCCACACAAATGAGTGAATTGAGGTTTGAAAAAAGCTGCTGAAGCAGGTCACTCAGGGTCTCAGCTGCGGGGCCTTGATTGGTATCAGCGATATAGCCACTGTAGCAATGGACTTAAGACCACCCAGTCAGCCCCAAAATGGTGCATTACCAGGGAATAGTGGAATGGTGCTATAGTTCAATCTCCCCTATTTAGCAGGGAGCAGAGTTCTGCTGCAAAAACCATTTCAGCCTCAGACTCATTTACCTTATTGCTTTGACAGCTGCACCTCTCCCGCCGTAAAGTTTAGATGATTAGCTTTTCCCTCCTAGCAGCTGATGGCAATAGTTGGTTGTTTTTTTTTTTTTCTTAACCAATATATTCCTGGGGCTGATAAATTCCCTCTAAAGAGGCTGTGAATTCAAGCACCTGCCTGAAGAATTTGTTTTACAAACTGAACGCTGAGTTGGAGATATGTTCTAACAATTCACTTCTAAGCTTCTCCCCAGTGCTCCCCTTGCTGGCTCCCTCCCCACACACAAATCCTTCATGAACTGTAAATCCTTTGAGCAGGGCGAGTGCGTTCATAGCCACAGCCATGCTAGTGAAAAACGGGGAAGATATTTTGTTTCTGGTCAGTTCTCACCCTTCAAAATTGATTTTTAGTTGTTAACTCAAGAGCAGCCATGCAGCCGCCGCACATCTCGGGGACTCTGTCTTGGGGCATCCATCGCATCTCCCAAAGCATCCTGCTCTTGAGGACAGGTACCAGTGGCCAGCTGCATGCCCCACACTTCGCACACTTACACTACTCCACTGAGTCAGTGGGAGAAACCCACCTAACCCCAATCTTTTCTCTTCGACTGCCTGCCTTCAGTCAGTGCCACCCTGGCATGGCTTTAGCTCTACCAGCTAGCATCACCCCAGAGCATGCCCAGGCTCAGCGTGGGCAGCTTGCCTGGGGCTGCCCGGCTTGAGCAACTGCAGCCAGACAGATGTGACCTGGCAGCCCCAGGGCTGGAGGACTGCACAGATGTAACTGTGGCGAGCTGGTCCTCAGCAGGAGCCCTCATCACCTGAACAGCTCCATGGGCACTCAGGTCACAGCAAGACAGGGTATCTGGGACAGGGGGATGAGCTGGTGCTGCCTGAGAAAGGGACATAGGACTGGCTGCTCCTCCTCCTCACCCTCCAGAGCTCTTCTGGGGATCCCAGTTGGTGCACATTTAGAGAACAGTTTGCCCTCCTATAAAATGGGAGGTGGATGCCCCTGCAGCTGCAGAGAGGGAGCTCGGCAGCGGCAGGAGTTGAGACCCTGCTGTGGTGAGCACCTACCCTGGGAGCTGGCAGTGGCTCATCCCTGACAGTTCCCACCTCCCAGATTGTGCTGACGGGTAACAAGCACCAGCCTCCCACCACCACAGGACAGCCTGGCCAGGTCCTCACAGCAGTGCTCCCATGCATCTTCCGTCATCCCAGAGAGCAGCAGGAGCGCATGGCTGCAGAGGCTGCCCCATCCATCCTCCCTGACTCTTCCAAAGGCTGCCAGGACAAGCACCAGCCAAGGCACAACCACACAGTCAGAGTCCACACAATGCGACCCGCGCCCTGCACCCAAACTGTGATACATCACCCGCTGTTACAGACACACCAACGCTGCCTTCCCCATGCACAAGTATTTTAAGTGCAAAGGAACAACGCATTTTCCCCTCATTAAAAAGCAAAGCAGCCCTTTATGCCCAAAGTACGCCCGCATGAAGCTCCACCAGCAGATAAACCGCAGTGGTCCGCAGGCAAAGGGTGGCTGGACAATAGCCCTTCCTCAGTTTACCTGCTGGATCTCGTTCTGCCCGGCTGCGTGGAGCGGAGTCAAAGGAAGCTGCTCAGAGGCAGGGAGCAGGCAGCGAAACAAAGGCAGGGAGAATACCAGCCAGCCCAAAGGAACAGTGGGGAAGCTGGTAATTGGGCCGTGTGTGTTTGGCTTTCACCAGGCTAGCAGGTTTGTTTTTCCCAGGCTGGAGCCTAGGCCGAAAGAGACACAAAATTATTAAAGACCTCAACCTAGAAAGGAGAGAAAAAAGGAAAAATTTGGCAGGGATGGCTGGAGGTGAATCTTGAGCAATGAGAGTGTGGTGGGGGCTCTCTGCTCCCTTCTGAGGGTGGAGGTGCCTGGGAAATTATTTACAATGAGCAAAGAAAAATGAAGCTTAGGTAAAATCCATTTCTTTGGGTTTTTATTACTAGTTTAACTGATTTCTTAGACAGCAGGGAGCCTACAGGACAGGATGCAATAGGTCCTGCTATGAAAAAGTAGAGCTGTACCTTCCTGCTCCCTTCTTTGTTGGAATAAGATTCCCACAGGGATCCAAGTCCAAATGGGACCCGTTGGTGAGGCAGACCCCGAGCCACCCCCAGGAAGGGATTCCCCTGCCGTGGGGCTGATCTTCGGTTCTTTCCCCCGGCAGGTGTTGCAAGGAGCTGTATGCCTACCTGTGCATCTACAGTGCTTCTGGCAGGCAGGATGTGTGGGGGGGCAGACCAGAAGCCACGCTAGTGCAGCTTCACCCTCCTCTGGCCTAACACCCTGCTAATGCCAGGTCTTAGCATGGAAGACAGCGATTCCTTATATGTATTTGCAAAGCACACTCCGGATACAACATTTTCAATAAAGTAACCAACCACCCTAAATATAAGCCTGGTGATAGGGAAGGAAAATAAGATTTGCGGTCTCTTTCCCTTGCAGTTCAGGGAAAACCTGCCTTGAGCCTCACGGTCTTCATCCACAGGAAAAGGTGGTGCAAAATCCCGCTGCTGGACAAGCATTTGTGAGGGCTGGGGAAAGCAGTTCCCAAATAATGAGCCCCAGGGGGAAAATGAGACTGGTAGGAGCTGCTGGTGATCCCACACTACTCCTCTGGCTTCCCTCTGCCTTCATCCTACATGCCAGTGCCTCAATGGAGGCAGAGCAAGGTGCTTAGCTGGTGCAAACCAGCTCGGCTCTGCTGACGGCAGCACAACCTCACTGATTCACACCAGATGACGATTTACTCATTGACACGGTACCATCTGCTTTCCTGGGAGCCTATACTTTCTCCCACAGATTTATTTAACCAGAATGGTCTCAGGTGTTTGACATGAAGGAGGTCTTTGCAGCAGCTATGTCCAACACAGCATCTTGCTGGGCTCCTCAGGGAGGGAGGCACAGGGCCAGATCACGGGAAACTTCACTAACCTCTCCCTGAGGCATCCCTCAGCTTAATAAATTGAGACCAGGAGAGAAAGAAGGAGGTAACACTCAGAGTTAGATTATTTTCTAGACAAAATGCATTCCATCCTCCAAGGACTTTGCAAGTGCCTTCTTTGCATGGATGGGTTCAGAGAGGCACTAACCACCCAGCACTGGCTGGAGGAGTGTTAGAAACTGAACCAGCAACGCCATGAAATCCAGCCACACCACCTCTCCGGTGCTTTAGCAACACACTGGATTATGCTGAAGTGTGATGTTTTAATTTAAGGGTCTGCTCTGGGCAGAGTTGTCCAAGTTTAGACATCCAGATGTCAACTATTTTGCTTTCCTTCCTTTTGGCTTTTACTGTTACTCTGGTGTCTATTAATACGATAGGGAGAGAAAAACTGTATTTGAATATAATACACAGGATTAAGCTAAAGCGATAGCTCACGCAGGGTTTACTTTCCTTTGCGTGTTATACTGCTTTCTTAATATTCTTATTATTGAACTTAAACAACAGCTCATTACCAGGAACTGTCTGTCGTTGCTGTTGCTGATGGATTAACTGCTTCCTAGCATATTTTCTCTCAGATGTTTTGAATGACTAGTGCTGGGCAAACTTTCATCCCTCATAGGATGTTTTAAAAGACACAGGCAGCTCCCTTCCAGGAAAAGCTGGAGAATTCAGAGGACACAAAGCCTCAAGCAGAATGCCCACCCACGCTTCCCAAACACAGACTTTGGCTGTATTTACACAACTGATATTAAGCTGTGTGTAATATTGCTCCTGTAGCAATTTCTGCACTTTCTCCATTCCTGTCTGTGTGCCCCAGGAAAGCACAGGCAGCTTGGCTGGGCCATGGGTTTCATGGCGAGCAGAGGACCAGGGACATGCCTGGCTGGAGGTGAATGTGTGTGCTCCTGCTCGGCCGGAGGGAGAAGCGAGACCATGCCAACTGCCCAAGGAAACACCAGGCCACATCCCTGCATTCTCCCTTTCATACCATGGTCCTGTGTTCATGTTCCTCTTCCAGATCTTCCATGACGGAATTGAATGCCCCCAAGCTGGAGCCTCGTGGTAGTCAACCTGCTGGAGCTGCAACCACGCAGGCACAAAGCAAGGAAGGACCTCCACTAGGTGAGCTTTACTGAAACTGCTAAACGTACAGTGTAAAAGGATCAATGATTAAGTAGCTACAGTACTATGTGTTACTTTTTATTATGTTAATTACTGTATGCTTGTGACACGTCAGAGTCAACTCCACCAAGTTCCAGGACTTGTGCCTTTAGCCTTAAAGCTGACAAATATTAAGAATTTTTGCCATCTCAGCACAGACTTGAGATGGGTCAGGATCGGTGGGAGGCCAAGGAAGACCCTCACTGTGCTGCATCTGCCACCCAAGGGAACATGCACTGGGCGTGATGGGGTGGCCACGGCTCCCCCCACAAAAAGCTGAACCAGTGTGGGTGGAAGGGTGGCCCAGAGCAGCAGGGTGTCCTTTCTGCTCGCTAGCAAGAGTCTCTGTTGGCTCTCTGGGTTCTACTTTCAGACTTAAAAGAGTCCAATTAACTCCTCAGTTACACTGGTTTTCTACTGTGGTCTAGACAGCCTTTTCTCACCCACCGCGTTAAAGATGCCATTGCCTTCAATTTCTGACAGTTTTGATTTTTGCCTTTGTGACTGTAGTGTCATATCCTTGTAATGCTCTTTCTGTGACCATGTTCCAGCTTGCAATGACAGTGAGAGGGCAGAACATGAGTCTGTCATGCCATTCTCCAGAGCACAACGGTGCTTCACAGGCGATACACGGTGCCTGAGGTTTTATCAACGCGAGGCTGTGATGTGATTTTCTCAAAGTATCCCTATGTATCGATCTTCTGTGTATTCCTACATCGCAAATCTCTATTTATAGAGAAGCAAGTAAGCCCAGATTCTGCCCCGTTCACTGCCAAAGCCGTGGTGGCCATGGCTTGCCCACATCCACAGTCAAGGCTCGCGACAGCAGTGCCCCCAGGGTCTGGAGGCCACAGGGCTGCACAAGCCCACAGGCCCTCGTCAAATGCAGCCACCCTGAGAAGCTGACGGCCACCTGCAGAGTAGCCAAGAGGACAAAAGGTGGGTGAGAAACAGCCTTACAGTGCTTATGACCACACAAAACCTACTCTTTATGGTACAGATGTATCCAATGCAATGAGAAAACCTGCCAAAGATCCTACAGGGAAGTTGTAGATGTGGAACTGAACTCCAGAGACCTACCCCAAGATGGCAGGGGACTATACCCCGCCCCAGGGCACCACGCCACTTCCCACACATCTGTGCAGTTAGCCCTGTGCGACTGCAATATAACAGACAGGGGATGCTCTCAGGAGAACTGTGCAGAACTCACACTGTTCCTTAGCCTAAACCATTCGGCTCAATGCCGTGGTTTAACCCCAGCCAGTAACCAAGCACCACGCAGCCGCTTGCTCACTCCCCCCCACCCCGAGGGATGGGAAGAAGGATCGGAAAGGAATGTAAAACTCAGGGGTTGAGATAAGAACAATTTAATAGGTAAAGCAGAAGCCGCGCACGCAAGCAAAGCAAAGCAAGGAATCCATTCCCCACTTCCCACGGGCAGGCAGGTGTCCGGCCATCTCCAGGATGCATAATGGTTACTTGGGAAGACAAACACCATAATGCCAGATGTCCCCACCTTCCTCCTTCTTCCCCCAGCTTATATACTCAGCATGACATCCCATGGTATGGAATATCCCTTTGGCCAGTTCAGGTCACCTGTCCTGGCTGTGTCCCCTCTGGTTTCCCGTGCCCCTCCAGACCTCTCGCTGGCAGGACCCAAGGAACTGAAAAGTCCTTGACTTAGTACAAACATCACCCAGCAACAACTACAAACATCAGTGTCCTATCAACTTTGTTCTCACATCAGAGCCAAAACACAGCACTGTACTAGCTACTAAGAATAAAATTAACTCTCCCAGCTGAAACCAAGACACTCAACAATCCAGCCATAACGCAAGGCTCATTGTTTTGTGTAGCAGTGACTATTGTATGAACAGCAGTTTTGTGTAAAAATACCGTATGCTTCTTGCTTTCCTTTAAAAAAAAGGTTTATTTTTGTCATGTACAGATAGAGATTCAACGTTTTGAGATTCACTGCAGATGCAGGCTTTTACAACCATTTTATAAGGTGGGGGCTAATGGCCTGAGAGTTCCTAAAACGGTATTTGGTAAATTTAGAGTCTAAGCAATACTGAACCAATGTAAAATAAATAAGGAAGATACATCCAGAGTGTTCATTTCAGACTTTGAGAGGCTGCTAAATTTTTGGCATAAAAGTATTTGAGGTTTTTTCTGTCTTAAGACTATTGCACCTGGAAATAAGTTTGTGAATGTATATATAGTTTGCAAAATTTTTATTTTATTTTTTTTTTAAATTGGAGCTATGCCCCTTTTTAACATTTACTCTTGATTATTTCCTATTGACAGTCACTGAAACAAAGAGTGTATATTAATGCAGACAAGAGTTTCATTCATAGATAGTGAGCTACAACAGGATTATTTGCAAGTGCAAAGATCACTCACATGAATAAAGATTTGGTGGATCAGTGACTCCACTGATAAGAATGAATAAAATCCTTCTCCAAACACAATTGAAATATGTTTTCTTGCTACTTATCCAAGCAAGTCCACTTTTGTGTTGTTCCAGTTTAATTAACTGAAAACACATAATTATTAATGAGAGCTCCAATAGGGCAGGAGAGGAAACAGGCTTCTTGGTGATCAACTTGCAGCCACAAGACAAAAACCAGTTCTGTTTGTGCAGGAAAAGCAACCCCCTCCTGCTACATTATTCCATTGATCTACAAACATTTACATCTCCTTTGTTAACTAGTTTTCTGTAGAAATTTCATAATCACTAAGGAACGCTCTTACAACTGCACCTCAAGAAACTTCTGTTTTAGACTGGATCAGTCTAAAAAACAGGATTTATTTTTGCCTTTAAGTCACGTTATAAGTGAAATCTGTTGTGCTTTTCTTAGATGTCCATGATTCATTGTAAATAATTCAAACTGGATTTACAATAGAGAAGAGGCCATACAATGAATGTAAGAACTGCACATTACTATCTCCCTGACAGGCAAAATTAATAGAAGTATTTCATAAAGCCGATTCATAAAATGTTTTCTCCTCTTCTTTCACATTGTTTTATGACCTACATTCAGTCTCAGGTTGATGAAAATGAACATTTTGGAGGCTTCTGTTCAACATAATAATAAAATTTAATTAAGAAGTTCTTCTGGCTATGGCAAGAGAATAGCCTGAATAAACTTTGTTATCTGCACAACATGCACTGAATCTAAACAAAGACAACATTAGTAGCTCAGATACACAATGAACACCTTCAAAGTTCTCACTGCAGCAACATTAAACATAAGGTGCACTCCCCTCTCCTTTGAGTAACTAGGCTGCAATGCACGACTACAGGAAGCTGAGACCAAGGACACACTACTTATTTCGTTATGTATTTATTTATTTTAAGGACTAGGCACTTTCACGAGTAGCAAGTGTTTGGAGTTACAGCAGTTAATACCACATTTTGAACAGTCATGTTCAAGCTTTAAGGTTCAGGGACACCTTACAGACATGATGCTGGTGCTGCACAATACAAGCAACTGCAGACACAATACAAACCTGGCCTTATGCACCCCATTATTTATTTAATCATTACTTACTAAAAAAGTGATCAGCAGGTGAAAATTTGCCTTAAGAACAGTTAACAAGCAGCAGCGATTTTTATTATGTACACTTATGAAAGACAGCACTAAAACATGGAATGAACCAATGAAAGATTAGTAATTCCCGTATGTGCTTTAGTAAGTAAAAAGTGGAATTAGACCTGAACCTATCACCACTGATGAAGACAGGCTTTCTTCAGCTATCTGGTTTAGGCCATATCAGATCCTCTAGCTGAGCAATTCTAGTACAGAAGCACTCCCCATCAACAATCCAAGTCAATTTTGAAAGCACACTCTAATCACTTTCCCCACCTGAAAGCCTGGCTTAAATTAACGTAGAACCAACAACAGCACTCATCCTAAAGGGGTGTTTGAAGGCCTGCGTGTGGCAAACTCTCAGGACACCGTATTATCACCACAAGCCAGACCAGCAATAATTCATGGAGATTTGTTCTGTGGAACATCTCTGGTCCCAAACCTGACCAACAGTGAGATGAATTCTCTGCTGCAAAGCCACATCCTTTCAGCACTGTTGCTGCAGTAGAGCCCAGCTGGTATTAGAAGAGCTGTCCTTCTGAAAAGGATTATTAGAACACAACCAATGTCCAGCAAAATAGACTGCAAATAGCATATGTTTACTTAAACCAAAGATAGCCCTACGTTCTCCAAAAGATACTACTTTTCAACTGATGCCACTTAAATTGTTGGAAATTTTCTGAAAGGCTGGGAGTTCTAGTGTTACGGTTCCTGATAGGAAATAGAGAAACTGGCCACAGCTCCTCAGTGGTAACGTGGAAGTATCCTACTTTGTTTGATACACTGACCCTGGCAGCCACCGCTGGACTCAACACCAGTTTAACTACCCATTACTCAGAAGAGTAATTCCCAGCTCACGCATCACAATTCAGCCACAGCAGATCTCCACTTTGGTCTCCCCATCCCCTAGCTAACACGCTCTTTCCAAGACAGACAGGTAAGTACAGCAAGACAAGGTATAGATTAGCCTATAGGTGGCACTCTTGCCCTGACACAACACCGAAGGACCACGGGGCCCTGATGCTCCTTTCCCTTAGAGGCCCGTTTCAGTTAAAAAACCCATTAAAAGCATTAATTCCACAAAGCGCTTCGAATGAGCATTTTTGATTTATTGTCAACACACTTAAAAACGGAAACCTATGTTCAAAACAACTAGTTTTTGAGAATACCGACGTACAAAATATTTCACACAGAAGTTTGTTACCGTAACGCAAACACAAGTGAGATGTTGAACATGACTACGTGCATCTCGTGTGCCCCAAGTCACATGTTTAAGAACTGTACCACTACAGAACTGTCACACAGGCTTGGAGAGTGAGCATTTGGCTGTATTTACTGTACTGAAGCATCACCTCTGTATTTCTAGTATTACACACTTACTTGGTAACTTTCTAGCAGTGGACAGGTAATTTTGTCTTCAAGGTTTGTTTTGAAAGCACCATGACAACAGACTGTTCAAACTACTTCCTTCCAGAGGGAAGTCTAAACAGAGACAATTATTGCAGTTATGGCTTTTTAGGGGTAACGTTTATTATTATCTATGACAGGTTTGTGAATATACAATAACAAGCAAAATCAGTCTTTCCTGGTAGTCCCTCCTGGAAAGCAAAACCAGCACTGCCCATTTTAAATTTGTTCTTTTTATACTAAAGAAAGCAAATTCTTATACCCTATACGAAATGCATGTGCTTGGTCAGGCACTGACCAGCTTTCCCTTCTTCTAGATTCTGTAACTAAACTAACTCAAACACGCAAAACTTCTTTATCAGTTAGCAGCAAAGAAGTTCTTCCAACTTTACACAATAAATAGATTTCTGCAATTTAAATTTATTTCCAAAGGAGTGACATGACTAAATGAGTTGTATCGGACAGTGACACGTGTATCACACTCCATCACTAAGACCCTAAGCTTAGTCAAAAGGGGAGAGAGGAATGAAGCAAAGGGAAAGGAACGTCTGTTCTAAAACAGCTGAAAGACTTATGCTGCACTTTGCTTTTCTCTTAAAGATCCCAAAGAACAGTTTTCTAAAGCTACCTCAAGGTTACTTTTCACACACGCAACTGTTCAAAATTCAGTTTTGAACAGCACCTTTTCCTGAAAAAGCGAGACAATCCCTGCAGTCCGATTCGTAATGACATTCCCAGCTTGTAACACCATGTATTCGGCACTCTCCTCTCCCCATCGTTTGCTTGATCACTTTTCATGCTTATCCTTTGTGTGCTGGTTCCTGTTTCGGTGCCTTGGAGGAGAGTAGCTGACTCTACGTCTGGACTGAAAGCTGGGTGTATATGGGTGAATTCTGTGTTTCTTTGGTTTTTCTTCTTTCCTGCTTTTGTTTGGCTCAGGCTCCTTATTGTCCTCCTTTTCCTCACATTCTTGGTCTTGTTCTTTTTGAGACGGTAACGTGTTTTTGATGGTATTAAGAAGAAATCTTTTATTTGTACCAGCAAGAGGACATTTCAACCTGTAAAGACATTTAAAAGTGATCAAAAGACAAGATAAAAACATCCTGAAACAAGTCTGCTGTTTTAACTTCAATAATTTTAAGACAGGTTTGTGCTTTTGGCTTTCCTTGCATGCCACCTAGTGTAAACTCTCAGTACAGAAAGATATGCTCAAGGTTGTCTCTATTCTCCTTTTATATTACTCTTGATAGGATGAAAATTATTCTACTTCAACACAGTGAAAATCCACATGATTTTCACAAGGTAGTGCGTGCAGGCAGAAGCAGAGGATGACTGTATTTTAAGGCTGGCAGTTCTTAACTTCAGTATTCAGGAATCAAATATTTAGTAACATATTCTAGGTCAAATCAGAATGTTTTATAAGATAATAATCTACTAAAGTCAGCATTACCCAACAAACTGAGATAGTCAGAAAGTAGAAAATAGATTTGCATGAAGAACCCAAACAGCTGTAGTGATAAAACACATACACGAGCATACCAATTTTAACTTGTATCTGGCAACCACCAAACAAAACATTTTATTTCTTTTTTTTGAACAGAAAGCATACTTATTCAACTCTTTTGCATTGTTTCCGACTTTCTCCTCTTGCAGCTTAACATTTCTGCACATAACTTATGAGCTAGTTTTAGTAAACAAGTACTGTACATTTCATTGATCTCATTGATATCAGCTATAGTCTACTTATTCCCTATTTATCATCTCAAAGAATGGAAGGAGAAAAAACAAATTTAAGTATATTTCTGCAGAAATCACTCTGAAGACTTTGTTTATAGTGAGAGCCATCCTGGTGTTTGCCTTCACAACATTTTTCAGTTTGCATGATAATGGAGAAGTTATGGAATTACTCTGAAAAAAAGCAGAGCTGTTAAAGAGATCACAGTGCCACTTAACTGAATCAACTATGGAGTCAATGAATCCTAACAACACAACGTTAAGGTATCTATTTTACTTGAATATTTTGTGTAAGTGTAGAAACTATACCCTGAGCATTTAAAAACCTTTGACACCTCTGAATAATCAGATGTATCAGAACAAGAAGGAAATTGCAATGAAGACCCTATGTCTGATTATTTATCATACTTCAGGACTTTTAACTGGACATGGCATTTACCATTGTCTTACAAAAAGTTGCAAAGATGATGAAGGGACTGGAGCATCTCTCTGATGAGGACAGGCTGAGAGAGCTGGGCAGCCTGTTTACCCTGGAGAAGTGAAGACTGAGAGGGGACCTTATCAATGTCTGCCAATATCTTGAGGGCGAGTGTCAGGAGGATGGGGCCAGGCTCTTTTCAGTGGTGCCCAGTGACAGGGCAAGGGGCAACGGGCACAAACTGGAACACGGGAAGTTCTACCTGTATATGAGGAAGAACTTTGCTTTAAGGGTGACAGAGCACTGGAAGAGGCTGCCCAGAGAGGCTGTGGACTCTCCTTCTCTGGAGACATTAAAACTCACCTAGATGTGACTCTGTGCAACCTGCTTTAGGAGAACCTGCTTTAGCAGGGGGTTGGACTAGATGATCTCCAGAGGTCCCTTCCAAGCTTGACCATTCTGTGATACTCTGATTCTGTGTTTTACTTTAGGTCTGCCTGCTAAACATCACTGGAAATTGTTCTTAACCTAAATCCTCAAAGAACTTATGATAGCAATTTTTGACATATACATTAAACAGCCACACTGTTTTATTTCTGCTAGGTATTTCTTGACACATTTCTACACCATAGCTAGTTTTAGAGTTATTAGGGAGACAGTATTTATCCATTACTTGTATTACCAAGTAAAAATACAAAACTAACATATGTCACTAGAATAGGGTTTCTACTTCAAGCTACATCACTTATGAACATGGTGCTGAACACGCCATAGCACAGGTTACAGTCAAGACATAGTACAGAACAGCCAACATTCAAGTCCTCTGTTTATCTTATGCCAGCATGAAACTGTGAAACCTCAACATTTCATACCAAGGAGGGCAGCTTTCTCTAGGCCGCAATCCAGGCAAAAACTATTTCTCATTTGTCTCTTTCCTCTTGCTTTTTCTTACGAGGTAATGCATTGGATTAAGCACTAATATATACGACACAAGAATGAGACAATTTGCCCTAAATAAATTTACCCTGATGAAGTTTTTATTTCTTTTTGGCACTATAAGTGCTGCCTGAGCTATACTAAGAATGAAAACTTATGAGAAATGCAGGGCTTCAGAGTCAGCTAAGAGACACCTTTAGTTCACCATTATACACTGATAAAAACGAGCCACTGGCCTCTCACAGAGCAGCAGTAAGTTACATCACTGAAGAGAAACAGTACTCCTTAGTTTCATTGACCTCAGACTTCAACAAAACAAATTCTACCTTTAAGTCTTAAAGAAAATTAGATGTATGGCACGTGCTACGTTACACACGCATACACACAAGCCCATAATGTTTAAATATATCCATGGTATATGTGGAACTGTGAAGATTACAAGTGATCTGTATTAATCCACTGATACCTTTGAAAGCATTTCTAGTGGTGAGAAAATCGACCTCCCCAAAGACAACTCTTGGGCTCGCTGTACATCTGATCCTGCAACGCTCAGTTCAATGACTGCTTTGCCCTCAATTTAAGTTCGGAAGGGCTGGGAGGCAAGCTCAGCCTAGGCAAGGTGGAATGCAATACCGCTGACTAGTAAACAGTGCCACAGAACAGATTTTAAATGTTCTTCTTTAAAAACAAACAGACAAAAATGTTAAAAGAACATTACAGTTCCAAACTGAAGCATGCCTGAAGCACGGCTGCTGTCATGACCAAAGCAAGCAAGCAACCTGCAATTCTAGAGCAGTCTTGTCTACAAAATGGACTCCACTTCTGCAGCAATGTATTCATTCAATGTAAGAGTTTGCTTTTTGCTTTGCGTGCTCCAGTAAGCTAAACCAAGCTATTCTTACCCACAGAACCTTGTCTCCCACCACAGATAAGTCCCCCACCCCCCAAAATCTCTCCACTATGCAATGACGAAGAGTCAACAGCACATGTTGAGCAAGTAAAAAAAGATGAAATCCATTATTGTGAACACAGGTAGTATCTTAACTCTACTTTTGACATTTTAAGCCAGTATCTGTGCAATAACAGAATTTCCAGTCAATACCTGTCATCATGTGTAGCAGTGCGGTTCAGCACAGAAGTGTACCATACAAGTTCTTAACAGCTAAACATGCTGACACCATTTAAGACACAAGAATACAGTGCCATGCACCACAGTCTTTTCTCCTCTGCTGAGTAACTGGACATACCAAACAAGCTTGGCACAGTAAGCCTCAGTATACAGAGTAAATCACATCTTTCCAGGAAATAAAATTCATTACGGATGAACTTACAAGTACATTCCTACCACTTCCAAAATGCCATGGAAAATACAGTATTTAACAGAAGAGTGACTGAAGGGGGAGGGGGGGAGGAAAAAGGCAGCTAGAGGTTGTTTTGCCAAACCAACTAATCTAAGCCGTTATCCTTTCACAAGGGAACTCACAAAAGGGGACACCTGGGAGGACTATGGTCTTGGCAGCTAGATACAGCTGGCAGGATGCCGGGATGCCGGATGGGAACCTGTGCTCCTATTACAAGATTTTAACGTATTTACTTTGCAATCTCTCTTTGTACCCTGTTTCTCCTCCTCTTCCCATTCAAATGGAAGAGGTGTAGGGGAATCACACTGCAGTGTTTCTGCACAGTCATGCAACACCCATTCATTCAGAGACAAGATGCAATACAGCATTTCGCAGTTCAGTGCCCTCAAACGCTTCAGTTTCATCTTCATTATTTTATATTCTGCAATACTCTCAACAGATTTGGTATTGAACAGAAAGCTATCTATAGGAATGAAAGCAATTTTAGGATTGCTTTACAAGAAATAGGATTAAAAATAATTTCATGCTTTCAAAATGTATCTTCTTTTTGCAATTTCATCTACTCTTATGAGGCAGTGCTGAAAAAACTATCCCAAAAAATCCCAGTTTCCATATCATATTTTAGGTAAGCTTTTCAAGTAAGCAGGGAAGATTACAATCAGTTCAGCCTTAGCGCACTTGCTACCATCGTCTTTGAAGATCAGACCTATATGCCAGTGAAAACAAAGTCAGTCTCTAGAACTTTTCCACACAGTAGCTTGTATGGCATTGTAACTGCCTTTCTCAATTAAAGCACAACAACCCCTTAAAACAGGACATAACTCCAGTGCTATAAGGAAGCTTATGAATTATGTACATAGGACCAAAAAAACCACTTCAGGAAAGCCGAGCTTATAGGTTGATTTTATCTAAACACACGATGGAAAACCCCAAATATTCTACAACATTAATCCATCTGTATCCAATACTCTCTGATGAATCTAGGATAAATTTATCTAACCATTTCAAGTGTTTGTACACTATTTGTCCACAACTTACCATCCTGAATCCAGCTGGCCCTTCAAATATTAACTTCTAGACAGCTGTTCTGATATCCTATCTCAAAAGTTTGAGCATCACAGCAGCATGACTGTGATTCAGCCAGAGATTCTGCTCTTTTGCTCAACATTTCCAGGATTAAGACACCTTCAGAAGAAGATCCTCTCTTCCCCTTCCCTCACACATTTTCTTACTTCTGATTAGCTCTACTAATGCTTAAACCAGATACATGGTCAGCAGGATCTACATCATGTGGTATCATAATGATGTTGGAGACTCCCAACAAGAATCACTATAGAGTACATACAAAAGGAGCACTGCAGGAACTAGAAATACTGCAGTGCTGAGAACAAGAATCTTGAGGACATCCAAGGCACAAGTCAATACTCAAGCCAATAATGAGAGATCTACAAATACGAATATCCAGTATTTCTTGGATTAATTTGCCCTGGACCTAGATAGTGTCAATCTGCGCAGTCCTGAGTGTGGAGGCCAGCAAGCTGACTCTTAACCAACTAATGGCTCATGCAGCCCCACTGGCAACACTGACAGTTGCTCCATGTCTAGAGTCTCAGGTAATTTCTCTTCCTGCATAAACTCTTGCCTGATACCACCACCAGCCTCCCTGTCTGGGACAGGCCTTTCTCCTACTAGCATCTAACCCCTACAGGTTGCAGCACCCACCCATGCCATCCACAGCAAGCTTGTAAGACAATGTAACACTGGCAAAACATTCCAAAACCGGAAGAAATACCTACTAGTGACACTGTCCCGTATTTCAAGGCTAAGTCTTTGTATCAGACGGTAGGCTAAAGGATGACTGCTTTCTACATTTTTTCTGTAGCTGTCATCGATGCTAGCTTGGATGCTTGCAATTTAGGCTCAAACAGCAGCTGATTATCCATCTCATACAAGGAGACAGCAAAAATTTAGGCAGGGGTGCTTGGGGAACTTCTTCAAACAGTGTACTTGAGCTATGGAGAACTAATCACTCCGGAGAGCAACACAGCAGTGGCTTGAACCTGAAAGCAGTCGAAAACAAGTGTTCAGAGGCTTGCTGGCTAAAGCTTTGCTGCCATCAACACCCACCAGGAGACACTACTCCTTTGTAAAGGTATGCACAATAGTTCCCCCCCTCTGGGAATGCCACCTCCCCCACACACCTCCCTTTAACCAATTCCTGTCAAATGCCACTGACTCCAGAAATGTATTTCCCAGAATTTAACAGCTGCTGGAGAGCAACATAAACTGTAATCAGAGAAGTACAAGCAGCAGCAGCCTCTGCTTCTCCTTACCCAAAGACAGATGGCAGAACAAATCTTTTCTTCATAGGCCGAGTTGCTTCAACTATGCAGTGCCCATGCAGGATTGATGGCCTTACACTAGATGTCTCCAGGGTTTGTGCATCTCTTCTCCAGGACTCCTCTGACAAAGGGCTGAGTCCTCATGAAACAAACCTGTAAGCATTTTGAGTTTGGCAAGGAAGGAAGGTTTTGCGTTTTACCTGTTAAGACTGTGCTTTTAGACAAGTTGGTGATGACCTTGTCTCTTTGCTTCTACCAGTTATGCTCTCCTGGATTTGGTCTATTAACATACATTTTCACGAACTAACTCTTCTGCTCATTTCAATTGCTGTCCACAGAGCTCAGAGCAGCAGTAACCTTCCTCTCAAGTAGTTTAGAGTTGCAAGGTTACATGTCAGTCCTGGATCTAATCTCTAAAGCCCTTCAGGATTTACTGAAACATCAGTTACATCTGGTGGCATTTTGCTGAAGTGTGATACTCAGCTGAGCACAGTTAAGTTTCCTTCCAAATATCTTACTGGTTATCTCATCTCCCATGCATATATGCAATACCTAGTTGCTGGGCCAGTTCAAAAGGACCAGAACAGCACAATGGGGCATGAAAAATATTAAAAGGAAAAGAGCAGTGGCAGCTTCCAGCTGGTGCTCTGTTTCTTGCACTTGCAGAACTAAACACCGAGGCCTTACTGGGAGTCTGCCTATGGGGGGCTTTACACCTTCCTTACAGCCACTTACATCAGCTATACACTAGCCTATGCCAAACTCTAAGGCAGCAGATTTGTGACAAATGGGATTACTACCAGTCTCTCTAAGGATAAATTCAGAGAGGGAAAAATCCCTGGAGAAGCATCATATAAAAAAAAAATAAAATCTTCTGAGTGCAGGATATCCTGAGCTGCAGACTGCCCGAAGCTGGGATAGTACCTTGAGGAAGTACTGCTACTTTCTTGTACTTTTCTTGCTCCATTTCCTAAGCACTGGGTACCGGCCGCTGATGGAGACAGGGCACTGCAGAGACGGATCCTCTGTCTGACCCAGTATTGCTATTCTCATGTTCCTCTGCAGCTGAAAGCATCCTTACTTCAACAGTCTCAATTCAGGATATCGCCATGCCAATCCCTATGTCAACAAGTCTTCCTCTTCCTGAAGCCTTCTTGACAATCCTCTCCTCCTACACCTTTAACACAGAGGTTAAAGTGTCTGCCTAGCCAGACACTATTTCACTTTAATGGAATCTGTAGCTGTTCTGAAGAACAGGTCACCCTTGGGTATCCCTTGCTTTGGCAGGTCTTGGGCATGCTTTAGCAAACTGCATGTTACCCTGAGCCATCATCACAGCCAGCCGAGCAGGACCACTACTCTTTTACAGAAAGGAATAAGTAGCCAGGGCCAGGAGTAGAAAAGCATACACATTCCTGGCAGGTATTCCAGACTGCACAAGCAGCAGCAAAGTTGCACAGGGACCCTCGGTTATCTCCCAACTGAAATATTTAGTCTCCATACCTGGAATTAACTTGCAAATTCACAGTAACTGGATGCATGCAACACTTCACGGTACTAATTATCTGCACTGGTTTACCTGGCCATTTGGGACACTGACAAGGCAAAAGCATGCTCTATTAGTATAGTTATAACCACTCTAGGGGATTAAACCAATTTAACTATTTTAACATAAAGGGTATAAAGTGCATCCCTAGCAGAAATACTGGGTAAAATATTCAAAAAACCCAAAATTTGTTTCAAAACCATAAATAATTAAAACACCATCTTGCTGAAAACAGTTAATCTCTTCAGAGATACAAAAACACAGCCCAAAAATCAGCTGAGGACTTCATTAACAGTGCAGGCTTATCTTTCACTACTGTTGGTGGAGGAAGCCAAACCTTATCTACAAATGAGTTTAATGCAGTCAACTGGTGCGCTATTAGGGTGAATATCCCTAGATCCAATAGCTTCTTATCAAAGTCATATATGCTGTTTTAGATGAATGACTCTTCTCAGCACGTTATTACTTCTTTAATTACAATTACATGCATTACATTCCATGATAATCCAGCTGTAAAAACTGAAATACTGCTTTGAAGAATTAATATTGTATTTCACTTAAGATTTAAATACAGTGATTCTTTTCCCACTTGCTATACAAATTAGCCCCTGGGTTTTAACAGGTTTTTTAGTATTTAAAAATACCTCCTTCCAAAATGGGATTATACTCCGAGTTCATTTTTGGCTGCAGTTTACACATGGATTCTCTACTAGATCATTGATTATTTTTATTGTTTTAAGGGTTTAGGTTGCTTTTTCAGGCTATGAATTCTTTTTACTTAAACAGATTCTAACCCAGTAACACATGGCCTGTATGTAACTACATGCACACTGAAGCTACCCTGTATTTTAAAGACTCATGAGGTTCCAATTCAAACTTAGCAATTCCATCTATTATAAGGCAATACTACTACAGAAGCTACTCCCAGTGTTCCAATTGCTTTGATTTCAAATGCATTCAGTCAAGAAATTTCATGCAGGCAGAATTTACTTGAACTTCTTTCTTATCTGGACTCAATTTTTTTCCCAGACAAATTCATACCTAGATGAAGACAAATTATTTAAACATGAAGCAAATTAAAAGGTAGAGACTTCCGTCACACATTAAATGTAAAATTTATGTAGGCATCAGTCATAGCATTCATTTCCTCTTGGCACAACTTACCAACCCATGGCTCCCATTGTTTCAGCTCTGGTTCTCCCACGTTTTGCCTCTTTAAGTAACTCTTCCACAGCCTTCCTAAATATGAGGAAAAGTAAAAAGTTACTGCTTGCAGAACACAAGAACTGGTCACCTTATGCACTTATGTGTATTAAGCGGAAAGCTTCCTCACTGTAATGAATTAAGCAATAAAGAGGCTACCAAAATCACCTTGACTTTCTTAATAAGATAGTTCAGATCCCTATGCACCAAGCTTTAAAGAAACATTTTGACATATTAAAAACAATCAAAGCTGTTACAAATGCAATATTTGTACAACTACAAATACAAAAATTGCAACACTAATTGAACACTAGAAATAAAGTGTGTGAAACTGGTGTACTACACTGAAAAAGCACAGCCCCTGTTATTTCACCTTAGGAATGCTCTTCCCTGCTGTCACTTCACTTAGGTTCTTCCTAAAGTCTCTCAACCACAGCAGACCTATTTTGAGCACAGTTAACTGCCACCAGTAAAATAGCAAGCAGTCAGATGACAGTAAAATCACTGCAACTACCAGTTGTCAAACTGTACTAGCTTTGTGTGAACGGTGGAAGAGCTCATCTTTGTGACTATGATCTGCTGCCATCCAAAATGACCAACTTCTACATTATCAGCATCTTCTAGAACAAACTGGCCAGACTAACACTAAAGCAATTAAATAACTGCCCACATAAGACACCACTGGAGAGTGTTAATTATGCTAATTATAGGTAACTCCTGCAATGTCGGTCTTTCAGTTCTCTTTACAATTTAATTTTCATCTCAAATAACACTTAAGTAATTTCTCTACAGTTCCTGGTCGAAATTAATGTGAAAACAAATGAATGGATAATGTAAGCCATTTATTATATAAATTGAACGCATAAACTAACAATTTGGTTAGTTAACTGTAAGCAACTACAGAAGTCAACCATGAATAACTGCAAGACAGAAAAGTAAAGCTACACCTGACCATAATATCCAGTAAACGAAGCTAAGTGTTAACAACACTGACACGGGTAAGACTGAAGGTAAGAGGTAATACAAAGGGTATTTATTGTTTAGCTCTCCCAGCTACAATGTGCCAGAATGGCTGCTGGTTGTTTGGACTACATCAGAAACACGATCATCACCTTGACAGTACAAGTGTGTGTTAGACTGTGCAAAAAAGGTAACTGTCAACAGACTTCAACTCAAACTTCAAGGAAGCCATGTCCCAACACATTGTTATGGTATTATCAGCACAGCAGGATTTTGCTGCTTTGCCACAGATTAAAAAATGCCCGAGTATTAGTTTTGTTAAGTCAAATTTGAGTCTAGAGAAGTCCTGAGTCATCACCTAATAGAGAAGCAGGTCTGAGAAGAAAAGTGGTTTACATGGCGGGTCCATCTGAAGATCTAACAAGTTAATGCTGGGCTCTAAACACCTAACAGAGTGGTTTATTACCATTTAGGTTATTAAAAGTCTACATAGAAAACACCAGAAGCCTTAGGTTTAAACACATACACTGCATGTGCATAACAGGGAACAAAAATAAGCAGCTCAGAATTTCCTTCAGTGGCTAATGAGAAAATGTTATGCAGTCACACAGCAACCTACATCTGTCAGTCCAGATCTAACTTTCAGTTTGTTATGGTCTTAACATATGCCTTTACTGGCTCCCCTTCACGTTTGTGATTGTGGACTCGTTCATTCATTAGTATAGGCTGGTCACATTTTATAAACACAGACGTTTTTTGTTCTGTCTGTATTGCTTTTGGGAATGCTTTGGCTTACCCTGGCAATAGAAAATGAATTGGTGCTAAATGAATGCGAGTGTAATGTACACCAAGGTGCAGCTACTCTTTCTACAGTTACTCTGCAGTTCTGCTTATATATAGTTTTCATATTTTATACTTACTAATCAGCTCCCATGGAACTACTTCCCCACTTTATAGTAATTTCCAGCAATTAGCTAAAGATTGCTAAATGAGCCTCCAGAATTAGTCACGAGTTCTCAAACTTACAAATAATCCTTGATCAACTTTTATATATATATTCCTTTGTTCCAAGGGGAAACCATTCCACGCAGCAAAAGCTGAGATCTGTGCCAGACAAACATGCAAATACCCACAGGTCATAACTTTTTCATTTGAGAGTTTGCATTCGAAGGGCTTTGCAAAGGAAAGCGTCCAAGACTTCCACAGAAACAACAATCGAGAAACGCATCAAAAAATTGTAGCACTGCTTCTCTGTGCAGTAGTTTATTAATGGCAATATTGGTTTACAGTTCCTCACAAAATCTCTCTCTCATATAAGGTTATAGGTATGATCTCAGTAGCAGCTGGGCTTAGGGTAATTCAAATCCTTTTTTAAGCACACATCTGACTGTGAGGATATGTTGCATATCCAGTCATACCACAGACATTCATGGAAATGGAATGGGAGATGTTCCATACACAGGTCTCCAGACATTAGAGGGTTTTTTTATTATTTTAATTAAGAAGATATTTTTTTCTCCAGACCCAGAATTTGCTATCTGAGCAGCCTGAGCTAGTTTATAGTGAGGACAGCAGAAACATGTGGCCTTTATAAAAGCCTGTCCTGAGCCTTCAAACAGCAGTGTCAGATGAGAGGGAAGAAAGAATAAAGAAGAGTAGTCTGATTTTACTTACCACAGTTACCAAACTCAGTGATTCTGTTTTGAGAAACCCGACCAGGAGGCAGACTAAAAGCCTGTCATTATTATTATATTATAAAAATCTGCCATTATTTTATAATTAAAATCATAAACAAAAGTGTCTGAGCTACAATGCACTAATAAAGCACACACACGTATTTTAAACAGCTACAACTCAGTTTTAGGGGAAACATCAGAATAAATATGGTGACACAAATTCTATTAACTTAGGTACGAACTATAAACCCTGAGGTAGTTAAGACTTTTTTTTTTTTTTTTTTTTTTGCTTTAGTTGTATCAAAGATCAGACTAACATGGTGCCCATCTTAGTAGCCTTATAAGTTCACACCTTCCTTTCTTACCAAACACCACTTCCTAATACTGGTCTTTCAACATCACTCTTAATAACTGCACCTTAGCAAAACTCTTTCGATTCACACAGGCAAATTAAAAAAAATGCTCAGATCCCCTTTGAAATAATGCGTTTCCACTCACTGAACTTATATCCTCTACACAAGTAAGCCAAAGGCTTAAAAGCTATGCAAACAAGGTTTTTACTTTTGCTTTTAGAGGCCTCTTGGGACTCCGCATTGCTCATTCTCTTCATTTTTATGTCTTGGTTACAATACAAACAGCCCTGTGGCTGCCAGCTTCAGCTCCAAGAACAGCAGCACGAGCAAAGGGAACACGGTATGCAACTTTCACATGAGAACCACCCAAACATCAGGGGACTGACAGGAGGGAGAATTAGGGATGGGCACATTTAAGACGACTGTCATCGTTCTGGCACCTTTTACAGGAAACACCACTTAGAACTTGCTGTGCCAGTCTTTTTTGAACAATCAAGCTTAGCTGCAGAATTACAGTAACATGAAGGTATAAGCAGTGATACTTTTATCTTCAAGAGTATGGTCCAAGACCTATTTACATTTCTGGGGGTTAGACTTTATATTCCAAGGTTACAGGCAAAGCTCCCGTTGCATAAATCCTAACAACTTGCATCACAAATGCATGGGCCCAAAGAGGGAGAACGTTAAAGGCTTCCAAGTCAGGCAAACTCAGAAATATTTTCTATTCCTCACTCAGGGCAAGAGCTTCATCATTTTTTCCAAAAGGTCAAACAGACAGACTGAAAAATGACTAATTGGTAATAAAGAGGTATGTCTGATACAGTTACAGACAACCAAAGCACCACGTCATTACAGAGACCACCCAATGTTTGTAATTATAGACCACTCTGTTAGGAGAAAACATATCATGCTGGATCTGACAGCCGAGAAGCCAGGCAGCCACAGCCCCATGCACAGGTCCAACCAGTAGCAAGGCTGAAAATCTACTCCCAGCAGACACACACACACACCCCCACCACTGGCCACACTGATCACTGACACACAGAGCACTCACACCAACAGCTTCATCCCACTCTTCTCTCTGGCCAGGTGCAGAAGCCTCTGAGATTCCAGCCCAATTCCATTGCTGGTACAGATCGTCACACAGAGCTGGCTGGGACTCCCAGGTCCCCCAGCACCCAACCCCACTGTAGTCTTGCCTGTAGAAACCCACAGGCGCACATGGTCACACATGTCTCGCCCTTGGAGACCCCTGACCCTGCAGTCTCTCCAGCCAGGACTCCTCAGTGCCTCCAAAGGCTAGCTCCTCTCGTGGGCTCACTCTCAGAGATACAGGCTCACCTCCCAGCTCCCACCTCATTCACCCACTCACCAGCTGATTCAGCTGGATATTCACTAGCAGCCACACATTCCCCAACATGCCCACACTTGCTCCACTACCGCAGCACAAATAAATAGGTCCCCACTCCCACTCCAGTGTCTGACACTTGGTTTTTACTCACTCCATGAAGTGTCCCTGGCTGCTGGCACCCAGCCCTCCAGCCCAGGGTCCCAGCTCTGGCTGGGATCCAGACCTACACTTGTTCCAGTTGCTGGCACCATGGACACATGGTCCCTCGACCCCATGGTTTGACTCTAGTCACTAGCACTGATGTACACCCTCTCCCCTCACACCGAGTCCCTCACCCAAGAAAGAGTTAGAAAGGAATTTAACAGGAAGACAGGACAGACTGCACTGAACAGGTGCAGGGCATGGTCAGACAAGTGTACTAACCAGCAGCCTTCTCACACACGACCAGACCTTTTTATCCCCTTATTCTTCCATTTTCCCCACTCTTGCTTCTCCCCAAGTCACCTGAATCTATTCCTTTCCCTACCTTTTGTTCCTCCCTTACACATCCCATAGTAAGCCTTATGCAATCTCACAATGCTTTTCTCCTGCATCCCACATGAGTAGGCAGCAACACCTACAATAAGTCTCAAAGGCACTCCTCAGCATTGACTCATCCTGATGGGTGTCACACCTGCAGGCTGAGCCTGTCTCCTGGGACCACCCCTAGGAGGGGCCCAGAGAACATGTTCATTCCTCTGAGTCCTTGCTGTGGGTTGCCACCTGCACCTCTGGGTTTGCAGAGATGGACCTCTGATGGGTTGGTGTCTCCTGGGACTGGCCTGGAAAAAGCCAGGGCTAGGCACTACTTGTGCTCCCCCATCCACCTTGGTCTCTCTTTAATCCACTGCGGGCATGCCTGGGAGCTTTCGGCACATAACCTAATAAAGTCTGCCATCTACACCCACCCCATCATCTCATTAAAGATCCTGGTGGGAGCTCCAATGAAAATATATCTACTTCATTGCTTCATAGCATGCAATCAGCTACTGAAGTGTACAGACCTGGAGTAGGAGGTCAGCGTTCATATTCAACACCTCCCAGAGTCAGCAAAGGGGTTCCTTTACCAAACATCTTTGTGAAAGACCTTCATAGCATCAGTAACTCCTTGCAGTCTATACCACTACCATTCAAGCTCAAAGGTCAGGCTGCTTGGCTACTGTGATCCCCAAAATCACGCTTAAACCTACCTCCTGAGGGACTCTAGTTCCTGACAGCAAGCTGCAAGCCCAGGAAAAAAATTAGCAAGTTTTTAAATCAATTTTCTTGAAGTAGTTTTATGCAGACTATACAACTTATTTTTAACTACGCATGGGACTGGAAATAGAATGGATGTTGGTATTCTGATTACATCTGAATAATTAATATCAAGACCTTCAGTCAAGTAAAGGACTGAAGATACTGCCTTCTACAATAAAGGAATAATAATGAAGGCCACTGTTATTTACAATTGGCTCCTGCAAGCTGGTTTGTCTGATCTGCTCACACTTGCTAAGAAAACTGATGAAAAGGAACATTGAGAACAAAGCCTAAGCCACAATATTTAAGAGCAAAGAAAAAAAAAAAAGGCACAAACATGCCACAAATTTCTTAACATTTGTTCAAAGGCAAAGATGCTCCACACTGGGTATGTGAACGCTCTCATTCTTTGTTGATCAGGTTTCGTAGTTATTTAAATATTCTATTTGTCAGTCCCATGAGTGCTATTTGCAGCACATTTCTGTGCTGATATTCTCACCAGCCTGAGTAGTGAACATACCACTCCATTTCAAATACCAATTTTAGTTTGCAGACCACTTTTTTTTTTTTTTCCCCCTCCATGAATATGGGAAAGAATGGCATACTGAATCCTGGCACTTCAATTATAACTATTAAAAACAACAGTAAGAATATTAATTAATTTCTCCATGGCCCAAAGCTCACTTGTTAAAAAGTGTCATGTGGATGCCTGTGCAACAAAATTAGAGTATTGATTCTCAACTCAACTACAGGCCTCTTATTACAGAATTACAGCATTCCTTGTGATTCAGAGCAGCATCTCCTCAGGAAACACTTAATCCCAAGTAAATGATGCTCCAAACAAGCTTGGTAGGCACTTCTAATAAGGTATGGTATCCAAGGTCATATATTATGAAATATTTATAGCTGTTGAAAGACAAATTATGGAAGGATTTTGACATATAATACACAGTATAACAAAGCCACATCCTTTATATTCGCAGAGAAATGACATCTTTTCTGTGCTTCAAACACAGAGAACCATGATGACGATTTAGGAAGGAGAGGGGGAAGAAAGATTTTTTTTTTAGATAGGGATGAAAATGGTGACCTCTGTAGATGAAAATGGTGACCTCTGTAATATCCCAGTGGATATTTAGTTGAAATAAACTAGGAAAAGCACATACACATGCTTGTGGGGAAATAGACTAAACAGTTCCTAGCAGATGACCTGTAACATTATTTTTGTTCCCTCTCATTCTTGGGTCACATCTTCGCAATACCATTAATTATATATATTAACAGAATTTAGCCTAGAATTTTCTTAGAATCACACTGTATCTCAAGACTCTGAGTCTTCACTGATGTACCAGCAAGTTCACAGGAAAAAACGTCAGTTCTTATTTCCAGCAAAGGTTACTGGGTGAGATGGAGAAGAGGAAAGAGTTCAGTAGAATGTAGCAAATACTACTATTTTACATACCTGTGGTATTTACAGTTTTTAGAGTTTTAAAATCCAGATTACTAAACAGCATGGTAACTTGTGAGTTGGTATTCAGCTTTCTAGGAAGCATTCACTTCCTATTAAAAGTGAGGAAAACAAATACAATGTCAAGCAAGAATCAGACACAGTAAAACTGAAAAATAATAGCAGGAAAATGTGGCAGTAAGGATGAAATAGAACAAGGAAAAATAATAGCAGGAAAATGTGGCAGTAAGGATGAAATAGAACAAGCCAGATTAAGAGACCCCTCCTTACACTCCTTTTTCCTCCGTGGTAAGTTAAATAAAAAACACGCATACAAAAATCTCAAGCTGTTATTGTAGCTACAAAACATAAATGCTGTTATTTGTATGCTAAAGCCATATTATACAGCCTAAAAATTAGAAACCTTCACTACCACTGCTGTACTATTCACAGAAAAGTATGATCAACAGGTCATTGAATACAAAACTAAGAAGTAATGTCTGTAAAACAAAGAATACAGGTCTGTATTATATTCTTGAAGACTGTATGGGGAAGTGTATTTAGAGTAAGAAACACACAAGTATGACATCTAAATGCATGCAGCATGAACTGAATTCAGGGTGCTTCTAGCGAACCCAGCTGTTATTACAGCTAAAGGTATGAAAAAGTAACTAATAATAGGTGGATCCAGGGCAGAAAGCAATGATCATTAAGTATACTATATGGTACTTAAAATGTGTTCAGAGCCAATTAAACACGTGTGGAGATGAGATGAACAGTAGCATGGACTGAAGACATCGGACAGCTAAACACTACCGTGTACCACTCGATAAATAATTAAGCTTCATCCTCATTATCTACCATGCTGCCACACAAAAGGAATAGCAAATCCTAACTCAGATTGAAGCCATGAGGCAGGATAAAACTTTGAATCTGGTTCTTGTTAAGGAGAACATCAGAAGGTGACGGTGGAGCAGGCAGCTATAGCCAAAGAGTGAGTGGCCATGCCCTGAACCACACAGAGGACCCCAAGTCCCCAGCACAGCAAGAGCAGCCAGAAGACAGCATGGCAGAACAGTAACATGGCTTTGACTTGCTACAAACAAAAAAGGTTTAAGTTTGGAATGGCACCAGCAAAAATAACATTCATGCATATACAGAAAGAAGCTTTAATTATTAAACTGATGATCCGAGCGCAGAAGTAGCTTACCAAGAATTAAAGGCCTCTTAGAAAGCATTATGCTCTCTAGCCCTTCTACCACCCCAGTGCTAACGCTCTTAGCCCATTTAAAACACTTGCCGGATACAAGCAGAAACAAGTTATTTTCTACAAGCACTCTCACAAATGGTTTCTTAAAAGTTAAGGGAGAGAACCATGAGGAGAACAACAGTTCAGAAAGCTCCTGGCCATCACTTCATTGCAACAGGTTTTTAAACAGCCCTAAGAAAAGTGCAGTTACTCACAAATATGCTCAAAAAATTTAAAAACTAAAAATCCCAGTAACTACAAGTAGGATTATTACCAGGAAAAAACGCAATATAAACACTCAAGTCTATTCTTAATGCAAAAGTAAGAGAGGTCTACTGTGATTGAGTATCCAATTATAGACATCTGCATTTTAATCCTCAGTGTTTGCTTGGGAACACTCAGTACGTACAGTGAGATGAATCCTCTCATACCAATGAAATACCATGTAGAAAGCAGTTTTCTTTTTTTACAAAATAGCTGCCAAGCATTTTGTATTATTCCATACAAGGAACAGGGCATTTTTAACAATTAGACAACTGGCACATCTCCAACATTGAAAACTGGAATTTGTAGGAATTGATTTTTTACAAAATTTTACCAAGTACATCTAATCACCAAATGGTAACTGATGAAAGATGAACCGCCTACGACTTCTGAGCCTTGTTTCTAAATGGTACCAACATGCACCACAAGAGTAGTTGATTTTTTTTTTATTATTATTTGTAACAATGGAGTATTCCCATCACGGGGGGAAGATTTTCTGTTGCAACTGCCTCCGCAAGGGCTTCAAAGTTCTGTCCCGAAGCGACCGTGCACGCCAGCTGCAGGCTGCACACCGCTGGGGCCGCACGCTCACCGCGCCCGGCGCTGCTGCGGCGGAGGCCGGGCCCGGCCCAGGGGCCTCCGCTCCACCCAGGACCCCGCCGCCTCCTGCCCCGGCGAGCCCGAGGGCTGAGGCCCGGCGCCGGGAGCGGACGCCCCGCAGCCGCAGCCAGCTCCGGAGCGCACGGCCGCGCTAGCGCTGGGCCCCGGCGCCGCGCAGGGCCCTGCAGAGCCAGGGGGCCCGTTCCTGGCGGCCCCAGGCCGACGCTGCCCGGGCCTCGCGGGGCAGGAGGCGATGCCGGGGCCCCGTTCGGCGGAGAGGCCCCGCCGAGGCCGTGAGCTCTCGGGGTCACTCAGCCACACACCCCCCGCCACCGCTCGCCCGTCACCTCTCCAGCTCCCGGTCCTCCTCCATGGCGGCGCGACGAAGACGAGCGACCGGCGCCCGCTCTCCTCCCGCTAGGGCCCGGCTCCTCAGGCGAAGGCCGTCACCATACCCCGCTGGCGGCCCGGCGGCGAGGCGGGGCGGAGCAGTGGGGCAGGCGCAACGGACGGCGAGGACCCCGGCGGGGAGGAGCCGGGGCGGTGCGAAGCGGGCTGCCGCCACACCCCCCGGGGCACCGGCGGGCAGCGGCGGCCGCGGCCGGACCCCCCCCCCCCCCCCCGAGGGCAGAACGGGGGCGACAGCCGGCCCGGTGGGCCCCCGCCCACCCTGCTGCATGCCGGCGGGACCCACCGCAAACCTCCGCCCCGGCGGCAGGAGCGCTGCAGGCTCTGCGCCGGGGGAAGGAGGCGCAGGGCGGCCGCCGCCCGCTCGCTCGCTCGCCCGCGGCTGAGCGGCGGCGGGCGGGAGCGGGCTCGGTGGTGGCACCGGAGAGGCGAGAGCGGCGCTTCCGCCTCCCGCCAGCGGCGGAGCCCTCCGGGGTTTGCGCCTCAGCGGGGCCGCAGGGATCGGGCGGGCGGGGACAGGTCTCCGGGCAGGGCTGGGCCGGGCCGGGCTCCGCTCGCCGGCCGGCCCCTCCTCCGTCTCGGCCCCGCCCGCACCCCCCCGCGCCGCCCCCGCTGCCGGCGGCGAGCTGCGATCAGGCGAGTGGCGGGGACACCCCGGCCCGGGGCTCCGCCGCGGCCCGCCCCGGCCCCGCTCCCATAGGCTGCGGCGCGCCCCGCCGCCCGGCCCCGCGCTGCCGCCGGAGTGGCGGAGCGCGACTGTCACTTGGGCCGCGCCGCTGCCGGGGGCGGAGGCGGGAGCACCGGCCCGGCGGAGACGCGCTCCGCCGAGTGCCGCCCGGAGTTTGCCTCCCGCCGGGCGGAGCGGGCGGGCGGGCGCAGCCGGGCCGGCCGAGGGGCGCGGCGGCGGTTGAGGAGAGTGCGGCGCGGAGCCGGCGGCGGTGAGTAACTTCCCTGCCCCGCCGCGGCGCCGGGCGGCTCAGCCTCCCCTCCGCCGGCGGGAGGGCCGCTGGGCAGGGCGGCGGCCGCGCCCCCACTCCTCCTCTCGGCCGCGGCGGCACCGGGGGGCTGCCCGCCGGGGCGGCGGGGCCGGGCCTGCCGCGGGCACCGGGTTGGGCCGTCCTGCGTGGGCAACAAGTACGGGAGAGGGGCCGGTGCCCGCGAAGTGACGCCCGGGGCTGAGGTGTGCGCGCCTGCGAGCGCGGCCCCCGGCCCTGCCCCCGCCCGGGAGGAGCGGGGCTTCCCCCCGGCCTCCGCCGGAGGGCGGCTGCCGCCGGGCGCCGGGGCTGTGCCCGCCGGGGCTGGGCGGGGGCTGCGCCGGGCCCCGCAGCGCGGCTCTGCGAAGCTGGGCGGTGGGCTGGGGCGCTGCCCCCCAGGCGCCTGGTTCTGGGGTCCCCGAACCCACCGGTGCTGCTGCCCGCCGAGGGGTCGGATTACTGCGTGCGGGGGAGGCGGGGAACAGCTGCGAGCGAACCCCTGCTGCAGGGCTGGTTTCAGGTTGTGTGTTTTACAGCTGCGCCAGAGGAACTCGTGGCGGTGCGTAAAATGTCCCTGAAGCCTGGGTACCCGGCAGCTATTTCAACACGTTAGCTCTAGTTCTCGGTGCTCAGACCCAGACTTTCCGTGTCGTGCCCCCCCCCCCCCCCCCCCCATTTGTTAGCTCTTGCGGCGGAAAACGTGGTTTAAAAACTTAATACCTCGTGTCTTTTAAACTTTTAACAAGGCATGCTTTTAAAATTATCATTGCTCATGACAGAATATTTGTGCTCGGTCAACTAATTGAGAAAAGAATTGCTGGGGCTGTGGTGGTGAAAAATCTGACAGTCCCTTGTGACTTTTCTTGCAGTGTTCCTAATGCATAGTGCTGATTGTTTACTTCTGTAGAAATCCACTATTAAGTACTTCTGAGCTTCATTTAATTCCTTTTTTAATTACATGATATTGTGGGTTTATTTTTGTCTCTGTGTGCAAAGTAAGAAATGTCTGTTAGGGATTAGCTTTGGGGTATGTTTGATAGTCTCTGGAAATAAATTTCAAATAAATGCTTTTGAGCCTTTGTTCAATAGAGAAACTGTTCTGAGCTAGGCTCTCATTAAATAAACGCTTTGAATTACTGTTGGTTTTTTGTTTTTTTTATTCCCCTACCCAATTCCTTTCGGCTTCACAGTGTTTCATTCTAAGCTGCAGTCCAGCAGCAGATCAAGGAGGCTTAGGAAGAAACATCAGATGGTTTCGGTTAGTACTCTCTACTACTTGGAAAATAAGCATGTTAGTACCATATGCTGCCTGGACTTTATTAAAACAAATTTCCTCAAAATGGAAACAAGGTGTATTGGCGTACTTGCTAGAACCATAAGACTTAATAGGGTCCTTTATAATTTACTTTTTTTTTCTAAATGATCAGCTCACTGAGGGAGGAATCCTCTTTCCTGAACGCAATGCAACATAAAATGATTAACTCCAAAATCAGCAGGCTGCAAAGAACACCATTGTGCCCCAGTAGATTTTTTTTAATAATAAAAAAAATAGTAGTATGTAATGTTATGTTTTAAAATGCTTGTGTTATTACAATTCTAAAATCTGGGCATATTGGGAAGGGGGAAAGGCATAATTTTGCCATGAGAGTTCAGTATTGAATTTCTAACCGTACTGGCCCTTTCCTCTGCCTGGTGACTTCAGCAAGAGAGAAGCCAGGGCCTTGGACTCGGTCTGAGATTTGTAAACACAGCGTGATTTCCTAATACAGGACTCTAATCTTTTATTTAAAAAAAAAAAGTTAAAATTAAGCTACAATTTAGGGATAAAAGTATGCAAGAGGAATGTAAGCAGGCAATTGGGTGGAAAAGTACTGTTCTTCATGACAGGTTAAAAAATAAGCTTACTAAAACCTGTCATGCATAATTGCAAAAATGTTGGCTTTGACATTGCAAGCTTTGGCATTTTTTGGTGTCAGCTCTCATGCAAGTGCTAATGACCTCGGTGAACCTTTGTTTTTTCCTAAGGCTTTACCTGTGCTGAACAGCCTGTCAGTCTCAATCTTGGTATGTATTTATGGGCCTGTATCACTAAAAACCAGCAGAAGTTTGTTAGCTACTAGTTAAAACTGTCTACTTGAAAATACTTCAAAATATCCCCCTCTTTTTTTTTTTTATCCTGTTTTTCTGTACTCTTAAGAAATGTCTTGATATAGTTGAAAGCAACTGTGAAGAAATGATGGCAGTATCAAAGTGAAATGTGTAAAGATATGATGTGTACTAGACAGTGGATTAATATAAATTACTGTTTCAGATCAGCAAGATGCTGCTTGTTTTAAGAGCTATTAGATATTAAGAGCTGTAACTAAGAAGAAAACAGCATTCATTCAGTATTAAAATGCCCCTGGTTTAGAAGGCACCAAACTGGTTGCCTGTTTGATACAGCAGTGGCTCATCTCTGATATTTGAAAACTCTTTGTTAATTTGGTTTGCAGAAGCAATTTTAATGTGACACTATTGAATTGCATGCTGCTTAATTGCTTTATTAGGTCAGTGGAATTTGTTTAGAAAGTGTAGTGCCTTTCGAAGATGAAAAATCTTTAAAATACCAGCATTAATTGCTGGGTCATGATGTCTATGGAGCAATAAAAAATAATAATAAAGTGGTGTGTGCTTCTCTGGGTTTTTTTGAACCCAATTCTGTAGGTGTCCGTGCTTACATATGCTTGATTTTAAACACCCAAGTATTTCTTTTGGATTTAGTGGGTCTGTTCTCAGGCTTAATGTTAAGCCTGCATGTAAATGTTCTCAGGGTCAGGATTTATGTTTGCAAAGTTCATGGGATAAACCTGTGATGTGTTTTTATACTGACTGTTCTGTATTCGGCATGAGATAGCGTAGGTAGCTGACTTCTGCTTGGGAACTGGGGATTGGTTTATCTACAGACACGTACGGAGGTGCTCCCGGCCCTGCTGCTGCGTTACAGGGGGTAGCAGTGCTGTACCTGAGCTGACTTCATCATTGCAACGTGCTTTGCAATACTACAGGAGTGTCTTTTATTTCTACAGTGGTTATGGTGATATAAATTTGCAAATACGTCAATCCTTTACATCTTCTTAGATGCTTATTTCAATTTTTGTTATTACAAGTAATTTCGGGGCTGGAAGAGAAGGGAAATTTCTTGCTGTCTCTCACACCGAGCTGTGCATTAGACGGTGAAAACAGCTCAAGTATGCAGTTGTTTGATATAAAATCACAAGGTAACTTGTGAACATGCAAGATTCTGATTTGCTTTATGTTTCTACAATTTTTCTACCCAATTAGTGGGAACTATTTTTATTTAAAAAATGGAAGCTTGGGGTAATGTAGCTCAATATTTGCAACCTCATTTTTGTTTTAAGCAAGCAACTTGTGATGTTACTTTGAGGTTGTGGCATTTTGTTAATAATGTCTAGAATTTTCTTGCTGTCATCACAGCAAAAGAGACCAAGTTGTGTAAGAAAGTAATGTGAGGTTGTAACTGTGTCAGATCAATTTTGTGTATAGAAGTTAATTTTTGCCCAGACAGAGCTGGTTTACTTTGAGATGGAGTGATAGATGTTGTTTTTGCCTGGCTGTTTTTCCTTCATTCCACAGAGGAAAATCATAGAATCCTCATAGAATGGTCTGGGTTGGAAGGGAACTTAAAGATCACCTAGTCCCACCCCCCTGCCATGGGCAGGGACACCTCCCACCAGACCAGGCTGCTCACAGCCCCATCCAGCCTGGCCTTGAGCACTGCCAGGGATGGGGCAGCCACAGCTGCTCTGGGCAACCTGTGCCAGGGCCTCACCGCCCTCACAGGGAAGAATTTCTTCCTAATGTCTAACCTAAATCTGCCCTCTTTCAGTTTAAAGCCATTCCCCCTTGTCCTGTCACTACATGCTCTTGTAAAAAGTCCCTCTCCAGCTTTCCTGTAGGCTCCTTTAGGTGCTGGAAGGCTGCTCTAAGGTGTCCCTGGAGCCTTCTCTTCTCCAGGCTGAACCACCCCAACTCTCTCAGCCTGTCTTCACAGGAGAGGTGCTCCAGCCCTCTGAGCATCTTCATGGCCCTGCTCTGGAGCCACTCCAACAGGTCCATGTCTGTCTTCTGTTGGGGGCCCCAGAGCTGAACACAGCGCTCCAGCTGGGTCTCATGAGAGCGGAGCAGTGGGGGAGTATCCCCTCGCTCGACCTGCTGGCCACGCTGCTTTTGACGCAGCCCAGGGTGCGGTTGGCTTTCTGGGCTGTGAGTGCACATTGATGGCTCATGTTGACCTTCTTGTCCACCAACACTCCCAAGCCTTTCTCCTCAGGGCTGCCGTCAGTCCATTCCCCACTCAGCCTGTACTGGTGATTGGGATCGCCCTGACCCATGTGCAGGACCTCGCACCTGGCCTTGTTGAACTTCATGAGGTTCACACTGGCCCACCCCTCAGGCCTGTCAAGGTCGCTCTGGATGGCATCCCTTCCTTCCAGCGTGTTGGCTGCACCACACAGCTTGGTGTCGCTGGCAAAGTTGCTGAGGGTGCGCTCAGTCGCACTGTCCGTGTTGTCAGCAAAGATGTTAAACAGTGCGGGTCCCAATGCCGTCCCCTGAGGAGCGCCACTCATCATCACTGGTCTCCACTCGGACATCGAGCTGTCGGCTGCAACTCTTTGAGCACAACCATCCAGCCAATTCCTTATCCATGGGGTGGTCCATCCAGAAAATCCACATCTCTTCAATTTAGAGAGAAGGATGTCAGGCAAGACACTGTCAGATGCTTTGCACAAGTCTGAGTAGATGATGTCACTTGCTTTTCCCTTACCCACCAATGCTGTAACCCTGTCTTAAAAAGCCACCAGATTTGTCAGGCATGATTTGTCCGTGGTGAAGCCATGTTGGCTGTCACCAATCACCTCCTTATTTTCCATGTGCCTTTCCAGGAGGACCTATTCCATGCTGGGCACCAAGGTGGGACTGGCGTGTAGTTCCCTGGGTCGTCTTTTTTCCCTTTTTAAAAATTGGAGTGATGTTTCCTCCTTTCCAGTCTGTGGGAACTTCAGCAGACTGCCACGACTTCTCAGATGTGAGGGATAGTGTTTTAGCTGCTTTGTCCGACACTTCCTTTGGGACCTGTGGATGCATCTTATCAGTTCCCTTGGACTTGTGTACCTTCAGATTCCTTAAATGGTCTTGAACCTGATCTGCAGGGTGGTTCTTCATTGTCTCAGTCCCAGTCCCTGCCTTTGCCTTCTGTGACTTGGGCAGTGTGGCTGGAGTACTTGCTGCTGAAGACTGAGGCAAAAATGTTGTTGATTACCTCAGCCTTCTCCATGTCCTGGGTATCCAGGTCTCCTGTTTCCTCCTGGAGAGGGTCCACATTTTCCCCGGTCTTCCTTTTATTGCTGATCTACCTATAGAAGCGTTTCTTGTTGCTAGTAATTCTATCAGGGCTTTAGATTTTTTAGTCTGATCCCTGGCTGCTCGGACAATTTCTCAGTATTCCTCCCAGGCTATCTGTCCTTGCTTACACCCTCTGTAGGCCTCGTTTTTGTGTTTGAGTTTGGCCAGGAGCTCCTTGTTCATCCATGCAGGCCTCCTGGCATTTTTGCCTGACTTCTTCTTTGCTAGGATGCCTCACTTCTGGGCTTGGAGGAGGTGATCCTTGAATATTAACCAGCTTTCTTGGGCATCTCTTCCCTTCAGGGCTTTATCCCATGCTACTCTACGAAGCAGATCCCCAAAGAGCCCAAAGCCTGCTGTCCTGAAATCCAGGGTGGTAACCTCGCTGTGTGCCCTCCTTGCTGCCTTAAGGATCTTGAACCCCACCATGTTATGGTCACTGCAGCCAAGGCTGTCCTTGAGCTTCACGTTCCCCACCAGCCCCTCCTTGTGGGCTAGAACAAAGTCCAGCATAGCACCTCTCCTTGTTGGCTGCTCTATCACTTGGAGAAGGAAGTGGTTTTGTATTTCATTGAAGAGATTTGTCACACTTAACCGCTGTTTGATAGGGTGTATGGAATTTTTATGAAGAACACTTGTTTGTAGAGCAAAATGCAATTTGATCAAGGAGCATATCCAATATATGAACTGATCCGGTTTTTAAATGTTGTATATGGTAGTAATAAGTAGTTGTAGATAGTGAAGAAAAAGGAATTATGACTTAATTGTCTTTTTTCTAGCAATAGAGCACAACGGAAAGTGGCGCACATTACAGGAGAACTCGTATGTGTCTGGGCAGAGGGAGGAGCCCAGTAGTTGCAGAAAGGCAAAGCAGCACTTTTGGATCAGGTTGCCTGGAGTGATGTAGTGCTGTCAGGTCTTATTCAGCACAGTAGGGAGGAACGAGAAGCAAGCTACCTACTTCGGCATTGGTACGTTCTTTGCAGTGGGAGAGACTTTGAAGTGTGCTGTACGCTGTGCTCCCCACCCCAACCCCTGAGATTGCATTGCCACCATGTGTTTCCATGACCCTCTCCAAAGAGGTTGCGCAAGCACTGGAACAGGCTGCCCGAGAAGGTGGTGGAATCACCATCCCTGGAGGTGTTTAAAAAACGTGGAGATGCAGTGCTTAGAGACATGGTTTAGTGATGAACTTGGCAGTGCTGCGTTAACGGTTGGACTCGATCATCTCAAAGGTTTTTTCCAACATAAATGGTTCTATGATTCTGTAAGTGGAAGGTGTCAGGATGCTGGCGTTGTGCATTCTGGGGGTCTGGCAGGTTAGGAAACAGTTGGGAATAAGCACAGTTGGGGTTCGAGTCAGTGTTCCTGTATGTTGACGCTTTTATCAACTTCTGCGGTTGTAATCATCATGTAGGTAGAACTTTTACTTGAATCCAAGCTTTCCTCCACAGACAGCCCTCACTTTACGCAGTGTCATTTTCAAAATGTTGGCCCTGGAAGGCCGAAGAATGCTAGTAATGGAGGATTTTAAGCTCTTACCTTCCTGTGGCTTTCTTTGTTCTTCAGATCGGTGCTAATCCTCGTTTTGAGTTCATACGTAGGAAAAAGACAGCTGGTGCAGCAGAGTTTTTTGGCACAAGAGAAGCAAATGGAAATTCAAGCAAAGCTGATGGAGGTAAAATGTCGCTTACTTGTGTACTGAGCCCAATTCATGGAAAGCAGTTTTCAGTAGTTGCTATATTGTGCTCAGATAAACTGTCTTGTTCTGCCACAGGAATGTTATGTTTGCTTTGAACGGAACAACCCATGGCTGGTGGTTGTTTTTTTTTTTCTTCCTGACACAAAGCAACATTTCAGAATCTAGGCGTGTTGTGAATTTTCTGGCCATCAGGTTTTGGGTGACATTCCTGAACAAAGTCTTCATTTAAAAAAAAAGGCTTAGCTGGTGTCAAGAGCCTTCTTTGTTGATACCTTTTACTTTGTCACAACATGAGTGTGCTTTTGTCTGTGTACCTTGTATTAGTCCCCAGATGAAACGAGCTGTATCAGCAACATACTCTTACGGCAGTAGAATAGAGCCTATACTGGGGTTTTCTGTGAGTGTGGTGATGTCGTCCATTCCCCTAATTGACATCGCTACCTGCTACACCAGCAAAAACACAACAGCAACAAGAAAACCCACAACCCCACAAGGCTCTTTTGACTTCAGCACAGTTCTTTCACTGCCTTCAGTAACAGTCGGTGCAAAACAGTACTTTTGAAGTCCATCTTATGGCTGGGTAGCCTACACCTAGACCCAGTCACATTTCAAGGAGGACACTGGAGATGTTAATATCTGTATGTGTCTCATGGATAGTGCTCTGAATATCTGCAGTTGATTAAATACTTAAACGTGGACCATATTAAGTTGCTTCTACATGTTTGGAGGTTAAAAGTTATAGAAAAAAGATTAGTAACAGCTGTATTGCCACTTCATGCAGAGAAGGATGCCTGTTGTTACTGCCACGTTCATGCATTTATTTACCAGTAGTCCACCCTTCCTTGTGTTCTTGCCTCTTTTCATTAGATCTGTTCCCCTGTCCCATATCGTTGTTTTCTTCTATATATTTTTTTATTCAAGTTGTTCAAAATTTGTTTGTAACCAGACAAATAACTGTCAGTGAAAGTTGATCGATACATCACACACACCATGGATCCCGATGTGTTGTATAAACTTTCTGGTCACGTTCAAAGAGTTTGCTATAAACCCCATTCCGTTCATACAGGTGTAACTATACCCTTGATAACAGTATGGATGCACTGTGGCTATCATCAAAACCCCTACTGCTCTGTGGGGCTGCCCCAACTGTTAATTGAAGTAACTTGGGTTTTAAACTTTTGAAAAAAACTTTTTCAGTCAAGCTTCTTCCAGAGCAGGTTGATGGGGATTTCCTTCTACCCAGCCTCTTTTTCTTGGCTTTATGTCTTGTTTGCTCTAGAGGAGTTTTCTCAGCCGTTTGTTGTTACTGACAGAAGCTAATGAATGCTCACTCAGTGAATTAGTAAAATAGTTCTGTGTCTGTGTTAGATCTTGCATTTATGTTAATTAAAAATTAGTACAAGTCAATTCCTGGGCTGTTTTTACAAATAGTCCGTTACTAAGCTGTCGTTGCTGCTTTAATGAAGACTGAAGCTTTAAAAATCACAGGGTTTCCTGCCTTATACTAAACCAGTATAAAATGCTATTCATTCAGTATTGAATGCCTTCAGAATTTAGGTTCGCTTCTTAACTATTTTAATTCCTTTTAAATGGTAAAGCTAATCTCATCCAGGTTATAATAGGCTAAAAATACAGGTAAGTTTGTATACTTGTGGGTCTGTCATGCATTTCATCCAAATGTCTTAAAAAGGTATGTAAGTTAGATCTTGACATACACATTGCAAAGCTTCGTAAGAATTCAGCGACAACCACCAAATGTGTTTCTTTTTTGAATCATCAGTAAAAAAAGGGTATCTGCCTACCCTGTCTAGTGAAATAACCGCTCTTCATTCCTGTTACCTGGGGGATAGCTCAGCATGTCTGTTCAGCGCTGATAGTTTTATACTCTATAGCTGCTGATACGTGTGTGTCTATAGCTGGAAGTGACACAAGCTGAATTAGGCTTCACTGCATGTACAGCAGCAAATATACCTGTCGTGGTGTATTTATACAGTGTGGGCATGATCTTGCATAAATAATACTTGTAGTTTTAGTTTTTGGAAGGTTTTTTTCCCGCTTGGAAATCCATTTTGACTGATAGCTGCTGACTTATCTATTGACTGTGGTTCTCCTGCTTTCTGCAGGGAAAATAACTTTCTGGTGAAGCAAAAGTGAAGGTGATTTTGTGGTGGTAAAAAGGAGAATCAGCAGCACAGCTTGTCTGTGCACTTGACCTGAGCTGTCTTGCCATGTAAGCAGAAAAAGAGAATCTATGGGAAAATTAACACTAAAGTGAGCGGTAATGCAGAATTTTGGGTTACTGGAGTGTGAAATGAAACTGTTACAGTTCTTTCTTCTGCAGTAAGGGATGTGTGCCATTGACTTGAGAAATGCTGTGGAAGTGTAATGCTTTCCTAAGAAATACTTTGAAAAGTTTGAAAAGCTGTGGAGCTGGGAAGTTGTAATGCTATTATGAAGCAGAAGATATTTGATGAAGAACTTTTGGGTACAGCTTGATGTGTTACCTCCTACAAATAATCAGAACCATACGGGTTTCAGAACAGGTATCGTTTGTCTTTAAGTTAAAGTCTCAAGTTTAGTGAAGGCAACTTACTTCATATAGTAATGTCAGCATTTGCTGCAATTTTTTTCAGGCTTGGAGGATAAAGATGGTTTGTTCTAAAGTGTTGATGTAGGTGAAGCCATGTATACCTGAAAGCCTGTTAAGCAGGTTTTCAGTTGAAAGGCAGGAGAGAAGGGGCTTCGCTGCAATATACCGTATGCATTAGGAGCAGTTGCTACCCTGTATATACTATTTTTCAGATGATGTATCACATGCTGAGGCCTACTTAGCCATCCCTACAGCTTGACTGTTCAATTGAGTCTGCAATGGTGACCCCACAGGGTCCTTTGTGGGCATGAGAGACCTGCCTGCTTCTGCTCCTGAGGAAATTGCTGAATTCACCACAGCTATGATGATGTGGTTACAGCAAGGCATCCCTTATGGGATTGCTTTGCAAGGGCTCAGTTCCTGCTGATACAAATCTGGTTAGCATTCTACTTGTCGTTGAACTTATTTTACATATATGTGTATATATATATAAAATTAATTTCTATATATAAATAAAGTGGTATAAAAAGGAAAAAACCAAACCCTGTACTTATTCTTTTCTCTCAACACATTTTTTTTTCTCTTTTCTTTCTTTCTTTCCAGATCTTAACTTATAATTCCTTCTAGATTTAATTCTAACGTTAAGCATATTTTATGGAAGAACAAAGCTGAAATACAGTAGGTAAAGACATTATAGAAACCAGACCCAGTATGTTTTTACCAACTTAATTATTGTTCAGTTCTGTAGTTTTTGCTTTTACTTCTTAATTGTGGAGTAACTTTATTTTTCTGGTACAGTCAGCAGTTAGAGCAGTGAGGAGCTTCAACAGTGCATTTTTTAAATACAAGATCTGTCTAAATATTATTGATTATAGAAAATGTCATGAACAATTTGAGTTGTATTGGGAGGATTTTCATGTAAATTGTCACAACTAAAATTTGGAAAACATGTTATTATTTTTCCATCACTCATTTACTAAGATAGAAGGAGTTGTTATTCTTAATTTTCCAGCTGATGAGTAGGTACATACAAAAAGACAGACATGAGATTGCTTTTGCAATCCAGAGTGATCCAGAGGGTAAGTTCTAACCTTGTTTAATAATAAACTTACTCAGTTTTCTGACGTAAAATTAGCCTGCTTCTCAAATATGAAATAAAATGGAAGCAATAAAAAAGATGGAATAACCAATCATTAATCAGATATTAAAACTGGTTTAAAATCTATTGACATATTTAATTGTGTATAAAATTGCATTTAAATAGATTGATAAAACTCTTTATTGGAAAAAATGCTCTGCTTTAACATGAATTGAAGAGGATTAGGATTTAATAAAGTGAATTACTGTTCTCTGTTTGAGGGGGGAAAATATTTTCCCCCAAGGTTTTGCTTTTAAAACTACCACCTTTCTTCCCAGATATTCTTGAATACATTCTGCATTGTTTTAAAACAGCTCTAATCTTTAATACAATTATCTGTAAAATTCCTTTGTTTACTGAGGGTTTTTTTCAGATTATCAAATCATTTTATTTACAAATCCTCCTTTTCTTGGTACGTACTGTAAGTCTCCATTGCATGCCTGAGGCAGTGCCCCAGGTGAAGTTGACCGAAATCAATTATTGATAATTATTCTCTGCATGCTGCGAAGTGAAATCGAGTCTCTGGTCTCGATTCTTGGCTGTTTCAAACATAGGGTAATGGGAGCAGGTGCAGGGAGACACTGGAGCGCGGGCATTGATTTGCAGCATAAGCATGGAAAAGTTACTTAAGAGTATATGGGACTGGAAAGAGAAAATGGTTGGAGCTGAAGTTGTCGTGTGCTTTTAAAGAACTTGGTCAATATGTTTTCTTGGTACCCATACGCCAAAATGAGAGGAGCAATTTTGTCTCATCACCGTGTTGACGTTTCATTACACTGGGGTATGGGATAGCACTTAACAGGACGAAAGAGCCCCTCCATCCCAATTCTCCATCCCATCTAAGTGTGGTCTGATCTGATTTGTTCTGACTCTGTCAGACTTCACAAGCTAAAATTGTACTCTGTATTTCTCATGCACCAATAACTTTATTTCAGTGGGGTTTGTAAAGTGTAAAATCAAGCAACCTAATGTTGGAAATACTTACGCATCCCTTATGTTGTACTCCCCTTTGTGTCCATCCTTTGCTTGGGATTGGGCTGCTAGGGAAAAAAGTTCTGAACAGAGAAACAAACTGGGCTACAGCACAGGTTCAGGAGGAGTGGGGAAACCTGAAAGGTAGTGGGTAAGCTAAGAAGTGGCATTTCTTAATTTTGTAAATTATCTTGCAACCTGAATCATGGTGTTTTAATGTTGCTACATGTAATTTTTGACATTGTCTTTTTAAATGACTGCAACAGTTGCAGCAACTGCATCATTAGTAAAATGCTTACTGCTTATGAGGTTTAGAAGGAGCTGGCAGTACTGCCTGAGCTGCAAGACTGCTTAGAGACAGGATAAGACTTTATAGGGGAAAGGTAGTGGCTTGGTTTTTTTTTTTTTTCTGGAGTCAAAAATGATCAGTGAGGATTTGGGTCCAGCCAGGTTTCCCCCACCGCAAGTTCTTTCCAATGCTGGCAGCCTCTCGTGGGTCCAGCTGCCTGGATTTCCTTGCAGAGTGTTCGCTCCTGGGTGTTGTTTGGGCAAGCTGTCTTCAAGCTTTCTGAAGAACAGACAAAAGTAGTGAAATACAATTTTTTTTCAAAACCCAACGTGGAATTTCTTGGGACAGGGCAAGCTGTGCAGGCACATGAGGATGTTTCATGTTGGAAGTTGTCAGAATCAGTTGTAGGGAAAAAAGTCAGATGTGAATACAGGAGCCTGATGTTCCCCCATCAGGACTGCCCATCCATCCTCTGGATGCAGGAGCTCGGACACCAAATGTAAGAGCGGGAAGTAAGAAGTAATAGAGGATGTGTCTTCAAAGGACAAATCAGTGCGGTGAGAGCTTCCCTTGCTGGCAAAAGCCTGAGTAAGCAGGTGGGGCTGGCAGTGTGCCCTGAAGGTTAATGCAGTCGGGTTGCCAAGCTGGAGGGGGGGTGTGAAGCCCTCCCTTCTGCTGGGGTTCTCAAGAAAGATGCTTTGAGAAGGCTTCTGGCTGCTGCCTCTCATGTCACCTTGGGTGCTGGGAGAAAGAAATTGTAGCTAGGACTGAGACACTGCAAGGCTAAAAAGTAAGAAACAATGTATATAGTATCGGTGGCATTTAGCACTGTGTTGGTTTCTTTGGTGGGCTCCAAGCAGCAGCAGGGCCAGTGTTTTTCTTCTGCAGCTCAGCTTCCCCGGTGGGCTCGGAGGCTGCCGTCCCCCTCCCAACCACCTGAGCTGCCCGCTGCACTAGCTGAGGTTTTATGGTGCTTCTGATGCTATTCCTGGATGTCAGCTCTACATTGGAGAAATACTGCCAAATTTTTTTAGCACTAATGCAGGAGAGGTCTAGCTGAGCACAGAGACAGTGATATTGTTAATTTTCCAGGCTGTTGCTATCTTACTTTCAGCTGTCCCTAGACATCCTCACCATTTTATGTTTCCTCTCTAATGGCATGAGCCAGGATGTCATAATATCCAAAATCAAATGTACCAGAAAATATAATAAATTAGAGCCGGCTAGCAGAGTAATTGAAGAATAAACTGAATTTTAAACAACACAAGATCGTGTTACGAACTGATTGCTATGCACAAAATGTACCAGAGGAGTACGACTTCATGTAGATTTACTATTGATGGCAGGATTTCCTAGATTGCTACTGGTAATAAAGAAATGAAAATGGTTTGAACTTTTGAGTTAGTACCACAACATAATATTGCAGTGAAGGAGAAGTATCATTCTAGTTAGACTGCAAAGCAATTCTGGAAGAAAAATTTTCTCGGTGCTTTATTATTTATTTATATGAGGCTTGCGTGTATTTAGCAATTCTGGAGTTTATAAAGCCACAAAGCGAATGTGGGCCCTGGCGTGGAAAGAACTAAATTTATTCTCAACTCCTAATATGTAATTCTTCTACAAGAAATTATGTAGCAGTAGAGTGGATTCCTCTCAATTCAGAGAATTTAGCTTAAGGACATTTGGTGCCCTTAGGGAATTCTAAGGTTGTTTGCCAGGTTAGTTTTACAGCAGGTAATCTGCATATTTTGTTTGAATACTTTTCTCATATTTTTTATTTCATTAAAACAGGTAACACACATACATAGGACAATTTAAAAATAACCCTCTAGCTGCGATGCTCGTAGACATATAGGGAGATGGCATAAGAAGTTCTGGTTTTGTGAGCTAGAAGTTACCTCAGCTGAGCCTGGAAAACTGAGCATCTGTCTTCTCCTGGTCTGTTGAAATGTGAAATGAGATAGTGCTAGTGGAAGCCACCCTGAAGGTTGCTCTTACAACCAGAAGCTATGGGAAAGCCTGTGAAATGCAAATAGCAGTAGGTATTTGCTAAAAGATAACAAATGTCCTTTGAGCTGCTAAGTTAAGAGTCTGAGTGGGCTGTATGAAAGCAAGTCCTGTGCAGAAACATCATCAGTGTTGAGGTAGTTAGCTGCTAATGTGCAGAGAAACCTGAAAATCACTTTTGACTGTACTTTATTTTCTATTGATCCTAATTTTTAGAATGCAAAGGAAATTTTGTAAGGAGGAGATTTTTGGTGGCAGTAACTCCAGCTCCAGGCAAGGCTCTGCCACTTCCAAAATTATGTTCTGCGGTGAAATACCAGTGAATGGAAAGGAAATCAAACATAAGCCTTCTTTGGTGGCAGTGAGGGCAGGAAGGCAAAAAAGCAGTATTACTGCACTGAAAGAATCTAATTTTCCTAGTGATAAGCAGTATAATTTGCTTAAATAAATACTTCTAAGTTTAAAGTTTTAAGTTGTATTTAAACATGAAATGGTATTAGTTATTTCCATTATTCTCATAAAATTTAAATACAGTTCTCTACCAGGAATGGTAACAAAATACATCTGATTTTAAACTAATTTTATAAAACAGTGAAAAAGGTAGCTCTTGTGAGGTAAATACTTGAATATATCCAGTAAGCTTTAGCATTATTAAACTAATTCAAAGTGCTATTAAATCCTTTGATTTAAATCACTTCACTGTGCCACGACCTAATGGAAGCAGAAATTAATCTAGAAGATGCAATTAATAAACTAATTACATCCCTGTGAAATATTTAAAGTGAATTACTTCTCTGTATGTATTTTGATCACTTAATAACCTATCTGCTTGCATCCATCTTGCATCTCCGTAGAAGAAGGAGGGAGGGTGTCCAGCTGCTGCCTGCCCCTCCAGGATGCACGGGGGGACAGTAAGGGCCGGTTTCATAAACAAGCTGCAGACCACCACATCTCTGGCTCTTCAGACTTGTGTAGCAGAAAACTTGGGAGAATGGTGTTATAAAGGAAAAAAATAACCGGGCTAGCAGTAGGGGAAAATAGGCAGCATTTAACTCACTCGAAAAGAAACAAACTTGAGGAGCACAGGAGTTCCTACAGGCAGGTTTTGAGGAAGGCACCTTCAAGATTGGTATTTCCACTCTCTTCAATGGCAAGGTCTGATATTTTGTGAAAAAATCAGAGCTCTCCTGCACTGCTGAGGACTCTCTGTTCCTTTCCCCTGTTCCGCATCCCAGATGATTTCTGGTGGGTTACACAAACACCGTTTATCTTTGAGAGCTTTCAGCAGCGGGATGTGAAACTTGTGACAAATAATTTGTATGATTAAGCCTTTCTCTAGCAGTGGTCAGCCTCTTTTCTAATCCTTGTACCTAGTTAACCTAGCACATGAAATCTGTGTTCTATGGGTGTGCTCTTACTGCAGGTAAGAACACATGAGAAACCTTGAGTGCAGTTGTTAGGGAGGAGTATGGTGGGTAAACGGAGCTCTTTCAAAAAGGCAGTATCATTTACTTTCAAAATACCTTAGTGGCATGGAAGAGGGCGAGCATCTGGAATGCTGTGTCCATTTCTGGGTCCCCTAATTCAAGAGAGACAGGGAACTCCTGGAGAGGGCCCATTGGAGGGCTACAGAGATGATGAAGGGACTGGAGCATCTGCCTGATGGGGAAAGACTGGGAAAGCTGGGTCTGTGTAGCCTGGAGAAGAGAAGACTGAGAGGGGACCTTATCAGTATTTACCAATATCTTGAGGGTGCAAGTGTCAGGAGGATGGGGCCAGGCTCTTTTCAGTGGTGCCCAGTGACAGGACAAGGAGCAACGGGCACAAACTGCAACGCAGGAGGTTCCATTTGAATACGAGGAAGAACTTCTTTACTTTAAGGGTGACAGAGCACTGGAAGAGGCTGCCCAGAGAGGCTGTGGACTCTCCTTCTCTGGAGACATTGAAAACTCACCTAGATGTGACTCCGTGCAACCTACTTTAGGAGAACCTGCTTTAGCAGGGGGGTTGGACTAGATGATCTCCAGAGGTCCCTTCCAACCCTGATGGTTCTGTGATTCTGGGAGTGTTTCTGATAGTTTATTGCAATAGTAACTGTTAGAAACAAATCAGCAATATTGAGCAGTCCAGATTGTTTTGGAAGCTTCGGGCAGTTGACTGATACATTACAATTTAAGCAATATATTTTCTATAACATTTAGAAGCAGAAAATCTAAACCATTTTCACAGCTGAGTGGATCCCGGAAACATGCGGCAGTCATCATGATTAACCATTGGAAAACAGCTCAGTGTTCGGTCCTGCAGTGAGAGTCGCCTGCATAAGAGTCCTCTGAGGAAGGATACCTGAGGGCGTGCTAACAAGGAGCCCGGAGGCGGTGTTCACAGGTGGTACCTGGGACCTGCCGATGTCCAATGTGAGTGCTCTTAAAGAGTTAACACATGATACGGGGAAAGATTTAAAACAAAAGTTACAAAAATTATTAGAGGGTGCTTTATGGTATTTATTCAAGAACCCTTCTTTCCTCATCTAGTTGGTAAATAAACCATGGTGCATAAAATAATTGGAGTTTTCATCAGTTTAGAGAGATGTTTACATATCTGGTGGCATCACTGACAGGCGGCTAATACAGCTAGGTAGGCCTAGTAATGGTTTGCTACAGACTGAGTAAATATCATAAACATTTATGGATGGGAAACCCTCAGGAACAGTAAACATGACTAGCTAATACCAATAAATAAAGATTTCACTGTTGGATGCAAAATTGCAGGAATGTGTATCTAATGTGTACACGCAAGCTAATTGCTTTAACTAGATAACATTACACAGTGATGCTGTTGGGATCAGCATTTAATGGCACCATTTCTATTGAATGTTTTTCTTGTAGCAGGTAGGGGGAAGGCAATGCTACGTAAAGTCATGGATGTCATCCCAGGGCTGCTGATAGGGGGGACAAGTGGGACTAGAGATACTGAGACCGATGTATGAGGCAGCTGCATCTATGCTTGCATGCTGCTGCTGCTGCAGTGTCGAACTACTGATTTTACGATATGTTGTTGAATGCTGTAGGGAAAGTCTTGGAGTCTGGCGATCAAGTTTCCGGTGGAGACTGCTATGCCTGAAGAATCTCCTCAGTCTGTTACTTTAAATTATGTATGTCCCAAAGCAGGTATAAGTGAATGTTCCTCGTGTGTCCATTGGATAAGGAGATGGACAGCTCATAAATTCAGATGTTGCTCTGTTTCGTGTTCAGTCAAATAGACTTTGATGGTTGTAATGTGGCAGCACAAAGGCATTTTCAGTTTTGTGAAAGCAAGAAGGAATATTAATTCAGTTGAGCTTTATCTCTGAAAAGTCCAATGGAAATGATGAGGAAGAGCCTTTCACATATTTTGTTACCTTGTTTTCCTACCTTAGTAAAAGCTGCTTCTCTTCAGTTTTAATAAAGGATGTAGTAGCTGAAAGGAAGCTTTTTCCCAGCTGAAGGAAAAGTGTGAGAAATTGCAAAATGAGTTTACAAAGTTGTCAACAGATATATTTCATGGAGCTTACAGAGGATCCCTTTGTATGAAAAGTGGGAAAACCACAGATATAAACTAAGGCCCTACATGAGGTGGTAGTTAGTTTGAAGTGGGATACCAATAAAATCGGGTTCTTTCCTCCCAGCTCATCTGCATTTTTGAAAAGGGCATGGAAAAAGCCCATCAAGAGTTCATAAAGGTTAAGACCTTTATGGTTGTCAGTGACTTTCAGGTTCTTAGGTAAAAGCACTGAATTAATGGAGTATACGGTGACTGTATCACGGGCAGTATGTTGTTCTGTCAGACCTTACAAAGTTAAAAATGTCATGAGTTCAAAATGCATTTCCTCATATTAATGCATGACATAGAACAGTACAATTGCTCAGCTAAATAAACAGGACATTTTCAATTATAAGGTGCCATTACCTTTGTGTGTTCTTGTCATTTATGAAATCAGCAGGTGGTTAATTAAATTGCTCCTTTGGACTCTTCTGAAGACTCTGTATTAATTATATTTTAGTGGTGGTGTGCATATTTCTCAACTTCTTAATGAGGGTAAAAGTTGTTTACCACTTTCTTCAGAAATATGTGTGGTTTTTTTCTTGAGGTTAGTATATTATGGGGTTTTGTGGTGGGTTTTTCTTTCTTTCCAATAAAATGTTATTATTCAGCTGCTCATTGCAGTTCTGTGGCACACTTAGTTGAAATCGTCTTAAAATCTTGATTTTCCTGCTGCAAAGTACAGCTAAAAGTGCGGAGTCTGTGCATTAAACTTCAGTTCCATGGAGGGAATAGGTTCATCACTCAGGAGGAGAACATGCTTCCTGAAGACAGTTTTGGGGCTCAGACTCAGAATTTTGGTTCAGCCTGTTGTTGGCAGCTCCTGGCTGTCCTCTGCCTTCATCGGTAGTGACAGCAGTGCTAGTGTTTTGGGATTCAAATTCAGAGGGAACCTTGCAGCAGCAGGGGTGGGCTGCGGGGCTGCTTTTGTGGGGCAAGGTGAGGGGCTCTGTTTTTCACAGAATTACAGAATGGTCAGGGTTGGAAGGGACCTCTGGAGATCATGCAGTCCAACCACCTACTAAAGCAGGTTCTCCTAGAGCAGTTTGCACAGAGTCACATCTAGGTGAGTTTTAATGTCTCCAGAGAAGGAGACTCCACAGCCTGTTCCAGTGCTCTGTCACCCTCAAAGTAAAGAATTCTTCCTCGTATTCACATGGAACTTTCCGTTTTGCAGTTTGTGCCCGTTGCCCCTTGTCTTGTCACTGGGCACTACCGAAAAGAGCCTGGCCCCATCCTCCTGACACTCACCTTCAAGATATTGGTAAATACTGATAAGGTCCTCTCTCAGTCTTCTCTTCTCCAGGCTACACAGGCTGCCCAGCTCGCTCAGCCTTTCCCCCTTCCTTTGCTCTGTGGTGTTTCACCATGCTGTTTCACAGTACAGCTAAGATCCCCATGTTAAAAATCTTGTTACCTTAGCAAGTGCCATTTCCAGCCATGACTTTATTTTAATTAATGACACTTGGGTGCTAAAGGAAGCCCGTGTAGGTGTTGTACTGGTGTGTTAACACTGTAGCCAGGATTGGTTTATATTGATTCTCCTGATGAAATGGTGTATTACAGGCAAATGCTCAAACCCAAAGAAAATGGCTCTCACCTAGCATAAATGTAATTGGCATTGGCATTGTAGTGCCATTGGAAATGTCTACAGCAGACGTCAAAAGTATCCATAGCGCAATCTAGGTCTTTGAAATAGCATTGCAGCTTTTTCCTCACAGGAAGGAACAGCACAGGCCTTGCTCCTGATCAGAGAATTTATTTAACTGCTCTGGTGGCCCCACCAGGGGTGATGTCTCCTCTAGGCCATGCAGCTCTCCTGTGAACCAGAAGGGTATCAGTCCTCTTCATTGCGCTGTTTATCCAAGCCTATTTGTTTAAGACCATGGCAAGCCAAGAGGAGTGAAAAAAACCTACCAGGTTTGGTACTTTTTCAGATGGGTAATTTACTTTGCAGTCGTGTTTTCGCAAGTGGAGGGTGGTATAAAGACCACCCTGAAGTCTTCTGAAGCTTTCCCTGGGACTTCAAGCTGAGCCCTTCGATGCTGGAGAATACTTGTCAGTGCTGATTTGTGGTGATGGTTGTAGGTTTAGGGTTTTTTTATAGAATGGTTTGGGTTGGAAGGGACCTTAAAGATCATCTAGTCCTAACCCCCCTGCCATGGGCAGGTACATTTGCCACTAGGCCAGGTTGCTTAAAGCCCCATCCAGCCTGGCCAGCCTTTCATCCACTTCATGGATGTGAAGGGAGAGGATGGTGGCTTGAGGGATACGATGGCTGTCACATTTAGCTGGCTGTAGACTCTCCAGCGTGTCATTTGTATTATGTCCAGTATAATGGAAAAGTAATACTTAAATATTCCACATGAAAGTGGAGTTATTGAAGTCCAGTCTGTATCTAGTATTCAAAAAACCAGGAAGTCAATTAATTTGAAAGAAAAACAGAATATTTTTTTTTCTTCTTTTTTTATGTTTACAAAAGCAGAGTAATTTCAGGATGTAAAACTGACTTTCTGCGCTGAATACCTCTAGTAGTGAGGTACTGAATTATAAAACTATACAGAAATTGAGACTCTTAGAAAGTATGTACAGTTTTGAGAACAGTTTCAACATTTCATTTTAATTTTTTTTTAAAGCAGAATTTTCTTAAATAGAGGAGAGGAGGAAAGAAAAATAATGTTGTATAATCAAGTTTGTTGCTTTTCTTGCAAACATGGTGTTGCTTTACATAATACTTATAGCACGTGTAGAGCATGACGGAGACTTGAAATGTCCTGTATGTGTTGTAAAGCCACTGTATACATGGAGCTATTTTAAGTTTTCCTGTGCGTGTGATACCTGCACATGCTCGCCGGGTGTGCTTACAAAACTGTGATTCACTAGATGTAGTAGCACCGTTTCATTATGCATACATGAGAAATAGCTGGCGACATTTTAGCCTGTGGTTAATTTTAATGTTAGGTTTAGGATGTGAAAAGGACACAGTGTAAGAGAGCGCCTGCAGATCTTTTACGCTGGCTTCTGCTCTGGTTAGTATTTACTGAGTCACAGCTATCAGGGCTTCACTCGTATTCGTGTGAGATTAGGTGATTAGATGAATTTACTGCTTTAAGTAAATCAAACCCCGAGAGCTGCTTAGTGGTTATAGGAGGGGCTGGTCCTGTTTTAATTACCCACCGGTGAATTAATTTGTGTTTACCAGCATGCCGACAACCTTTTCCCTTGAAGTTCCCTCTTGTCATGTGATACCCCCTCCTCCAGGAGAACAACAGTATATTCTTCTTTTCCTTTATGTTGGGCAGGTATGCTGTGCTCCCTCCTCGCCTCCACTGGGATGGAAGGGTAAGAAATGTAGACTAAAAAGGTGATGAAGGGAAGGCACTGTCATGCTCTGTGTTGGAGGTTTTGTAACAGATTCTCAGTGCCAGCTGCTGAGGAATCGTACCTGGGTGTTTCTGGGGCTCCACTCGGCATTTTAAAGATGCTCTTTTTCAGAAGCTGGGTGCCGAGCGCTTAATTGCAGGTTAGACCCTGTGACAAGAATTACAAACAAGAAATGAGGGGAATGCTTTTGATTTGGCTTGTTCCAAATGTATAGGCTATTCTAACCTGAAGTATAAAGTGAGTCTCTCTTGAATTAGCTGGTTTGTGATTTTTGTTTAATTTGGTTTTTTGCATTTCTCTTTCTGAGGCTTCTTCCTAAATTATATTGTTCTCTGATACGTTGTATTTAACAGGTTGATGCTTTGCAAAATGTGGTCAGGAATCTAAATTTTCACCTGCATGAATACAAAGGCTCTTTCTGGTGATATGCATGCATGTATGTATATGAATTTTTAAAGATTAAAAAACTTTAGCTTTGCTCCATTGTAAAATTCAAGTTTAAAAACACATTTAATGAATCATGTGAGATTTCTGACATCTTTATAGTCTGAAGGTGAGAAAGAAGGAGAAGTGAAATAAAATGAAACATTTATGCTGATGTAAGCAGAGGTCAGTGTACGTTCTGGCTGAAGTTAAACCAATGTCCTCCTTTCTCCTGGCTATTTGTATTATTTATAAATGCATGAGATGTGTATCGAGAGTGTGGCTGGGAAATAAGCTCTTAAATGTGAAAGCTCTTTGGTCTCCTAGGATACGTATGTAGTAATAGTTGTACAGTTATGCATAAGGTTTTCCAACAGGCATCCTAGAAACCCTGGTAAACTTCCAGGTAGACGTTATAACTACCTTGCAAAAAAGGTGTCTCATTTCATTGGGCATTGTGCCGTGCATGCAGACTTTAAGTAACACAAGTCCTCTGGTTAAGACTTTTTTAAAACCAAAAAGGGATGATAGACTTCTGAAAAGCAGAACGTGAAACAGGTCATTCATGTGTTTGTTCCTTCTTTTTACTAAATCTATTTGCTTTCAGGACTTCTTGTTAGAAAAATAAAAATTAAGAGCTCTAGTGTGTAGGTATTTTGAAATAACTGTATGTAAGGTTTTCAGGTAGAATTTTTTGTCCCAGAAGAATAATTTGTTCCACTGTTTTTCCAGGATTTGGGGAGGGGAAGGAGGGAGAGAGAAAAACAGGAGAGCAAGTGAGATGTCGGGTCTGGCTGTTGGAAGATCTTTGAAGATTTGAAATGGCTGGTGAGGTTCAGTGGTTTTATTTGTGTATTTTCTTATTCTAAGCATGCTGTGTATCAGTGTTTACTGTGTAATATTTGGGACAAGGTTTTATGGATAGTTCATTGCATGCTTTGACCTCCAGTTGGCAGCTAAATAGGAATCTCTGAGCCAAAGCATCCGCTTGGTTACATTGATGAGTTTGAAGGGAGCCAGGAGGGCAGTGGAGAACATGGGTCTCCAGCAAGCTGGAGTCCCACAGATGTGGTGTTCTCCAAATCCAGCATACAAAGAAAAAAAAAAAAATCCATCTTTTATGGCATATGGGAAAAGTCCAGTGATTTATTTTCATTTAGTTAGTGAAAAAAACTCAAGACACTTTGTAAACTCCTCTGGCTTTATATTTATTTCCACTTAGAAGTAGGGATTGGCTGAAGCTAAAGCAACACAGCATGCTTTAACAAAGTAAGTATCAGTTCAGAATTTAACCTTATTGAAACTTCATGTTCAGTTAAACTGGTCTGTATAGACAAACAGTAAATTCGAGTTCATATATTTCCAGTTCTGAAGTTTATAAAGGGAAATGTATGCAAATTACTCCTTTTAGCCAAAGTATGCTATAATACTGCAGCAGCTTTCTAGTGTAACTTCTTGGCTCTGTGAAAGATTTTACCTTTTACATCTTAAAATTGTCCAGCTAGGATGGCCTTTTCAGGACTCTTTCCTTTCCCCTGTATGTTTTGTTTACGTTCACTCAATCCATGGAGGCAGACTAGTTGCCTGAGATTTTATTTGTTGTTTCTGTGTTCTCATCCCATATGACTGATAGTAAGAGACAGTGTTGCTTGTAGTTGAGTCTGCTGCTGTTAAAGTAAGATGTCTCCTTTGAAAATCTCATCATGTTCTTGACTGCACCTCTGGTTTTCAGATTGCACACAGAAAGGACAGGATGAAGGCTTTTAATTACCCTGTTTGCCCACCTCTTGGTTCATTAAATTGGAATTACTAGCTTTTTAACTCTCAAAACCAGTGAAAATCAAGATTGTTTTTTATTGCAATATTGAACAGGTCCTTACAGAATTTTGAAACATTGATTTTCTGACTCAAATGTCTGTGTCTAGCTAGAAGCTGACAGCTGTAGAGCTGACTTTTTTTTGGGGGGATGGGGGTGGGGAGGGGGTGGGCTGTTCCGTCTGACTTCTCTGTATTACAAGCTTGATGCAGAAGAGACCCTTTTCAGGATAAACTGTGCATTCGTTTTCTGGGTATTCCTTAGCTTTTTAGTGATGCTGCCAGGTGAAGATGACTTGTTGCATAGTTTCTTTGACCCATTAGACCCTGTTCCTGTCAGCTGCTGGGCTGCTCTGAACGTGATAGTAAGTTTGAGTAATTTCTTACAAGATCTGGTTTTTATGAACTGGCAGTTTGTAAGTGAATTTCTGACTTAATTCCTTGAATCCCAGTTGTTGCTGATAGGGGCAGAGAAACTTGGAAGTACGTTATTTCCAAATAATCCATTGCATGCTAGTGCATTGCATTTAGCTCACCTGGCCTTAACAACACAGCTGCTGCTGCTGTTATTCTGTACGAGAGGTAGGCAGGTGTCTACAGCAGCACTGGACCTTGCGTAGCACTTCTGGGGTCTCATCGTCTTGGTGTGCAGCACTGCTCCCTATTTATGAAAAAGAGGCCTATCTCATAGGAATGTGAGTCTTTATCTCAGAGACAGCATAATCTTTTGGGCTCATTTGCACAGCTCCCAGTGCAGTAGGAGCATTGTCTGTGATGGTTTCTGGCTCTTGGACAATATAGCAATAATAAAAAAGTTTATAAACTTTAAAAATAAGTATCTGGCATAAAACATGTGAAAGCATTTAGCATGGGTTGGGAGTAAAAAAAAACAGGTATGGAAATAAATGAGAGTTTCAATTTTTTATCTCTGTGAACCTAACCTAACTTGTTGAGAAGTGCTTGGTTTGGGAAAATGAGCATTGTGGTTAGGGAGTGCAAAGAAGACGGATACTCTGGAGGCTGAATCGTCTGCCTCTTAAAGACCTTTTTCCAAAAGCACTGCTAAATGAAGTAGTAGCCTTCAAAGCAAGACTGATATTTTAAGAGGTAGCTCTTAAGGGTTGAATACATAGAATAAATGAGGAAATGAAAATTGTATCATCCCCCACAGAATCTCAAATGCAAAATTTCAGCATGCTGAGAAGAGATTGGACAGGGAGGGGGAGGAGGAGGAGGAGGAGGAGAAGTTTGGCTCCTTCCCAATGTAGCATGCTTCTGTCAGCCTCTACTGCTGGAACCATTTTGACCACGGATACAGAAAAGTGGTGCCTGAAGTTAGGAATCTGGATGTCCTACCTGGCGGGGCTCTTCAGCGCATCGCTCCTTTCCCACTCTCTTCCCAAAATGTGGTGAACCAGAATTCCCTACTGATGTGAGTAAATGTCTTCTATATGTTTTGCAAATTCATTATTAAGTATCTGAGAACTGAACTGCATTTTTCTTTCATAATTCTAGGCCTTTGGTTTTTTAACGACTCAGCTTTTGTTCACTAGACGAGTGTAGCAGTTGGAGCCCTGATGCCTCCCCACTGCAGCAAACGTCTCCTGACCCTTCCTCCTGTTTGCTTGTAGGACTAGTAGCCTTCTCTGAGCACTTAACCCTCTTGTACTTTTATGGGATAATTTTATTCTAGTTTATTTCTTTATAGTTAATATATCTGTTACGTATGATTTCTGCATATGGCTACCAGTTTGGTGTTTTACATAGGTGCTACCACTTACGTGTCTTTAGTGTCTTTTTTTTTATTCTTTGATTTTATTTTAATTTGTACTGCTCACTTAAAGGTGATGATTTTCATTTGTGTGCTGTTGTTTACAACTCTATTTTTTTAAACAAAGAGAATGAGACTACCGAGGAAAGTGGCCAGAAGTGCTGTAACAGCAGTTTGGCGCTCACTCCTCCACATTATTCATTCTGCAAGGGGGAGGCAGAAGATTGCTGCTTAATATTTAGCTCCTGTCGCTCATTTAAGATTACATACCAGGACCTGTTGGCTTACCGTGTGTTACTATGTGTCTTTGCTAACATTTTCACTTGAATCTTAAAGGACTGTTTTTGAACAGTGCTCCTACTGAAGGAGTTTCTGAGAGCTCTAACAGGGTTCAGGGGACACTACTGTAGCAGCCAAATTTTGCACCTCAGGCAGATAGATAACTGCACTGTAAAAGCCTCCCTATCCAATAGGTGCTCATATTCTATTTTTTTAATATATATATATGTGTGTGTGTGTGTGTATGTATTTGCATATATATTTAACATGCAGTCAGCCAGGCTAATAGGAAAGGTAATTAAAATAAACAGCTGGCAAACATGGTTAGGGGATAGATAAATGTTTTAGGAAAAATGTTTGGGTTTTTTAATTGTTTATTTTTATTCAAAAAATGTTCTCTCCACTCTTTCTTGATGGCTGTAGAATTACAAGGGCTGAAGTGGAAAATATATGGTTCCTATAGTTGGACTAAAAACAAATGCAGTGCTCTCTTTGTATTTTTTTCTCTCTGTCAAATTTGTATAACCAGACTTGACTTTACATAGTCAACTCAACGTCCACTTCCCTCTCTGATTCCTGTCTGGAAGGCCCCAGATCAAGTACTTAGTCTACTGTGTATGTAAAGACCTGTTTACATACAAAATATTCAAATGGTTTTATTTAAGATATTTGTATGTTTAAGACTACAGCTTCTAGATCTAACATGTTCTTGTTATGTAAATTCTGATGATGCATGGAACCATTTATTTTCAGTATCTGTGTAGTATGCAGGGTATGTCTGTCTGAGGTGTGGTATATGTACATATAGAGAGCATAAGCAGAAGATCTCAACGTAATATTCTTATTTTCTGACAAGCGTCCTACAAAATAATATGAAGGTAATAAATATAAAAGAGCATGAGGACAGGTCATGCTCTAGCATTCCTGTGTGCTCAAAGCTGGATCAGGCAGCTGGCTCTGAAAATAGCCTTTTTACACATATCAGAAGGAAAGCTCTCCCTAGAAAATAGGTGGAAACTAAGTTACGTACAGCAGCAAAGTGAAATATCTTCAGCAGAGTTAATAGGGAGAGGCACAAGCATCAATCTGAAGCATTAAGAATCAAAGAACTTGCTTCTGTCGTGGAGTTAATTCAAGTGACAGCTCGTGGACTGCATCCTAACATCATTCCTAGCACAGGTAGGGACTGCTCAGGCATGGCAGTGCATTCAGGACGAGTCACCTGTTTGCCAAGGGGTGGCCGGAGCCAGCACAGCTTTCCCTGCTGCCTGGTCATACTGGGCTGCAGGCCGAGTGGGGTAGTTCTGCAGGTGAACCAGTCCCTCTGTGAGCAGTATCCCTGCTCATGGCCACGTCAGGTCTCCTGGCTGGTTTGGCCTGCGTGTAGGTAGCCCAAGTTAAACACTCTTTTGACTGTGGCATTAAGAAGACTTTTAGTTTCTTCTTTTTTTTGAGAGTCCTGATGTGGTGATATTTGTTTTCTTTCATTAAGGAGAAAACGAGCAGCTTGAAGAGCTAAGGCAGTTTAGGGGATTGCCTTAGCTCTTCAAGTGATGCACCTGAGCTGCCAGGGTGCTGTTTGGCAGGCTGAGGCTGGAGGCTGAAGCCGCCACAGACCTTCTGTCTAGACCATCCTCTGCACTCTTTTCTCCCATACTTTCAGGTTTCTTCCTCCGGCCATGGGTTGTCATGGGTTCCTCACAGCTGATGGGCACTTGCTCCCACAGAGGGCTCTGCCTGCTTTCCTGCAGAGCACAGACAGTGTGTGGCTTATCGATTATCTGAGCCATCTCTGAAGTGTGTCCTTTTGGCTCCATTTTACACAGATCTTAGAAATGCTTGTTTAGAGAGAGATTGTTCTTTTTTGTTAGCTTGGTAGGGGGTAGCTTTGTTTTTTTTCATGATGTGGCTGAGCTAAAGTACTGCTTAGTAACAGCATAGTTTACCTTTCAAAATAGCTTTCCGCCATCACTTGGTTTGTGGTTGATGGATGAAACCAGCTGTAACATGTTAAGAAAGGTGGCACATGCCTGAAGGAAGAGACGGGGCTGGTGTTTCTCCCTGAAAATAGTTAGTCCTGCAGTTTGACTACCCAGAAAGTTCTTTTATCCTTCTTTCTACCCCTCCACCCCCAGCTTCTGTCTGTCATCAAAGCCATTTTGTGATTAATCCAAGTGTTGTCTCCCTGAATTTTCTCCATGCACACCCGTAGGGATGGGGGCTGGTTATACAGAAGAGCAGAAAAAGGGAACACAGCTCACCACTTCCTTCTTTTAATTTCTTTGAATCGCTTCAACTCCTTAAAATTTGAATTAATCAAGTCAAATTCTCTCTGTGCATATCCAGGAACGAGCTACGTTTAATCTAGTTAAGTGTTTTCTGTTCATCCATGAAAGACACGTTTCAGGGCAAAGTGCGCAGGGGAGGGCTTTCCAGAAGGTTTAGCATCTTGATGGACAGCTTTCTGCTGCCTTCATCTCTTCAAACAGGAAAGGGTGGCACATATGGCAAGGGCTGGTGGACAGATTGCACTGCAGAAAATAACCATGGTGGATAAACAAATGTTTTACTCTTTCTTGCCTTTCTCCTCTGCTCCGTCAGTAATAAGAAAGCCTTGCTAATTGTCTCTTTGTCGTGGGTTTTTGACTGTTGGGGTACTTTTTTTTTGTTTGTTCCCACTGGATATAAAACTCTACCTGTTACAACAGCATTAATGACATACTGCTTTCATTATTCTCTGCACTAAGAAGGAAGTTTGTCTTCGGGTCTACTGGCAGGTGAGTGTGGGTTATTTTCACTTTCATTCCATTTTGCTGCTTTTATAATTTATTTTTTTTACTGCTACAGAAATCCCAGAAGGGATTTGGGAGCTTGATGGAGGTTTTGTGCAGGTTTTTTTTGCATGCTTAAGACTAAAAGTTGCAAACATGCTAGGTTATTGAAAGACTTGTGAGCATGTTGATCCCCCAGGCACTCATCCTGTGTTTGCGGTTCCTGTGGTGGGGTGGCCTCTTGACACCAAGCAAGGTTAGCCCACAGAAACAGGCCCTTCTCTTTCCACTTAGCAGAAAATCGAATGTACCCACAGAAAATGGATCTTATTGAAAACTGGAAAGGTGGCCCCTGCCTCTCTTGTGAAACAGGATGGCAGAGAAGGGCAAATAACTGTGAACGAGGCTTCAGGTAGGGTGGGCAGCAGTGGCTGCTGTGCGTGCAGCGGAGGGGGTGCAAGTTCAAGTTCTTTCTCCTCCAGTAGGGTTCAGGCTTTGTGCAGGCCACATCTGAACCTGGGTGGCTCACATCTAGCTTGGCTTGTGTGTCTTGCTGCCTTCTTTCTCAGTGCCCCTCGTTCAGTGTGAATATGCCAAGTTTAATCTGTAGATGTGTAGATGTACCTTCAGTAAGGATTCATACTCTTGTCTCCTTTTCTTTTATTCTGGGATGGTCTTTCAGATGTAGCTCTGTATTTTCTATAAAGAATGGGTATTTTGTTGCAGAGACCTCGGTAGGGTCGCAATCCTCATCTTCCCTGTCTCATTCAAGACTGATTTGACTAAAGTATAAAGCTATTTTAATCTCCTGGTCCCAAAATAGAAGTCATTCCATTTGTGTCGTAGAAAATGGCTGCAGGATGATCTTTGCATGTTTCAGCAAAACCTTCTGGCCACTTATCTCTGGGCACTGTGTCCTTATTTTTTCTTCTGTCATCCTATGATGTTGAGCATCCCAAGTTTGAGGCACTGGTTTTGGGAGGCGGGCACCATCCATCACCACTCCTAAGGTTGGTTGGTCTTCTGCTTCCTTGGTTTCCCCTTTCTTTAAATCTCTTTGTTCCCTTGTGCAATGGTTGCTCAGACCCCCCAGACCTCTGCAGGCAGCCACGGAGCAGGGGGCAGCGCAGGCATTGCTCCTGCCGGCTCCCCCCGCCTGGCAGCGTGTCTCGCACATGCCGTGCAGCGGGGGCCCTTAATGTCATGTCAGTAATTAAAGCCTGTAGCCCCCCGTTGCCATGGAAACACGACACTCCACAAATATCGAACGCAGCTTAGGGTCCTGTTCATTTTCCCAAACACTCCTTGTTCGCCAGATTTAGGGAGGGATTTTTCAGCCTGGAAAAATGCCATACTCCAGAACTACCCAGCAAGGGAAGCACGTGTGCATATCTTTTTTACGATACTGCATGTAAAAACCCACACTCCTGAGGTGGGGAAAACCATCACCTGCAACCCCATTGCATTTGCAGCAATGATGCCACATCAGCACCTGGTGTAGGGCTGCCACCTTCGCTCTGCGGGCATTGCTTTGATGGAGCAAAAAGGCAAGCACAGAGGCAAAAAAATTAATCTGCAGAGAGATGGTGTTACTGCAAGCCCAGCGTTGCCTGGTTGTGTTTCAGCAGAACAAAGTCACTGTTCAGGCACGGTATTATTTTGTTTGAACGTAAAAATTCCAATCATTCTGCTCAACAACTTAAAAAAACATGGAAAAAAATGTTGTTCCTTGGCACAAAAATAGGTGTACTGGATAATTGGCATCCGGTGACAGTGTGGCTGCAGCATTAGCAGAAATCTGTCCCAGTCTAATTGCTGTGCTCTGCCCATTTCTCATAGGTTTTTTTTCCTGACTTTGAGCTGTCAGATTCCATTTTTTGACAACACTTTCAGTTGTTTGTGCTTTCAAAAGAGGAAGAGTCTATCAAGATTACTGTCTCATAAACTTGAACTAGAGTCGAATTGGGGTTTGTGTTTGAAGACAGTGCAGCCCTCAGATACCGGTATAATTAATATGGATGTTGTATGGTCAATAGAAGTTTCTAGTTCTGCTTCACTTGTTTGCTGTATGGCTTTAATATTAAAACAGAGATAGTATCTAATGAGCTAGGTCACTCTTACTGGAAGATGTGGAATAACTTTTCCCTTCTTGTGCTGTGCGCCAGCTATTTATTCTCAAAATGTTTTTTATTACAGTTTTTGCTATCTTTTATTCTTCCACTCGAGCTAAAGTCTGCTTTGAAAACAGTTGTGAATCATCAGCCTGATGCTCTAATTCCTGTGAAGGATACTGGACTGGGAACTAAGAACTAATGTTTGATCAGTTATGATGTGGTTTTAAGCAACGGATGTAACACTCTCATTTCCCTCTCCTGGGGCTTGTGTTGATCCACCCCTGGCTGCCAAGAGATCCTGTTCATAGCCCTGATGTTTGAAGCGGAATTTGGGTATTCTGAGATCCTTCCTAGCTAGCTTTGGCACTTAGGTGCCATGGCCATGGAGAACAGACTTCAGAAATCCTGTGGCATTTTAAAATTAAGCCAACCATTCCTGAAATCCAGGGTGATGACCATACTGTTGTTTGGAGTTATTGATCGATACATGTTACGTATTGCCTTGCAAGTACAAATCTGACTGACCAGGAAAGGACTGCCTGAGTTTAGGGTCATGTGAAACCTTCACTGTAGCTGTTACAACTTCTTTCCATATCCTCCCTTTCCCCACTGTGGAGGGATAAGGAAGGGATATGCTGAGGCATTCTTGTGCTGCCAGGAGGAAGCAATTTTGAGCCCTCTGGGATGAGAAGCAGCAGCCAGCAGTCGGTGGCCGTGGATCAAGTGGAAATACAGGTGGATGTTTCTCCCCTGCAGTTTGTTTAAGCTACACAGTAGAAATTAAGCATCGATTCAGTGGTTAAATACATCTCAGTGAGATGGTGTCCATTCTGGTGTAAAGAGTTGTTAGCCACAGAACTGAGAGATGTGCATCCCAGCTGTTTTAGAATACAGGGACATCCGAGTCCAGCAAAGGAACAGGGGTGTCATTCATCAAAGGGTGCTTTTTTGACCTTTGCTTTTGGTTGAGGGAATTGCATAGGGTAGTAGAGAAAATTGGAAATTGTAGTATCTTAAAGGTAATTTTGGAAGAGATCAGTTGGTAAAACGAGTATTTTCTTTAGTTGTTTGCTTCTGGGGTATAGTCAGATTGTTTTGTAAAATTTTGAACAGTCAGTTAATGGGCTCTAAATCTCCAGGATTTTGATAAGAGAATTTAGAAATAGATTACTTAAATCTGTGAGGGCATTCATTGCAAAATACATATTTCCATTAACTTCAAACTTAAACTAGTGTTAATTATTTGTGACATGTAAAAAAAGACAACCATAGTAAAAAGGCTAAGTTATTGCTGCAATTCCAGTTTGCTTGTGGTTTGTTTGGTTTTTTTTACAGTGCCTATTCAGACAAAAGGAATAAACATCGTGAAACCTGATGTAGGTATAAAGCCTGACACCTTACGATTTTGTAAAAATGTGTCAAGCTTCTCCAGAGAATGTTAGTTGAATCAGTAAGTCAGAACTAGAGAAGGCCTGAGGATAAGGCTGTATAAAGTCACTCGCATGCTCACTCCATGTAAAAAAATAAAATAAAAATTTGCACAGTTGGATGTCCAGTCTTGCCCAGTTCCCAAGCAGAATCTGATTGAAAACTGAAAGCAGGGCACCACCTGCACTGTTTGGCTGTTGTAATGAAGTCCCAGGAGAATTATTTCCTAGGGAATTATATGACTTGAATAACAGGCCTGGCTGGCTCTTTTACCTTCTTCATGTTTTGTATAATTCTGATTATTTTTCCTGTTTGCAGCTTTCCCGAGCTGATACCATCCTGTGGACCTGGTGATCTGCAGTGATAAGAGATACAGCAAATAAGGGATGCATAACGAGGGTTGAAGTAGGGTATTAGAAATGGCAGTGCTCCAGCATTGTGGATTTCAGGGATATAGTGCTTTTACATCAGTGAAATTTAGACCTTGCCTGCCGTCTCAGTTGTTGCTCAGACCACAAATACTGCGTTTGTGGACTTTGTAAATCAGTTAATATTTTGCACTGGGATCAGCCTGTAAAAAGTCTTGGAATTGATGATTAGGCAGCTGTGGTATATAATCAATACAAATCCTGGTGATTGATTCCTTAGTCATGGAACAGGCTTGCCCCAAATGCAGCACAGAAGTGAAGGAAGCAGACAGCAGTGTGAAAGTGAAGAAACCTCACCGTTTTCTTTTTTGTTGTTGTTGCTGTTTGGGGGTGGGTGGTGTGGGTGGTGGTAGTGGGTTGGGTTTGGGTTTTTTTTGAATCTTCATCTTGCAATCCACTATCTGTTTCTCTCGCAGCTCTGCTGGCAGCTGTGGAAGAGGTGGTGGGGCTAGTTTATATGGTATTTATTGATGATCTAAGCTAACGGGGCACTGGCAGCGCTGAGAAGCAGCTAGAGGCAATGGCAACGGTCAGCAAAACAGCCTGCCCCTGGCCTGAAGTGCCACCTCTGCAGCAAAGCACAGCCCAGGGCACTTGGCCCTGCACCAGCAGTGTTAAGACACTGGGATGGGGCTGTCCTGGGAACAGGTCTGCCTGCTCACCTCCTTCAGTGGTGGGCAACAGAGAGCAGCTGCCTGTGCTTCACTGAGGACAAACTCTTGTGGTTTAAGCAAACAAAGCTTGCCCCTGGATGTACCTTTCCGAAGAAGGAATGCTTGTCGTGATAATTGAAAACATGGCAGTGAAAGCCTGATTGCTCAATAACTTTTCTTATTTTACTTTTTGTTCAAAATTTATAGTAAGCTATTTTAAAAAGTTTTTAACACACAAAGGATTTAATTACAACCTTCTAAAAGGGGGGTGCAGGTATCTGACTGTAGCAAGTACGTGTTCAGAGTATTTCATGGGTACATTTACTGCCTGATGCTGCCTGGTGCTCTGTAGCTGACTGCCATGTGAGTCACACAGACTTCAAAGGACAGAAATGCTAGAAGCCTTCGGGAAGGTGAATGCTCACTGTCAGGGGTCCACAACCAGAGCTTCATACCGGCAGGGCACAGAATGGTCCCTGGGTTTTCCTGTAGCCTTGCTGATGTAGGACTTGCTCCCTTCTTGGGACCTTGGTTACTTGGAGAAGGAGGAAGAGAACTAGTATAGGAGTGTGTCTAGTGTTTGGGCAACACACAAATGTCTTTCTCTGCCTGTTTTGCATGTTCCTTCCCTCTGCCATACCTGTTGGTGTTGCAGGTACCCCCAAGTACAATATGGCATGTGCCACGTGTTCCACTCCTGGTGCCCTAAGCAGCAAAATAATTTGGTAAAGTCACAAATCACTGCAGTGTTTTTCTAGAACATTTATCTGGTTTATTTTGCATTACATAAAGAACAGCCATTAGATGGGTCTCATCCCTACTGCGTTAATCCAGTAGCATGAACACAGAGTGAGAGTGCTGCGGTTTGAGCACGAGGGCCCCGTGCTCTGCTATCCAATCTTTGAGCTCTTACATAATACATTTAAGGCTGTTTTTTTGAGTAATCTCTTTTGGGTTCTTATTTATTTTGCATTCTTAGTCTGCAGTAACAAAGAACCACTATGCTGTTCCGTTGTGAAATCCTTTCCAGAAGGTGCACATTATCTACTACGAGTCAGGGCAATGATGAGCATCAATTTCCACGGCAGAATAGAAGCCTGGATTACAAATTACTATTTAATCCTTTTTGCGTCAAAGGATATAATAATCCTTGTAAAATGTGCTCTAAGTCTTGTGCTTGGCTGTGTGAGGTTAAGGGGCAAAAACCAAAGCAGGGATTCTCTTAAAAGTGAGACATGGTGAAATGCATGTGTTTCACAGGAATTTCAGAATATATTTATGACTACATTTCAGCAGCTAAAAATAAAGATGATGGGCTGGTACCTAGACTAGCAGTTTTCATTTCTCTGTATGCTTGCTGCTACTCTGCTAGAATACAGTAAGTGTCTGTCATGAGTGTTGCTTGCTGAATTGCAATGAAGAATTTAGTCACAAAGTAAGCATTGCCCAAATTTGATTTCCCCCCACCACCACCAATGAGAACATTTACCAAAATTAATGAATGAATGAGGAGATCTAGTTAAGAATGTGAGAACATTTGTTTTGTTTTCTAGATCATCCTGTTACGGGTGTCAAGCAGTGTGGTTTTCTAAGGGAGAGAAGGGTAAATAAGGTTGGGAGGAGTAAGGATTTAGTGTTTGAAAGTGCAGAATGATGGCTGCACAGTTTCCTGACCATGCAGCTATTTTAAGAGGGGCAAAGTTGAATAGCTTATAAGGTTCAGAAAGTAAATCCTACAGTGACAGACCTACAGTCCTTTGACTGACACTATTATCACCACATTGAGTATGCTGTGATTTTGTTAGATAAAAAGCAAAACAGATAGTTGTTTGGAACCAATAGCTTCATATGATTAGTTTATTGCATATTTTTATTACTGGCCTCTGTACTACATCAAATGTGGTGTACTGGATAGAATCAGTCCCCCCTACTGTGTAGAAACCCACAGAGAAAACCTGAAGGTAAGTGGTGACACATATGCAATATTACTAATGGAAAGAACAGAGTAAGCGGTTTGTTGCTGTTACTTTTAATGCAGTGTATTTAGAACTTTAATGTGTTATATTCTACATTAATAGTCAAAATCCTAAAAAAAGAGTAGGACCAGATTAAAATCATAATCTCATATTAAAGAACACATTTAATTACTTGGTCATATAACCATTATTCCACAATAGGGTATTTTTGTGCTAGATGCTAATTGCACGCTTCTGCTGTGACATTGCATAATGCGGCGTCCTTGCTGTCACAAACTGGTCATCTTGCAGGTGAAAACTGTGCAGTGCAGCAGCTGTTATGAAGCCATAACACGTTTATGTTGCAAAAGGAATTGTACTTCCAGATTTTTTTGTTGCTGTCTTCTATGACAAATTTACAGAAAACAGGAGTATTTTCTTAATCTATCTAGCTGTTATATTCTGGTAAACCCCGAAGAAGTCTAAAGTTCTGACAAGAACCGTCATAATTCATGCAAAATGAATGATTTTTATTTCTTTATTTGTTGCAGAAAATGACACTTGGCTGAAGAGCCTAAGTCACCCTGAAAGAAGTTGCTTCCCTCTGAGCATTATGTGAGCAACCCCATCATATGAGGAGGAGGAGGATCCGTCAGCCTTCTTAGCTGTACAATGGGGACTACAGGTGATGACATGGCTTCGGTGGAGCAGAATGCCTCCTTGAACCCTCTGTGCTTCGAGTGTGGCCAGCAGCACTGGACAAGGGAAAACCACCTCTACAACTACCAGAATGAAGTGGACGATGACTTGGTCTGCCACATTTGCCTTCAGCCCTTGTTGCAGCCATTGGACACTCCCTGTGGACACACTTTCTGCTACAAGTGCCTAAGGAACTTTCTGCAAGAGAAGGATTTCTGTCCGCTGGATCGAAAACGACTCCATTTTAAACTCTGCAAAAAATCCAGCATTCTTGTTCATAAACTGTTAGACAAACTGTTTGTTTTGTGCCCGTTCTCTGCCGTGTGTCAAGAAGTCATGCAACGCTGTGACCTGGCGGCACATCTCAAAAACAGGTGAGCAGTACTGGTGCTTGCATTGCATGTTCCTTACACACTTGATAGGCCAGTTTCTGTAGCAGTAGAAACTGGGGGCAGGAGTGGAGAGAGGATTGGTGGTGGTTTTTAAATTTACAGTAGAAGACTGTGGGAAATGGTCTGTCTGTAACTGTGCACAGCTACAGCACTGGATCCCATATTGGATGTTGCACCAGTAATAGCATGATGACTCTTGGAGAGAGCTGTGGTGAGAACGAAATTATTCATTAGAGGTCTCAAAAAATGATTTAGCAGAAAAAGTTAAAACGGAGGTTGTTTATGGTAGGGGAAAAAAGTCTGAAGGAGGGGAAAAATGAGAGATGCGCAAACTCTGTAGAGAGGAGGGAAGTGGTGCAATAGGAACAAAGGAGATTAGTTCAGATTAGAGGAAAAAATGCTTTATAATGGTCTGGCAGTGGCATAGATTGCTTGGGTGGTGATTGTGAATTCCCCACTTTCAGAAGTGTTTATGAACATGTTAAACCAACCTTTTTCAGGAACAGTTACAGCAGAATTGATTCTGCTTTGAGATAGGCGGATGGACAGGGTATCCCTGGAGACTCCTGCAAGACCTATTTTTCCCTGTTAAAAAAGAAAATAAAACTGTTTACTGAACAGGTTGATGGTATGTCATGCAAACATGATGTAGTTTCTAGGATTTTTTGGTTGTTTGTTTTGATTGCTTATAGTACACTTCCAACACCCTGTTAATTAGGTAGAAACTCATCACTTAACACCAGTGGGAAGTTTTGGTGCAGCTTTTATGAGTGATTTTGTGTCAGAGAGATACATTTCAATATTACCTGCACCTAAATGTTTAGGACCTTATTTTGCATTGTTAATATTTTTATAATTCTGCTTTATGTTGTCCTGCCCTAAATATTTAAACATTGAAAGGAGGTCATGATAGAGAGGGATAAGGTTATAAGGTTGGAGCAGATGATCCTTGTGGTCCCTTCCAACCTGGTGTTCTATGATTATCAAATTCAGATAGAATGATACTTCATATTTTGCAGACTAGTGCATTTGGTTCTTCCAGCAAAGGAGTTGCCTCCATACCATGTGTGTGGTACCCTGCTATATGAAGATGTTTCATTCTTCTCTGTAAGGCAATGCCACTTTTCTAATGGAAAATGTTAAACTTGTTTTGAGAAGTGCATTTTTCATCTTTTGTTGCCTCTATAAATTGGAGAATATTTTCAGTAAATAAACAGATAGAGCTTTTTTAATCATGAGCTGTTCAGTTACATGAGTCATTAACAAAAACTTGGACATACTATGTATGTTAAATCTAAAATACGGTGGAATTAATGAGTCGGGGCTTAAAAAATATTATGCATATCTATACCAACTAATTTTAAACTGTTTAGAGATTTATGAAATTGTAAGAGGAGTATGGTGAAGAATTGCAAAAAGAAGGAAATAATGTATTCAAAGGCAATGTGTCTGACTTCAAAGGATCCAGTTCACGTAAATAGCGTCGGCTACCAGAAAATATTCCCTGTGTACAACTTGATGCTATTTGGAAGCCTATGTTTGTTTTGCAGAGGGAAGTTTCAGAAAAATATCTAATTGTCCTTGCAAAAAAGCATCCAGCCCAGAAGAATAAGCATTGAGCATATCCATTGTACATAGGCAAAAGGCACTAGGGAAATGCAGTTCAACACGCGAGTGTTTTTGTCAGCTACGTTTGTAAAAACAAGCATTTTGTGTGGCAGCTCTTCATGAAGAGGACTCCTATCGGAGTCCTAATTCTTCTGGTCTCCTTGGTCAGTGGCTGAGATGAGATCTTTTCATTTCCATGACTTCATCATGGGCTTTGTTCTTACCTGCTTTGCTTTCATTCAATTTGATACTGTTCCCCCCACCCCTTTTCTTTACATTTTTTTTAAACCAGCCTCCATAAACTTCAGTGGTTGCCCATTCCATGGGGGTGTTTCATGGTTTGCTAGTCTTATCTGTGCCAGCTCTTTAGGCAAAGACCCCTCCACGTTGGGACTCAAAACCCCAGGCCCAGAGGAAGGGACAGTGGTGGCTGTGGTGGAATGGGGAGCAGTTTCCTTTCCTGTCCCGCTCCCCCAAAGGAGGGCAGTGATAGCTGTGTGCCCCCTCCGCCAGCCCTCAGTCCAGTCCAGCAACGCTGCTGGCCACCCAGGTGGAAAAGCTCATTTGAGAGCTGCACGGATCTACGCGCTGAGCTTCTTTCCAAGTCTCAGTCTTTGTCCATCTGGAGACTCTTGGAGACTGTCCTCAGGTGAAGGGTGACATTGCGGAGGAGTTTGTTTGGGAGTCAGGTGCGGTATGGGTAGGCATGCAGGCAGGTGCTCTGCAGAGAAAGGGAAGAGAGCAGCTGCCACCTGCCTTGGGAGCAGTTTGTTTACACGCGTACTTCCAGCGTGCCCTCTTCTTCCTTACATCCTGAAGGCTTCCAGGGATTCATAGCCTGGGAGGACCTTGGGCGTGCAGGATGTGGTGAGCCTGGGGTTGCTGGGGTTTTGTTGGTTGTTGTACCCACAGCATGAATGTACACATGTTCAGTGTCCACATCAGAGAGGTGTGGGGACTAAGGAGGAGTGGAGGAGCCTTTTTTTTTTTTTTTTTTTTCCTCCACATGTTTTCTATGTTAGCTTAGGCTCTTGCTTGTTTCATCCAGGCAAGTAATTTTTGATATGTATGATGATATGAGGGTGGTGAGGAAGCCTAACTGTTCTATTTATAATCATACTGTTAAACTAGTTTGATTTTAATAAAAGGCAAAATGCTAGCAAGACACCTGCTACATATTTGGTTCATCTTCTGGTTTCCCACTGTCATATCCCTCACCTCTTCAGTGCATTTGCCTTCGTTGGCATCTCTTTGAATGATATTAGGGCTGTTTACAACAGGGCTACGTAATTTATTTCTACATGGAACACTTATCTATGCTCTCTTTGGGTATATATGAAATACTCATTTACATGATGCACAAAGTTATTACAAAGTCCAAGTGAGCTGAGTCACTAGCTTTTGTTTGTCAGCTGCAAAAAAGCTTTCAGTTGCAGAGGGCTGCTCATTTTCTATTCCTTCTGTTGCCTTGGGATGTCGATACGCATTTTAAGTATATGATGATTTACGTTTTCAATTAATTTTATTTGCAAACATCTGAACACCTGTAAATTATCATTGCTGACATAAACAATGGCAGCAACTGTGTAATTCGGATTTGTTTTTATATGGATTAGTGAATCCAGTAAAATTCTACTACTGATCATTAAACGTGGGAAAGAAATATAAAATCCAGTTTTATTATAATTTTCAGCGTAGATTAATATAAACCAGTCTCAACAAGCCCTTACATGAACTAGTTTGTATTTTTAAGAAATACAATACAGTTGGTTAGTTCTCACTGTCTAAAAACATTCACACTCAGGTTTTCCAGTGTTCTTTTAATCATCTCCATTTGAACATAAAAGCTGGAAGAAAATGTCATCGCATGCACCAGGCATCTCAGAGTGTAGAGTTACTGCAAGCTGCTCCAGCAAGGAGATGAGAGGCATGAGACACAAACTTGATTACTTCATGGTCACTAATTTCACTCCATGATACCTCATTGCATAAAGAACATATTCATCACATTTGCTTGGGAACTGTGGTTTTCAAAGTTAAACACAATGCACATAATTAGATTTGAAGGACAAAAATATATGAGTAATGCTGAGTTGTACAAATTTTCCCAGTCACTTGGTACAGAAAATTTGTTTAATGTTTGGTAAAGTAGGTGCCAATTCCACTTCTAAATATCAAAGGTGTATTTATCAGAAGGAAATCTGACAGAAGGATTATTGAGTTTGTGTATGATTTTAATTCAGTTCATTCTTACAGATTATTCAGACCTGAAGAAACTCCATTGTACAAAAACATACTCTGAAATTTGTACAACTTTTTAGTGAGATGGTTAGGTATTGTGTTTTATGTATTGCTTTCGAGTTGGGCTTCAGTTGTTCCCTCCTATATTCTCCTGTGGTAGTTTAAGTTACCATTTTGGATGGAGCCATTCATTTTCCCAAATGCTTTAATGTTGAGGCCAACCTTATAGCAAATTTTATGTCAAATTAAGTTCACACTTTATATAGGATTGTATTTTCTGGAATTGAAGAAAGTATTGAGCTATTCACAGTGTGTCAGTCACCATGCTTAATATATGGATTTAGATTAACAAGATCCATCAGAAAATCAGTTGTATAGACAAAGAATTTTGTCATTCAAAATCTTGGCAGTCCCAGTTATTTTGGTGTTTATGGTAGTGCTGCCAAGTCCTGTTCTTCCCACCTGGTCCCATGTTAGCTGCAAGCGCTATCCCTGCCCTGCTCTTTGTTAGCACCAGGAGAAGTGAAGAGGATCTGTAGGATTTAACCCTCTTCTGGCAGGTCTTTTCTTACACCTAGTAAGTGGATAGGCAACAGATTCGGAGTTTCTGCATGCCCTGTGGACTCTTTCCATTCCTGGAAAGGTACAGGATCTTTATGTGGTTTACTCTGTTCTGAAGCCACCTGGCTTCTTGTAGGCTGCTGAGATCATTGGATGTGAGAAAGAAATGTGCAACAAAACCACTCTTTTTTTTGTTTTTCTTGAGTCTTCTCTGATGCCCAAACCAAGATGACTCTTATTTGCCTCCTTTTTGTGGTCCCCTCCCTCCCCCCCCCCCCCCCCCCTTTTATTTTTTTTGTTCTGGCAAAAGAAAAACCAAGACCCAAATACTTAACCTTCCAAAGCAGCACTGTGTTTTACTCTGAATTGCGGCTGTAAATCTTGCCAGAATTAGTGCTTAAGGTCACTTTGCTGGCAAAGTTTTATGAGCAATAGCAAAGGCATTTAGGTTGCTTCTCTGCAGTCTTTGCTGAAATTCAGCTCCTGCTTGGAAAACAATTTAGTGTGACTGGTTTGAGGCTATTTGGTGTGTTTGCTTTTATCAGACCTCTAGACTGGGCAGAAGCTGACAGCATAAGTTACAATGAAATCTTTCTTTTCAGTAGTCAGTGAGCAAATGTGGTTTTTGAACCCCTACTGTTATTCCACAGAATACACTGTAAACTACATCTTAATTTTGTGTGAAAGCTCTTTTTATCTTCAGAGAGGGATTGCTGCTAGTGTTCCAAGAACTCAGCTTTTAAATGAGAATCACAGTGGACTTGGCTGTAAAAAAACCCTCAAACAAAAACAACAACAAAAAAACCCCAAACAAAAAAACCTGCTCTGTCTGATGTGGATTGAGAGGACTTGAAGGTAAAAGCTACACTTTATCACCATGCAGAATTCAGCAAAATCTGGTGCTGAAGGGAGGAGACAAGGGAGTCAATGAACATAAGCAGAAGCTGATTTTACAACCCAAGAACAATTGCCCTGCAAGTTTCCCAAGAAATAATATCACTCAGTTGCTGTAGCTGGTTGCTTCAGTATCTCTACTCTTGAGCATCTTGATTCATGAAAGAAATGAAATAATTTCTGGAAATTCTAGAAAAATCTTCCTGCCTTTCTTCTCATTCCTAACCAAGATATTCTGGCTTTGTAGGGAGATATGAAATGCTGTTCCTGTAAGACACATTTCGGTCTCATTTCAGCCCTTATTTATGCAATTTATTGTATAAGAATGGATTCCTGTACCTATAAAAACAAGCTTCAATGTTTGTTTTGATCCCAAGATGCCCATCTGTGTACATAACTTGTTACAAGATTTGGTCCAAAATGCTCTTTATCCCAGATATTTGACAAAAACAGTATTAGTGAAGGTGTGCACCTTTAGAGATTTATCGGCACTGGTTAAGTGTTACGACTGCTGTATGGTTTTGCTGTTTGTGAATGATACATTCCCACTGCCAATAAAATCTTTTTATATTGCAAGTGGAAATGAAAAATCTCCTTGTAGATGTGCTTGAATACCAGTCCTGGGTTTTGCTGCTTGGTAGGTGGTATATCGTGTTTAAAGACCTAGGAACTGGTACCCCATGCATTAATGTCTCCACCAGACAACTACTTTCCTGGCAACGTAGCTGCGCTATACCAGGCTGAAAATCATAGTCTGTTACAATTACTGATTAGTTTGGGGAAGAATCTAGGTTTTTTCCTTTTTTGCCGTGTAGAAAGCTACACAAAAGGGATTCCACTGAGCTGAGTAGGTGTGCTCAGAAGGCTGTTTACATTTCTTGATATTAGCCTTTGAAATGATAATTAAATATCATTGGCCAAAATAAACCTCAAATCTATTTTTATTTTGTGCAACGTCTTTCATCAGCTGCCAGGTAAGGGTGGGGGAATGTGCTCTCTGAAGGAGGGTGGAGGAGGACCTCACTGTGGTTTGGAAGGCTTTGACAGAAATAGGGCACTTCCAGGGATGATTTTTGTTCCATCCTGGTTTGATACAGTTTAAAAAAAATAATAAATCCAAGCTCTGCTTTGTCATCTACACCAGGTCCTTTGGGATCCACAGGCCTTGTGAGCTGGCTGAGTAAGAGTCAACAGCACAGTGTTTTGGTAGAAGATACCTAAGGAAGTATCTGGTTGGCAGAATTAGTCCACTCATTCTGGACTGTACTGGCTAAACTCAGTGGGATGGGAGCATGGTCCTCTGACAGTGTCAGTTTTGAGCTATTCATTCACCTTTTTGCTGAAAAATCACAACTCCTATAGCAGAGCAGTTCAGGGACAGCAAGGACATGCAGCTTGGAGTGGCTTTGTCCTAAACTCTTGCAGATCAGTGTGGGCGAGCGCATCTGTCAGAGCTCCCAATAGATAAGAGGTTTCTTCTACGAGAGCATTTACCCTTTGCCATGTTGCTGCAGGAGTGAGTGATATTGGAGATTGGTCTTTTTTTCTCCAGCTGTCAGTGCTAAGATTTGGGGGAGTGTGAGCCTAACCCATCAAGTTAAAGTATTTTAGAAATTCTGATGGAAGGGATTGCATTTCTCAGTTTCTTGGCCTTTCGGGATTCTTGTTTTGAGGTTTTACGTTGTGAAGTGGTCAATGATAAAAAACTTCCTGCCGAGTTTCACCTGTAACTGTGTTGTCTCTGGCCACCAGAACAGACAGAGACTGGCCAGATTTCTTAGCTGATGAGTCCCACTATGCCAGTGATTTCGTGTAGTGACTAGTACCTTGGCAAAACCAAGCAGTAGGGTTGTGTTCCATCATTACAATCAGATAAACTTTTTCACAAAGCAAAATCTTTCAAGTAATTTTCATGTTTTGTGCTTGCATTTTATTAACTGTGAAGAATAAGATGACTAGCCTTGGGGAAAGCCCCAAGAAAAGATCTCTTACGTGTGTCATTTCATCATGTGAACTGTCTCTAATTTATGTATTTATGCATATTTCACAGCACATTTGGGTTACCCTATGCTATTCTTCTAAACATGTATATAATTACTTTTATATATATATATAATGATTAAGATATACACACATGCACATATATATATATATCACCTTATGTATGTATAACACTGGTGAGGGTCACAAAAGCTATACAGATGTCTTTACCAACATTCTTCAGAGCTGAATAACTTTGTTAACATTTCTTCAAAATCCCTCATGCTGTGAAACAGTCTAACCATACAATTACCAAATCCTGTTCACAGAATGTCAGAACAGAGCTGTGATTCTCAAAACATTCTGGTTTAACAAGTTAGCACACCGTTAGACTTCTGCCGTCTTTTACTCTGTTAACACATTTCTTCTCCTGTTGCAACAATAAATCATTTCTTCTTTTGTTAGCACAATCTGTCAAGTTCCAAAACAGGGAGTCCTTTCAAGAACATGGTTCCTTTTTTCTGACACTGCTACAATACAAGCATCTTTAGGTGGTCAGCAGCTCCAGAAGCAGGAACTTGAAGGAGGACATCAAATACTGTAAGAAGTGACATATCAGACACTGGCAAAACTGTCACACAGACAGATGTAAGATTGATGTCCACATCCAATTATCTACATATAAATGTAAGACCATAAATGAAGGCGTTCTGTGAATTTGCAACATTGCAGCCCTTTTTTTGCAATAACTGTTGTAGGATTTTAAACATAAGCATAAAAAATTACTGCATTAAGAATAACGGGAACTCACAGAAATGAGTTTAGAGTGAAAAGCACCAAATGCTGATGGAGCATTGTTGCAAGAGGGAAAGTAACAAATTACATCTCCTGTGTGAAGTCAGGAAGAGAAAAGGAGAGGCAGGAGGAGGATGAAACACCTTCTACTGTTTCAAGGGGAGGTGATGAGCAGAGCTGTTACTTCTGCTTAACTTTTCATATGAACTCCTAGACAAGCGTGATTGTTTTCAGTATTTTAACAATTAGACTGCAATATAGGTAAATTTTCATATCTCTCCTCCCCCAAATGACTCCAGGAAAACATGATGCTTCCTTCTATTGGCTTACTAAGGTAAGGTAAAAGGATATTGCTTCAGTGGGTCTCCAAATGTGTCTTTGAACGGGGCTTCTCTTCTGTGGAATTTTATGCCAGTCCTGTTTAATCTTCTCAGCAAGATGATCTTCCAGAAACTGGAATGTAAATAACAGAGTGAGTCCACATTCAGAAGGTTTTACAGTCCATTTAGTTTATGGACAAAGAGCTATGTAGTAGTTTTGAGAAGGCGGCAGTATTGTTTTGGGGTTCTGTCCACTAAAACCATATTTTGGGCTTAAAATCCAAAGTGTTTAATATTTTTTATAGTTAGTTTAAAGCTGTGCCTTTGAAGAAGACTGATTTCATTTGATGGAGTACTTGGGCATTTTGTGCTACAAACATTGCTGCAGGCTTGAAGCATGGTATAAACGTTGTCTTCACAGGTGTCCTGGGGCTTCTAATCGAAGAGTTGCTCTGGAGAGAAGGAAAACAAGCAAGCTGCAAGCAGAAGCAGAGGGCGAGAGTGGTTCTGGTGGGATGGAGCAACCTAGCAGTTTATCTCCGGATTCAGATCAGGGAGTAGTGCCAGCCGAACAGAGCTTCACCTCGCCTGCCCTTCCCACATGGACAGACGAGCCCAGCATCGACAATCCACCGTTTGAGGAGAACACAGTAGCAGACAGTATGTCATCACCTATCTTCTTAAGTCTCTTTTATCAGATGTGTCAGAGCTTGTCTCTTACCAGCCATGAGTGTGCATCATCATCTTCTGCTCTTTTCTTTTGCAGTTCCTGGAGAAATACTAGTGGGTTTCAGTTATGTGCAAGTGTGCAGCTGGGATAAGGTCACAATTAGGAAGGAAAGAAATATCTCAGAGCACGTGCCAGATATCATGCTGCTGTATCATCATTAAACATGCCATGGTGCAATAGTTCATATTAATCTATTAGTAGCACTGGCCTCGCAGCAAAATGGAAAGAGTATAATTTCTGTAAAATTACAAAAGTTGATTTCTAAGATGAGATTTCTTTTCCCCTCTTCCCCCTTTCCCCATGCCTGGATCAGCAGCCTTCCCACACACGGAGTGCTGTCCTGCTCGAGCAAAAAGGCAGCTGAGTAACTCCTGCATCCATCTGCACCGAATGAGCAGTAACACCTCTAGCATCTGGGATTTTAGAGAGGAAGTGCTGAGCCTTACCACAGAGGAAGGTGGTCCTGTCCCCTTCCTTCTCCTCTGTATTTGCCATCCTTTAGCATCCCCCTTTTTCCTCTTTAGTTGTCTCCATGTTTGCTTCAGAAATGGGCTCCTTCTCTTGACCCAGTAACTTAACAGCAGCTCCTAATGCAGCTGTGAGACCAGCTGATGAAGAGACATGACCAAGTCATGTGCTGTAGGGTAACCCCTAAACCACATTTTTATCATCATCACCAAATGTGACATCACAAGTGACCCAATTGGAAATTAAGTATATGAAATTTATTATGAAGGACAGGATCCAAAGGGTTCAAGAATATTCTTTTCCAGTCCAAGTGATCCCATTTCAGGAAGCATGGATGCTACTAAGTTGTTAGAGAGTTGTTTCTAACGAGCTAGGTGTTCCAACAAGTAGTGGAACTAATCCAGTTGTGCTTATTTAGTTTGTTGTTAAACTGTTGTCCTGTGGCCTGTCTACATTGTCCTTTGGTGATTTGCTTTATTGAAAGTGAATGAGGTATAAAGGATATTAATCATCTGTCTTTTTAAAAATAAATGGCAGCAAATCAACAGCCACCTACCTTGCCTGAAGGAGAGATCACTACTATTGAAATCCATCGGTCCAATCCTTATATCGAATTAGGAATTAGCATAGTGGGTGGCAATGAAACGCCTTTGATCAACATTGTCATTCAAGAGGTTTATCGAGATGGGATCATTGCCAGAGATGGAAGACTTCTTGCTGGAGACCAAATACTTCAAGTATGGAACCTAATTATATATTCTGTCTGCCTGTTTTCCATTCACTTCTTGCAGAACCACCTGTTAAATGAGACAGGAGGTTTTCCTTGTCAGACTGTGTTGTATAAATGTTAGCTTTGCAATTATCAGTTGGAAGGCAAATTAATATTCAGAGTACAGCCTGTTGTTCTAGCACTTTTGGCTGTCATGTTTTACATTATTGCTTGGACCAGTCCCTGGAATTATTTTCCCTTCTTAGCATCTCTTATCAACGTTTAAAATATGGGTTTATTTTTCTGGTTTTAAATACTGTAGAACTTGGGCTTTATTTCAACTTAATGCATGCTTTCCGACGGAACCCAAGGTTACTTCTTGCTAACAAGTTGGCATAATTTGTCCTGTGTAAAAAGCAAGTTGTGGATTGTAAGGCTGACTTCATCTAAACTGTTATTTTAATCTGGTCACTATTACCTTCCAGTAGCCTAGGCAGTTGACCTGCATCTTTCAGTGTGTGTAAAAGAGTGGGTGATATTCTTCTTCACTGTCATAACTCAAAGCAAGGTGCTCTAAATATTTTTCCAGAAATTAAACTTTTAAGTTGGTTATGATTAAGTGCATAATTTTGTTACGGTTTTAAGTGTTCATGCACAGGCAGTGTAAAAAGGTCAAATTCTACTAATTTTGGATTTTTAATTTTGTATTAGGGGAAGGGTCTGTTTATAGGACTCTTAAGAATGGCACTGAGTTCTACATACACAGGACTGTCATCCAGCTTTTTTCTGGTTTTAATCATTCCACCTGAAATAAATATATTACCATCACTTCAAAATTACTTCAGTAACAATGTTTGCTTTTGATCTAAACCTAAGATCAGTCCAAAAGTAGTGTCAGCCTTTTAATTTCACTTTTTTTGAAATCAAGCCAATAGAAGTAGCTTAAATACTGTAGTTAACCATGGAATGAAATTAGTTTGCACTTCAAAAAATAAAGTCCTTTTTGAGAAACATGCCTTTTTCTTCTCTTGGGAGTGTTAGCTTAGTGCCTGGCCAAGAAAGCAACCCAGAGGTTTCCAAGATGTTGCCTTTTTAACAAGAAGTTGCAGACACTGGTTGGATGCTGCCTAATTTATTTCAATACTCAGAGGCTCTCCTTCATTGCCAGAATAGGGAGCTTGAGCTCCAGTGAAGCTTTGTAAACTCTTGCTGTTTGGGCAGGTGTCAATTATAGTTTCCAAAGCCATAAGTGGCAGTAAATTGATTATAAATAGCATTTATAAGCTGTAGTGAGCCTTCCCTATCAGTGTGCTGGCACTGAGGCTGTCATATGCTAGGGGAGCATCCATGAGAGTCCTTCTGCCATGCTGAGGGAGAGGTACAGGAGGTAAAAGCCAAACTTTTTGGAAGATACAGTAGCTTTATTGCTTTGAATTTACCTTTGCAGGTGCTGAGCTGTAATATTAAAATGGCTCAGTCTCTGCCAGCTGTAGCTAAGTGCAGAGTTAGATGCAGCTCAGCGTGCACGCTTCGGTCGGCTCTTTCTGAAAACGTCTTCAAAGGCTTTTATGAGCATTAAAGTACTAAAAGAAAGCCAGGAAGGACTGTGAGGTGAAACTCAGCATTTCTTGCCCAGTCAAACAAGAAGTATTATCTTTTTAAGATCTGAGGGAACAGCATTTAGTAACAGCTACATAAAAGCATATGTTGTCTGCAAGGTATAGATAGGTGCCTAACATTTTCAAAGTGCTGTACAAACTGTCCCTTTAATGTGCTGGACTGTGACTGTAATTCATGTAAAACATGTTCTAATGAGAATCCCTTTCCCTAAGAAACGCTAAGGCTGGTTTATTCTGAAATTGTGAACTGCCTTGCAGAAAGAAGATTTGCTTTTTATTGCATATATTCTTCTGTGCCCTTTGGATGCTTCCATATTTTATGTATTTACTTAGCTAGCGACAGCTAAAAATAAAACTAGATTTAATTTAAGGGCTCTGACGGATGAGCCCTAGTGGGTTTTGCGGGTGGCAGCTCTAAATGTTATTTCTCCTAGCTATGCCTGTTTTTCCCTCTGCTCAAGGTTACAGCCTGTCTCTGAGCAGCAGCAGACCAGGACACGATTGTGGTTTGGTGTCTGAGCTTGCGGTGCTGCCAGGAGCAGTGGCTTTATGCTGGGCATCGGGCTGGAGGTGGTGGTGGCTCAAGAGGGTATGGCTACCCCTTCACCGTGCTAACACCACCAGGGCCAAAGGGTTTGGCACTGACCTCTCAGAGCCCCTCAACTCAGATGCATATGATGTAAATGGGGCAGCTGCTGTACATAGATTTCTGGGTCCTTCTCTTCCTATTTTTTTTTAAAGTGTTAATATTGCTATTAGATGGTGGGAAGCTGCAAGTCTGTATTTTTACTTACTTGCCATGGGGAGCCTGAAAACGCTTAGGTAAGGCAGGTCAGTGTAGTCCATTTTGTGTTAGTTTCTGTCTGCTGAAATTATGGAGCAGGGGTTCCTCCATCCGGGCACAATAGTACGTGCTAAAGGATGACGTTTTAGTGTTAAATTTGAACCCCTTCTTACAAACAAGGCAAATACAGCTTTTGTGCTGGTTTTTGTGGTGATCATGTTTTCTGCTAAATCTCATTGCACTGTCAACTTTTATCCTAACTTTGTAGTGTAAGAAGTGACTGAAGAGGACTGATCTTTGTATCAGTGGGCCACACAACAAACACAGTTCTTGTTTATATGGAGAGAAAGTTTAATCTGGTTTTCATTTACAACTGATCTTTTGAGTAATACAGATTATAAGTCTGAAACTCTGACCTAGTTGAAATTGGTGGAAAATCTTCTAAGTTCATGCTAAGAACTGAGAACTAGTACAACAACCTTTTTCTACTGTCTTAATGAACAGTTTCATTATTCTGGATTTCAAGGGTTTTTTTAATTTTCCACATCGTGGAAGTACTGCGTGTTGTTGTTATACGTAAGCTTTCTTCAGAGATTTGGATGTATTCTTTTTATAACTTTTTTTATAGTTTTAAGTGATGCTGGGCTTGACACCGAAAGCACATGCAAAGTTCTTGTCCTGGAGAATGAACAATGTAAAGGTCTAAGGAAGACAAGTGTACGAGACCAGGAGAGCAAAAGCCCTGGGCTATGATGACAGAGGATGCTCACTGTTAGAGAGATGTTTTCACCTTTGTGGGAAAAGGCCTCAAGTTGTGCCAGGGAAGGTTTAGATTGGAGATTGGGAAAAAAATTCTTCACCAAAAGGCTTATCAAGCAGTGGACCAGGCTGCCCAGGGAAGTGGTTGAGTCACCATCCCGGAGGTGATTGAAAAGACATGTAGATGTGGTGCCTGGGGACATGGTTTAGTGGTGGACTTGGCAGTGTTAGGTTAATGGTTGCACTCGATGATCTTAAGGGTCTTTTCCAACTTAAAAATAGGTTTGTATATTGAGCAGACAAAGTGGCTTGGCAGGAGAGTATCGAAGGGTGAGAGAGGAAGCCTGGTAGGGTCAGATATATATGTTGCTCCAAGTCTGGTTTGAAAGTGAGGTCTGAATTTAGTTTGGAAGGGACTTTATTTCCGTAACCAAGAACAATTAAATACTTGAAAATATTGTTCTCATTTTTGTTGTTGGTGGTGTTTTGCAGGTCAATAGCTTTGACATAAGCAACGTGTCTCACAACCACGCTCGAGCTGTGCTTTCCCAGCCTTGCTCGGTGCTGCACCTCACCGTGCTGAGGGAGAGGCGGTTCGGCAGCCGCACACACAACCACATGGACACCACCAGCTCCTTGCGGGAAGACAGCTTTCAAGTGACACTGCATAAACGTGACTCCAGTGAGCAGCTTGGCATTAAACTTGTACGCAGAACAGATGAGCCGGGAGTTTTTATTCTCGACCTTTTAGAAGGGGGGTTGGCTGCTCAAGATGGCAGGCTCTGCAGCAATGACCGTGTACTTGCAATTAATGGACATGACTTGAAGCATGGGACACCTGAGCTTGCTGCTCAGGTTATACAGGTAATTTGCATTCCCTACCTGAGTTCTTAGTTCAGCTTTATTTCTTTTGCAAAACCTGGGGTAGAGTCTGTCCCAGACAGAACAGCTTGTGTACTGCTTAAAAGCCTGCAGCGATGCAATTGCTGTGATTTATGTTCTGGAAATACGAGTGCAAAACAGGGTGTGCTTTGACACCTAGCAGGTGAACTTCACCTCCTCAGAAGTGAAAAGTGCATTAAGTCTTCCCTGGCATACAGCCTGAACGTTAGAAGACTGCTCATGTGAGCAAGGACAGTACCATGTAGCCTATTGCTCGGAAAAAAAAGAAAGGATTATTATTATATTTATGTATGTACAATAGTTGTAATCTTTCAGTAAGCTCTATGAAAGTGGGCTTTGTTTTGTATTGATCTGCCGGTGTTTGAGTGGGGTTAAAACAGCAAAGTGCTTTGTCAGACTTTGTATAAGCAATAGGTAGGAGCTGGGAAGGGAAAAAAATAGGTATTCCATGAGTCCTGCACAGTAAAACTTGTTTTCTGAGTGTTGAAGAAAGGGCTGCTCCCAATGTCTGGCTGTGCTCTGGACACAAATATTACCCGGAGCTTGATGCAGTGTGATGCGTGACCCTTCCCTGTTCCCACAGGAAAACCTTTACTCCATGTCTTTCTCCCAGTCTGTAAGGAAACAGCTGTAGCACATTGCTGCTTCTTGCTGATGGGATGTTGGTGAAAATGGCTGGTTTTAGGAAAGCTGGAACAGGCCAGTAGTAGGTTCTTGCAGTCTAGTGCAGTCATCTTTGCTTAACTCAGCACCACAGAGAGAACTCTGATGCAAATGAGTAGTAAATATTTGTTTCAGGAATCATTTCAAGAGCTTCCCTTGCAGTTAAAAGAAAATAACAACAATCTCGGGAATTGTAGTTTCCCAGTTTTTGGATACAGTGAAGTGGTCAGAATTTTACACTGGGTAACTTGTATCTACTGAGGTGTGGTTTTGTGGTGGTAGAAAGAGTTGATGTTCTATTTAACATCTGGTAACTAAGTCTTACGATACTCCCCAAAATCCATAATTTGATGGTCTGCTCATATATAACAATCTTTCTTGGAAGTCTCCTTGGAAAGTACCAGAGGTGCTCAGAGCTTTTGACCAAGATCTGCAGACCCTGGAGCCATCATGTGGGCATTTCTTTCTTTTATTGCTACATGTTGCAGAAGTTTGCAGAGACTGCAGATGGAATTGGGTGATTTTTAATGTTTGAAGCTTGATAACACAAAGTGAGAAATAGTTCTTTTGGCAAAGGATTTCCAGCTGATGTAAATCTAACATCAGAGGCGAAGGAGGAGTGTTAATATCCCCTCCATTCTGAGAATTGCAGCAAAAGCAAGTAAGGGACTGCGCAGTCTAAGCAGTTTGTGGCACACTCGGGAACTGGAAAACAAGTTCTGCTATTGTGTTATTTCATATTTCATCATCAGTTCTCCTCCTTCTCTGCTAATAGTCAATATTCTACCAACTTCATTACTTTGTTTTATATATTCAACAGGCTAGTGGGGAGAGAGTGAATTTGATCATCTCTAGACCCCTGAAGTCACAGACAGTCAATATTATCCGAGACACTGGGACTCACAACAGCAACCCACACCAACACCAGTCCCACCAGCTTTTTCACAGCAGACCAAACTCACATAAGGTTGGTGTTTCTCCTTCTAAGAGGTATCAATACCATTTTACTCATGTGACGGTCTAAGTGTGTAGCAAGGCAAGACTGGAAGAAAGGGTTATACCTTGGTTTTTACCTACTTAAAAAAAAAAAACAAAAAACAAAAAAAAACAACCAAAAAAACCCCAAAAAAACCCCCATGACAACTTCCAAGTGCTCAAGTCCCGCATCATGTCTACAGTGGTAACAAAAGATATGCAACAGGTTTGGGTTTTTTATTTGCTGACTGTAGTGAGAGAAGCAAGTGCCGTGAGCTCATATGGCTGTATGTTGTTAGACCTTGTCTTAAGACGGTGGCTCATGTATTACTGTGGCATGGGAGAGCTGTCATTCAAGATCATTATTTTTTTGTTGCCTCTGTGCTGGCTGCAACCAGCAAGGCCATAAAGTGTGGTGCGCACCATCCAGTATATAAAATGCACGTTGGAGGGATGTGTCATCTCCTCCCTGAGCCACCAGTGCTGACCGCAAGACTGCTGAGTTCTGCATGATCAAGCAGAGCGAGGAAGGCACAGTGAAGAGGTTTTCATGAAGCTCGTGGCAAATTACTTGAAAGACCTGCAGAAATAAAGCTTGTGCCTGAGGTGTTCTTGTAGTTAGAAAAATACGAGTTCTCACTGTTGAGAAGTTTAATTTTGTGAAATAATTGTCATGTTGACCATGTCAACCAAGCCACCTTTCCTCCTCCACTCTGTTGGCATCACTGTTTAACATCATACTTCTGTTGGGAGGATTTATGTGTTGATAGTGTTTCCTTTTAGAAGTTCGTGTAATTTCAGAGAAGAACAAGTGAGGCTCTAGGAAGCTTGTTTTCCTCCTGAGGGACAGAGGTGAGGCTTCTGAATACAGTTATTGGCCATTTGTACTTGCCACAATATTAGGCCATTATCAACACAATGATTAGAGCTCATCTGTATCAGAGAACTTGAACTGATTTTTCCATCTGCCAGCATGGGTTGTGTCCATATTGCAGTTCCAAAGTTGATGCATTGGCTGAGCTGATTTCTCTCACGTATCAATACTATCCATGGGCTCTTCCAAAGTGGGAAGTCCCACATAACCACAAGTGGAGATTTCCCATGTGTCATACTATTTATCTTTGCCTCTCTCTCATTAACCTACAGTTGGCTTAGAAGTCTTGTGGCTTAAAAGATGTTTATATAATTGCATGGCACCAGCCAGTTAGTCCTAAAGCCTGAAGACTTAAGAAGGAGCTGTCTTTATAAGCTGTGATATGTTTATTTACAGCTACGTACGTGATTAACATGTATACGCAAGCAGCAATCAGTCAGAGGAGTGTGGGGCACTGGAAGTCGCAGAAAGCAGTGTTGCCATTTTCCAAGAGAAGGCAGGAGAGTAAATAAGTATTTGTAGTTGGAAGAATCTCCCAGCTTATTTCTTCTGTTATTTTGGATTCCTTGCAAGTATTCTGATAAATTTAAGGTGCTACTACAGTTGCGTGTGCAGTGGTTTGAATGTATCATTAAATATCCTGAAGAGGAAAGGCTTCAGCAAATAAAATGTACTTTGATTCACATTTAGATCCTTTTGATGGAGTGAAACTGGTACAGGCCAAACTTTATAATTCAGGTGTTAGAAAATGAAATATAGGATCTCTTCTCGCTTCAAGTTTGGGTCTTTGTTGTCATCATTAGGGAGTCTGTACAAGGCACCCATTACTAGCCAATACTTTGATTGGCCTTAATTACTTTGTGCTCTGGGAGATTCTACATACCAGCTGCTAAAGACAACATGATGTATATGGGCTTTAAATGGTCTTCCTTTGTCATCATGAAAACACGTTTTTCATTTCTTAGGAACTTCTTTGTAGTTCTGGGCCATACTCTACTGACAAATGAGATAATGCTGGTGTTCACCAAAACATCAAAAGATAACTTTTTTCATTTGTGTCCAGTCTTTTGACCATACGGTTTTGTAGTGTAGCCCTAAAATTTAGCCCATTCCAGTGTAGGATGCTAAGAAAAACTGGAGTGAGGTTTTCAAGATGGGCCTTTATAAACTTTCTGTCTCTATTTAAGAATCTACATGAGTGGCTTTTTTTGGTTTTTTTCTTCTGACCTGGAAGAAATCCAGCCAAAGCCGATTTCCACTACTTAGTCCTTTTATACCATTCTGTTAAAGTGCCAAAGTATAGCTTTGGGGTGTATTTAATTGTGTGCGCTTGGGTTTTGGGTTTTTGTTTGGTTGGGTTTTTTTAACAATGTTATTTATCCTTGTCAAACAGGATCTCTCCCAGTGTGTTACATGCCAAGAAAAGCACATTACTGTGAAAAAAGAGCCACATGAATCTCTGGGAATGACAGTGGCAGGAGGCAGAGGCAGCAAAAGTGGCGAACTGCCCATCTTCGTGACAAGTGTACAGCCTCATGGGTGTTTGGCAAGAGACGGCAGGATTAAACGAGGTGGGGCTTGGCTTCCCTGGTGGCATGGGTGGCCTCTGATTGCTTTTTGATGACTGTGTTCTCTGGAGTCAGGTGGTGTCAAAAAGTCTTTTCACGGGCATAGGGAAGTGCTGATGGATGGTTTTCCTCACGATTCAATAATGGAAATCCACTGTTTAGTATTGCACTTCTACCTTTTCTAGGAAGGGATGTTTAGAGAACGATAGCAGGGGAAGCAGATAAGACCAGGAAATGTCTGGTTAAATTCTTTAAAGCTGACGGTAATCCCCTGAGCTGAGGGTCTGGTGTGGTGCTTTGTACTGTAGTGCAGTTTTTGTGTTTAACTTGGTGGGCTGAGCCCCATCTCTGTTGGAGGAATAGTATAAATCCTCAGTATAGTGTCTGAACAGCAGAGATGGTCTGATGACAGTCCACGGCTCACTCGTGCTAAGTTTACCCCCAAAGCTACATCAGTGTTGATCCTGGCCTCTGAATGCTTTCTTATTCTCTAGGACGGCTCGGGTTTGCCAGTCTTCAGGGGTGCTACAGCCCCCATCCTTGTTCCTCAGCTTTGCAGAAGGGAGCCAGGAGGCTTAGGTGGTTGTGGGTGATCAGTCCTGCCTGATAATAGCAAAGCATTTGATGGTTTAAATATATTGTGTCGTATGTGAAACAAAGACTGCCTGTGGGATCTCTGCGATTCAGAGTACGCAGAATTACAGATTGTTTTAGGCACGAAATTTAGGAAAATTCACAGATTGCAAATTTAAAAAGAACAGTGTGGGAGCATCCTTATATGCTTCTAAGAGAGGGAGATTTACACCCACATACCAACGCGTATGCTTTCTTTTTCTGTACTACTACGAAAACACGCTCGCTAGAGGAATCGCAATTGCTTTTTCATTGTGTAACATTAACGTAGCCACAGCAGCAACTAAAGTGATTTCAAGTGAGGCTGCACCTCAACTTCAGCTTTCTCTGGGAGGAAAAAAGTTTTTAATATATTAGTCTTGTTCCAAATGTGACCTGAGTGTTTGCACTTTTGCTTTGTTTTTTCTGGCTTTCATTGGTGAGTGAGACACTGTGTGAAGAGGAAACTGTCACTGCTTGGGCAGTAAATAACATTCTTGTTTTCATTCTGAGATCTCTTAAAAATACTCTGAAATATAATAAAAATTGTGGCAAATCTTTTAGTGGCTTTGACTTTTTCCAGAATACCTTTGTAGAGATGCTCAGTCTTTCTTTTAATGGACTGGTTTTTCTACCAATCTTTCCAGTAATTTTTTAATTCCATTTTGTTCTCCTGAGCAACAAGTTAGAAAAAGCAGAAGACCTAAAACACTCCGTGGAGCCTCACTTATCTACAAGAGTTGGTTACTTTGTGGTGCCTGTATTGTTCCTTACATCATTCTTCCTTCCCTTTTAAAGTTAGTGCGGATCTAAAATCCACCACTGGAAGCAGTTATGTAGTGTCTTCTGCAGCAGCAGTTGCAGCTGAGATGGTGAGGTGCTTAGGTAATTTCTGTCTCAAATTTTGAGGGTGATATACTGTAGAAGCTACAGTATTTGATGCATTATGTGGAAATAAATTATACTGATCCAGCTTAATGGTTCAATACATTAATGTTTCAAACTGACAGTGTAAGTCTTTGGAGCTATTCACATTCCCAGGCTGTTAGTTCAGACTGTCTCAGCTCCAAAAAATACAGGATTAAATGAAACCTTGGTGCAGGAGGTGCTTTCGGTAGGAACGATTGACAGACTGATGTGTTCTCACTTGTACCTTTGAACAGGTGATGTGCTGCTGAACATCAACGGCATTGATTTGACTAACCTAAGTCACAGCGAGGCGGTGGCCATGCTGAAAGCTAGTGCTGCCTCTTCTGTAGTTGCCCTGAAAGCCCTGGAAGTCCAGGTAGAAGAACAGCCCCAGGCTAATGAAGAACAATTGAGTACCATCAGTGAAAATGAGTACGATGCCAGCTGGTCACCATCGTGGGTCATGTGGTTGGGACTTCCAAGGTACGGAATTAATCGATAAAATAATTAGTTGCCTGTTTCAAGCTAAGTCCAAGAGAGATACAAAAGCAGAGACCTTATTAGTTGCAGCACATCTGCCCTTATTTCTGCCTGCCTATCTCCGCTATATTGGATTGGTAGGTTCTGACAGGACTCTTGGCATGGGTCTCCTGCACATGTATGAACCTGTAGTTACAAATCCTTATGTTGTTCTGTTTGGTTGGGTTTGGGTTTTTTCCCAAGAACCCATTACCATCTCTGCCAAGCACAAAAAAAATCTTGGAAGATTTGCAGCAGGCTCCCTCCTCTTGACTAATCTGCAGTGTGCTGAACATCAGTTGTTTCATTTTTACTCTTCTGTTTTTCACTCTCTTGTGATTACAGCTATGAGGCCATTTTGGCATTGCTTACTGTCAAGACAAGCTCCTGCTACAGCGAATGGTGTTGTTAACTTCAGTCAGGGCGTACAGGTTAATTCCTCTCCCTCTGGTAGAGTTACCAGGCTCAGGTCTGTAGTTTAAGCATAAAGCCACAACAAGAACCGGGCATATTGGTAGCAGAATGCAGCTGAAGATAACAGAACCATGCATTGGCCCTCCAAAGATTTCACATAATTTCTGAATTTTACTATCAATTACTTTCTCTTCCATTCAAGTATTAAAGAGTTACCTAATCTCAATAAACAGCTTCCAGTTTTGGTAAATGTACTTCCTTTCCATGCTTCAGCAGTGGTTTATTGCATATATACTACAGATGCCCATGCATGGCTCCTAAAGTTATGCTATGCATTGTGCTGCTATTTCTTAAATGGGTATTGTACATCAGTAAAGAACTTGGCATCTTTTTTACCCAGAAGTTGATTTCTATGTTGTGTGGGGTTTTTTTTATTACAGTCATTGCCAACTTCATTGGCAAGAATTAATTTTCCCTGGGGGACATAACATCTACCAGTACAGTTAGTGAAGTGTGATCTGAATTACTTACATTCTGTGTAATAAAATGGTTAATCATTTATATTTTCATTACTGGTGATGCATCAGTTCAGAGGTAGTGAAGATGATGCATGGATTTTTAGGTCTTTACTTAAAGTAGAAAAAGCCTAAACTGACTGGGGGTGGAAGTAAAACGCACTTCATTTTTGACTTGCAAACTGAACACATCAGGTATCCATTTTCCACCCACATTCTTGCCACCTGTGAAATCCCTGAAATGCCGTTCTATTACTGTCAGTTTACAGAGTTAACTGTGTTCAAGTAATTATTCTAGCACTGCATTATATCTTTTAAAATCCTTTTCTGTCTCAAGATTGCAGGGTTTTTTGGTAATCGGTTTGAATATTGCAAAATTACTCTGGGAACAGAAGTCTAAGTGCCGTCCCTCCCCGTCTCTTCCACGCTTAGCACAGTGGTAATGATGAGACAGCAGGTGCTGTGCCTACTATAAAAATATCTGTTTGTGGTATACATGGCTTTTTCTCTTGCTATCCTGTGCTTCCATTCCACAGCTGCCTCCATAGCTGCCATGACGTTGTACTGCGGCGGAGCAATTTAGGGAGCTGGGGTTTCAGCATCGTTGGTGGCTATGAGGAGAACCACACAAACCAGCCTTTCTTCATTAAAACGATTGTTCTTGGAACTCCTGCGTACTTTGATGGAAGATTAAAGTAAGCTAAAATACTAGTAATAATAATAAACAATTTTATATAGTTGTGTGGTGGTGCAAATAGTTGCTGAAGGAAATACACTGTAGCATTTTGTGCTGGGGGGATCATGTAACCCAGCAGTGCTTTGCCTGCCTGATGAGTGTGATGCAGGGAAGTGCGAGGTGTTTCTGCTGGGGAAAGGGTGTCTGTCAGAGCTGGTGCTTGTGCTGGCACCTCTGCCATCTCCTGTGCTTCTCCCCATCTGCAGTGCCGACGTCACCTGCTGTCTCCATCTCTCTGTTGAACTCTCCATTAGGCCAAGAGACATTGTGAAATGTGTATGTACAGAGCTATCTGGTTTGTAACATTTTTGTCTTCCTAGAGAACAGCTAAAAAATTAGAACTTAATTCTTTAAAGTGGGGAAAAATGCTTTATCCTTTCATATAGCCTTCTGAAGCCCCTGCTGGAAACTCTGGTACGGAGGATGGGTGCTGCTGCTTTAACAGAAGGGCAAGAAAGCAGATGAAAAAGATCTCGGAGAAGACTGTTAAGGAACCCCAGTGCCCTGAGAGTCATTAGTTGGTGTGAAAGACACTGATAAAATGAGGCAAGTTCAGCAGAGGCCCCTGAGATGGTGGGAGCTGGAGTGCTTGCACCGCAAGGAGAGGGCTTCAGGGACAGCTAACAGCCCCTTCCAGTACCTACAAGGAGGTTATCACGGAGACACAGCCTGGGCTTTTCACAGTGGTGCAGGGCAAGAGGACAAGAGACAGTAGGCACAAGCTGAACAAAAGAGGTTGAGACTGGTTATAAACAGAAATTATTTCCCCATGACGACGGTCAGGCAGTGGCATGAGTTGCGTGGTCTCTGCCCTTGGAAGTTGCTGAGACCCAGCTGGATAAAGCCCTAAGAGACCTGATCAGTTCTCACAGCTGACCTTGCTTTGAACGGATGGTGGGACTATAAACCTCCTGAGGTCCCTTCTGACCTTAAAGATTATATGATTTTACTTACATGTTATGTTTGGATGCAACCCCCAGGTCTAGCATCCATATGCATCTTAGCCTTGTGTAGGATTAGTTCAGAACTAGGACTTACAATTCGTATTAAAGGTTCTCTTGTTCATAAACTGACTTTTTGTGAAGGTGGCAGTAAAGAATATGCAACTTGAAGTTTTATGGCGTGATTTTTACATGTAGATTTACTTACAAAGTAACTTAAGAAAAAAATGTACTTATGCCTAGAGCCTTGACGGTAATTTATTTTTCAGTTCAATGATGTCATGGTTTAACCCCAGCCGGCAATTAAGTGCCACTGAGCTGCTCGCTCACTCCCCCCTCACACAGGGGGCTGGGGAGGAGAATTGGAAAGAAATGCAAAACTCGAGGGTTGAGATAAGAACAGTTTAACAATTGAGATAAAACCAAAAGAACATTAATAATAATGATAATCACGGTTATAAGGAAAAGGAGGGAGAAGTGGAGAGGAATGAAATCCAAAGGTAAAGGAGGGAAGAAAACCAGTGATGCACAGTACAACTGCTCACCACCCACTGACCGATGCCCAGCCAGTCCCTGAGCAATGATCAAAAGCCCTGGCCAACCTCCCCAGTTTATATACCAAGCATGACGTCCCATAGCATGGAATACCCCTTTGGCTAATTCGGGTCACCTGTCCTGTCTGTGTCCCCTTCCAGTTTCCTGCGCCCCTCCAGCCCTCCCGACAGCAAGGCCTGAGAAACTAAAAGGTCCCTGACCACACTGTTCCCACATTAAATCCAAAACACAACCCTGCAGTAGCCACCAAGAAGAAAATTAACTCTATCTCAGCTGAAACCAGGACAAATGACTAAACAAATAAATTAAAAAATAGCTTGGCCAAACACAAAATAACATCTTTTTTTACTAACTATGGAACAGTTTGGATTAAATGAAAGATCCCAGTTCAACACAAAGTAAATAATTTCAGACTGGGGACTTAATGTCTAGAATCATAGAATGGTCTGGGTTGGAAGGGACCTTCAAGATCACCTAGTCCCACCCCCCTGCCATGGGCAGGGACACCTCCCACCAGACCAGGCTGCTCACAGCCCCATCCAGCCTGGCCTTGAGCACTGCCAGGGATGGGGCAGCCACAGCTGCTCTGGGCAACCTGTGCCAGGGCCTCACCGCCCTCACAGGGAAGAATTTCTTCCTAATGTCTAACCTAAATCTGCCCTCTTTCAGTTTAAAGCCAGTCCCCCTTGTCCTGTCACTACATGCTCTTGTAAAAAGTCCCTCTCCAGCTTTCCTGTAGGCTCCTTTAGGTGCTGGAAGGCTGCTCTAAGGTGTCCCTGGAGCCTTCTCTTCTCCAGGCTGAACCACCCCAACTCTCTCAGCCTGTCTTCACAGGAGAGGTGCTCCAGCCCTCTGAGCATCTTCATGGCCCTGCTCTGGAGCCACTCCAACAGGTCCATGTCTGTCTTCTGTTGGGGGCCCCAGAGCTGAACACAGCGCTCCAGCTGGGTCTCATGAGAGCGGAGCAGTGGGGGAGAATCCCCTCGCTCGACCTGCTGGCCACGCTGCTTTTGACGCAGCCCAGGGTGCGGTTGGCTTTCTGGGCTGTGAGTGCACATTGATGGCTCATGTTGACCTTCTTGTCCACCAACACTCCCAAGCCTTTCTCCTCAGGGCTGCCGTCAGTCCATTCCCCACTCAGCCTGTACTGGTGATTGGGATCGCCCTGACCCATGTGCAGGACCTCACACCTGGCCTTGCTGAAGTTTGCAGAAGCCCACATCTCAAGCCTGTCAAGGTCCCTCTTCGATCCAAGTGTCGACATTGCCAATAAAGATGTTAAACAATGCCGGACATCTTCCCACCAATGGAAATTCAAGCATCATTCCTAAGAGGAGTGGAAGACTAGTTGTGGTCACACTTACTCCCTTGTAAGGAATGAAAAAGATGTTCTTGTGTAATATTGTGATACAGTACCCTCTGTCTGAATCTACCGTCTCACTGAGAACACGGACTTAAAAATGGGCCGTAAACCAGGGTGCGCTCCTTAGAACCTGCACCATGAGTTATCATGGGGCAGGTCTTTTTGAAGCTGTTGTTTTGTTTATATTATCTAGATGTTTTGTTAGGCTAGAGAGGAAAAGAATAAATAACTTTACAGTTCAATAGTTAAGACAGTTTTCTGTCTACACGATCTGTCTAGTGTGATTTTATAGAAGGTGAAATGACTTCAGCAGAAAGGCTGGGTGAGTGAGACCCCACTCAGTGAATTGTAGCATTGTGGTTTGGGTGATGGGGTACCTTGGTTCAGGCAGAGAGGGACTTGAATGCACATTTGACTGGTGTTGGGTCATGCTGCCTCTTCTGCTGCTGCTCTGCCCTGGTGGAGGACACCAGAAGAGCTCAGGAGAGCATCTTTTTGCCTCCGATAGTTGGGAGGATCAGTTTCAGGAAAAGCCCTGTTGAATCTCCAGAGTCATGTTCCACTGCTCTGGAGGATGCCAAACACACACTCAAGTTGCAGAGAAGAGATGCCTGGAGATGGAGCGTGCTCAGCGGAGGAAGAACTTAGATGCTTTTCGAAGTTTCTCTTGAGCTTGTAAAAACTGAAACCTAACCCTTCAAGGTCAACTTTCTCAAGGCAGGCAAACATCACCCTCCCAAATTTCTGTTCCCTGCTTCAAAGCACAGAGATGCTACAGCTTCTCAGTTGAACCATCTGCTGAGGGAGATTTCAAGCCAAGTGGTTACATTTGACAAAATTGTAAGCCATTGAAAACAAGGTTCTCGGTTGGAATGCAGTTGGTAACCATAAGTATCTTTACTTACACCTCCTACGGTAAAGGCGTGTTTGGGGTAAATGTGTTATAATCCACACAAACAAACAGAAATGCTTCTGTCATGCACGTGCTATCTCATTATCTCCTCCTGTCTCTTAGATCTTTCCAAATCTCTCTTTGCATGTTTTCCTACAGGTCAGCTCTTAATGCAGAACTATCTTGGTGTTAGAATTGAAATCTAGTGATTTGGGAATTTCCCAGATGAGTTTCAGCAGTAAAACAGACTTAGAATTGAACCCCTTTGCGTTTTTTAGCTACGCTTTTCAACCTGATGCAAACCTGTCACCTCAGCAATGAAGTTCTGTTTGTTGGTGTATAGTAGTTACTGCAGAGCAGTAGTCATCATTTGGTTTTTTTTTTCTTCTTGTGTTTTTTAGGTGTGGTGATATGATTGTTGCTGTAAATGGACTGTCCACAGTTGGAATGAGCCATTCTGCACTGGTTCCCATGCTGAAGGAGCAGAGAAACAAAGTAACTTTAACCGTGATTTGCTGGCCTGGAAGCCTCATATAGATTTGTGAATCACTTCGGTTCAAGCAGTGTCTTTTTCTAGATAGCTGGCACAAAAATCTCCTCTATCTTTTTTCCCCTATTGATACAGCTGGTTATAAGCAGGGCCAAAACTGCTGTATTTTCTGGTTTTTACGGGCCTCTCAGACTTACTGTATATATCTTTCCATCCTGAAATAGCCATTTCTGTTTGCTATATCTGTTGCTGACGCAAATGCAAATATATGCGAGCTCACAGAGAAACTCCCACTCTGATATGGCTGTCGTTGAGCTTCCCCCGTCAGGCTTGTAGAGTCAGCAGAAGAACTTAGTGGTTCTTTGGGTTTCTCTGCACAGTCCTCAAATTATATGTGATATATATAAACGTAATAGCCATGTGCCCGTTCTTCCTCGCAAAGAGAATGTGTGTCAGTACTGGAGTGACACATCTATTTGCTGCTATGAATCAAAATCCGTTTCCAAAGGTACATCTCCTCATTTCGTAAGCCTTTCCATTTTTGATTCAGTATTCCAGACTGATTCAAGTAATCCATCTTACTCATCAGAAATTTCTTGGTCCCCCAGAGTTTTCTTGCAGGGCATCAGTGTTCATAGAAAAGTAGGACAAAAGCCTGATATTACTGGAATTTTTATAAAGTGCAATAATTGGACTCTTTGTTAGGAAACTTTAATATATTACAGAGTTTATATCCTATAATGACAAGAAAGTGGAAGTAATTCCTGTTGCAATGCTGGCAAGAGTACACGTGCCCGAGGTCACCTTTGAGTGAATGGCTTGCAGTATTAGACTTTACTTTAAAAACAAATGTTTTGCTATGTCAGAGAATTTTGATGAACATTTTTACAAAGGTCATTTTTACTGTTTCTATTGTAGTTGTCAGCTCTCTTTGTTCATGTGTGGAAACAATACTTTGAGTTGTACTTTCTAAATGAGAGAATTAGTTCCAGGAAAAAAGCAAGCTATTGAGAACCCATATGTTATGGTTTACAGGTGGGCAGGCTAGAAGGAAGGCTCTTTGAATTCAAGTCCAACTGCAAAGTACGCTGCAAAGTTCACTTTTACTCTGTCACCTCCTGACAAATGCGCAAATGCCTTGATATCAAATGCTGAAACGATCTCTCTTGCATTTCAGGATTATTTTTTTCCTTTAGAGAGCACCTGCTATTAAGTTGTCAGTAAGAGTAATACTGTTTATCTTGGATTGTATTTAGTATTTTTACAAACCAACCTGTAACTTCTAGACTTTGCCTTTCCATGGTATTTGCAGGCTAAGCACCCGTTTTGTTTAAGAAAAGAGGGGTGGAGTGCAGAAAGAAATGTGCTGACCTGGCGCTAACCCTGTGTGTTGTCAGTGTTCTGCATATTTGAAAAAGAACTTAATTTATAAACCAGGTTCCCAACCTGAACTGATTTTATGAATGACCTCTGTATTGTATTATTAATTACCAGAGAATGTATTTGAGAATCACAGCGTATTTCAATTGTGAAGCATGAACTTTATTTTCAAACTTAGCTGGTGTAATATCTGGGCATATTATCGCATGTCATTAATTCCAGTAGCTTTGTTTTCAAAAGAAATAAAGTTACTGTTTTGCAAAAAATTTGTAAAAATCTCATATGAATGAAGTGGTTTTATTCCTCTCTGTAATGTATCCAATCAGTTTAATTTCATAATACTAAAATACAGAAGAATGTCCTCTACAGTATATTACTGTACTGAGAATCTTTCTTCCTGAAGCAAACGCCAAACTGATTTGATACTTTTAAATGATTCGAGATCAAGTTTCCTCCTGTCGCCAGATGCTGTTGAACTGTATGCTTTGCTCTCACTGCAGATTTTTTTGTAAAGTACATCTTAGTGTAGATGTTAGGGACGACTTTGACACATGTACTAGACTTAATGTTTTTTATTTTTAAAATTATACTTTTCATCCAAAACCTTAGATTTCTTTTTTTTTTTTCTTTTATATGTATACGTAACAAAAGCATGGGTTAGCTTAAACTGTGCGGTTTTGTTTCTGTGTGCTGTAGCTTTTGATCAGAATGTCTAGCGATAAAACCCTTCTGAATTAATTCCCTTCCTGAATCATTTTCCCCCTTTCTCTTGTAGCTGCATAGTTGGGTTTGGTTTTCTGTGCCTTCTGGTTTAAATTATTTCACGATATTTTTTTTTCTCCAGATATTGCTATCTAATTGTATGGTATTAATGAAGAATGAATGAAAATAAAAGTTCATTCTACTCATTGTAATAATTCAAAGTATTGTCTCACTCTTTGCAAAAGCTATGGGTAGCTCAATGCAGGCTCAGTTTAAAGATATTTATTTTTTTTTCCTGCTGTGGTTTATCATAAATTACAGTTAGTGAATGTACCAAAAGAGTCTGAGGGCATCCTCATCCCACCAGAGTAACATACCAGCTGTTTAACTGGTAGTTCCAGCACTGAGAAGTGTTTCTAAAGTGGAGGTAAGATCTGTGCCTTACGGTACTTAGCCACAAACAGTGTTTCCTCTTTCCCCCTCGACGCCAGCTGGTACCAGTCAGCTGGAGGATGTTTTCACAGCAGAGATTTGATGCAAGGAGACAGTCTTGCTGGAAACATCATTTTTACAGCTGAAACTTGAGCCTCCTGGTAATCAGTTCCCATCTCCATCTCCTGCAGGCAAGTAGGCTCTATCTTTAGACATCTGTAAAGCTGGAATGAGTCTAAAAGCAATTTCTTAATGATTTGCAGTAAAGTTGCCCAGAACCTGGACTCTTACTCCTTGCAGCAGTTAGCGTGTTACAATTAGATGAGTTCCTTTAAAACAAAACCATGCGTATGTACAGAAACACAGAAGAAACCAGCCACGTCTGCCAGTAGGTAATTAGCTCTTGTATGTCTTGTAAGTTAAGAGCCAGACCATCAGTTCTGATTTACAAATTAATGAATTCTTTATTGCAGCTGAAGGTGCACAGAGCTGTTGAGTGAGGTGGTGGTCCACACACATCTGTGTGCTGGAGCTTTGTGGGAGGAACACCTTTCCCAACCAACCCTGGGGGTCTCCAGTGAAAAATGTGCAACAGTTTTTTCTGCTTCACAGCATGTCAATGAAGTTAAATCTGAAGATATTTTGTTTGTCACTTTACACTTCCTATTTAGAGTCAAGAACAACTGAGGGGTAAATTCAAGATCACAAAAGATTTAAGAATTAATTTATTTGCAGATGCCCTAATAGATCTGGGGTGGGTATAATGAAAATGTAAGCCTGGTTCTCAGCTGTAGCATGAGTCAGATAATATCAGAAGTTCCTTTTAGTTAAGAAACTTGACCATTTACTTCCAATGGATCATAAAAATTTGTTAAGGAGCCAAGGTAGGAGATTCTGATGAGTTAAAAGAATGACTATGCCAGGCAGGGCAGCAGTGATGGCAAACATAGAGTTAAGGCCATGTGTCTGATGCCACACAGCCCAAGAAGATGGTGCAACACCAAGGAAGGTCAGTGAACACAGACATCCCAGTTGTCTCAGACAACTTCTAGGCAAGCTTACTTACCTAAAAAGTGGATCTCATCCAACACATACAAAAAGGAGAGACGGAAAATGATTTGCAGCGACCTCATCGCACCTGATGTAAATCTGTCCAGCTACTGAAGAACAGTTCATAGATTACTTATCGCCCAGAGGATGGAGAAGGCTTTAGACTTTATGCTTCTGGGACAAGTCAAATAATGTTATATAGGTAAGAAGGCTTAATCCTGGCTAAATGTTGGTGTTGTCCTTCTGTTCGTTGCCATATTGGATGGATGGGTCCCCCGAATATTAGCAGTGCAAGACGGGTGCAATGCCCGTGTCGGTGATGCATTGCAATTGATACGATGGTGGTGAACTCCCTTCTGCAGAGTGATGCAGGAAACTTCAGACAACTCAGAAACCGGGGGCCTGAGAGTCCCATCAGAGGCCATGGCATTCACTGTGCCTGAAGCTGTTTGAGAAGGAATGTGTTTGGGTTCGAGGCTTGGTTTTGTTGTTAAACTATGCTGGAGGAATCTGTGGGCTGCAAGCACAGCCAAGCAGAAAGAGCACACTCCTCGGCGGGGAAAGCCAGGTTTGCTTTGCCAAAGGGGGAGTGAGAGCCGGTTGCTCCCATTACAGGAGTTGGACAAGAGATGGAAGGGAAGAGCCTCTCCTCGACACTTAGGGGCAAATATTTAATCTAGGAGGGGCTGCCCCATTTCACCCTCCTTCTCAAGTAGTAGTAGCTGGCTTAAACACCTCAACTCCGCTGCCAGACCTTTCCTGCCCTGCCTTGGCTGCAGCAACCAGCTGTGGAAACTCCGGTTTAGAGCCAAGAGGCAGCGTCATCCAGGCTGCTTTACATCTCACATCAAGCGTGCTGCGGTGGCGCATACCAGTTTTGGCTACACAGGAGACAGCGGTCATGGTGTCTCAGCCTTGGTGTTTTGCAGGGAGGTAGTCAGCAGAACAGCCATCCCCACCTTTGAAGGTGCAGCTGCAAAGGTTCATGTGAACACATCAGGAGCGCTCTCTAACTCCAGTCTCAGAGCTAGGCTTGCCTAATGCTGTGGATCCATAGCACACAAAATAGTCTCTGCTCAGTAGGGGGTTCATCTAGCAGCTCTGCTTTACCCCCAGAGCATAGTGTATGGGGGTGAAACCTCCAGGCAGCAGGCCCAAAAAGCTTTTTTCCCTGCCCTTAAAGCAGATCAGTATTGAACCTCAACCAGCCTCAGGGCAAGCCTGAGTATCCAGCCAGTTGCACAAGCCCTTTCTCAGCCAGCAGCTCCACTAAAGCCAAATAAGCCAGGGTTGCAGTTTGGACCCAGATTTGTATGGTAATGAACGAGGTATGCAATTAAGGAACCCATTTGGTATTTCTTTTAATCTGGGACAAACCAAAGTGCTGGTGGCTTTGCTCCCAGGTTTTGCTATAAAGCGATTGTGGAAAGCTACTGAAGAGAAGCTTTTTAATCAGATTTGAACAGATAAAGAGTATAACCCCTTGGTTATACAATTGAGCTTTCTAATCATATTAAACTTTAATACCAGCATCAGTGCCATATTGGAACAACAATTGCAAAAAAGGCTACAAGCATAAAATATTACAGATCCTTAAACATATTACAAAATGTCATCCACTAAAGTTAAAAAATGTTACCATGTTTGGGGAAATGAGCTAGATAAAAAAAAAAAAAAAAAAAAAAAACCACAAAAATGGGAGCCTGAAGTCTTGTGTACACGTGCAGATTAAATACAGCACAGCAGAGGCGAGACTTGACCTTTTTGTTTCTTACCTTTTTATTAATTAAATTGCTTCCCAAACAGCTACTTCTGCCATCCCTATCACCCACCTTAGTCCTCATCCACCAAGGTGCTGAGTACACTCAGCTCTTTTTGCAATCAATTGAATGGTCCCTTGTGGGATGCAGCGGGAGGTGGGTCCTCCATACTGTTGAAGCAGCCCTGGAAAGAAACAGTTTCAGCTCTCTCGCCCCTCTGCTGCTGCAGCTACTGCTCAGCATCCATCAGTGCTTAAAGCGGGAGAGGACTGAAGCCAAGAGCCAAGGGGAAAGTGCTGTTAATGCATGTCAGACGCCAAAGTGAGTTGGTCTTCCAGCATCTATGGGTTTCCACCAATCTGAGTTTTCTCCGTAAGTCAAGTTTGTGAGGACGAAGGATCCTGCTTGGAAATGGTGGCCTTGCACTGAAACTCTGCCTGTGGGTGCAAGTCCTACCGATATGCCCCCAGGCTGCAGCAGGCTTCAGTTGCGGCAGGTGATCATGGCTGTCCCTCCTTGAGCGAAACAGTCAAGCAATAATTCAAACCCAAAGGTTTTCCTTTCTTCTTCCCTCCAGCTGGCGTTTCCTCTTCCCACAGACGTGCCAGAGGTGCTATGTAATTTTTTTTTTCTTTAATAGAATCAGCGTAGTAAAGACCTTGGATTTAAACCACGCAGTCCCTTCTGGCTGTGGTGTGAGTGTAGCCAGCAGCTTGGCATGGGATGATGTCCACGAGGGCAGCCAGGACAGGACAGAAGCCACCATGCCACTGCAGCCCTCATCCCATCCTGGGGAGCTCGTTCAGGGATCCTGGGTCAGCCATCCAGCTGCAATAGGTTTTCCTGTGCCTTTGGGGTGAATTTCTATTCAGCTGAGTACTCTGCACCTCACAGTCTTTCTCATCCTTGAACAAAATAGCATTTACCCTCAGATTTTTCTTCCCAAGCTTTCTGCCATTTTTTCTGACTTTTTTGCGTGTTCCCTGTTCACCATCTTGCTGCAGTGATGCATGGCCACTCCCCTACAACACTGGAAGTGCTGCTTTTTCCAAGGCATCTTGCAGCCCACTAATGCTTCCTCCAGGCTCAGGCTCGCTCCGCATCATCCTCTTGACAGGTAGCGTGCTGGCTGCAGCATGGGGAGGCATAAGGGGTCTTTGGGGCTTTCCATCACTGCCAGCCTTGTTAGCACTGGGGATGCAGCCTGGCACTGGGACAGCTTCTGGGATTGGTGCTCCCCACCATGGCGAGGTCCCAGAGAGGTGCCCCACCTCCGGCACCCACCCCAGCACCCCACACCCCAGCAGCCCCAGGACGGTGGAGGGGGATGTCTCTAACAGCCCAGGAAGTTTGGTTCTTTGTGTTTCTTTGTGATTGACGCCCTGGTAATTGTGCACCTTATGAAGATATGTGATGTAATCATACCCTTCTAAAAATGCCTTGGATTAAAAGCTTTTCCTGGGTCTTTAGGTGATGGGCCTGCAATTACAGAAAATGAACTGCATTTTAGCTTTCCATTGAAATTAATAACAGTGGTTCTGCAGTTGACTCTGTGAGTAGTTAATGGAACAAACTGGATGCTTCACTACAATATGGGTTTTAAAGCTATTTGAGAGAAATTCTGTGTTTCAAATAGGAAAATAATTCACACAATGCAAAACCATTTTGTTCACATCTTTGTGAAATAATGGCTCTGTGTAGCTTTGAGACGCAACTGTTTATCAATAATGGTTTCAATGTGCTCTTCCATCCCTTGCTGCACTTGGGGGGAATGACCTGCAGAGAACTTTGGAAAAAGAAAAACAAGCCAAGGAATTAACGACGCAGAAAAGAGCTCCAGCCTGGCCTGAGCTGCATGAATGGGTTTTACCATAAACCTTGAGAAGTAGATCTGTATGAGTTCATGCAGGGTAGAAGAGCAAATATTCTGAGACTTGTTGAATTTGTTACCCCATCTCCAACTCGGCTCAGTCGAATTCAGGCTGTGATAACTGGCAAATTTTGGCGTGTGGCTGGTGAGCTACAACTGATCTTTGAGAGAGCAGCCAGCTCCTCTCCTACATCCCAGTTAACCTGCCCCATAGGCAGGGATGCAATAGCCCACATCTGCTGCTGCATCAGCCTCCTTGCATAGCTCCTCACCCACCGAGCAGAGGTGTGTCTAGGGCATCACTCTCCAGGTGAGTGGAAAAGCGAGTGTCCCTCTTTCCCTGATGCCTTTTGCATGTGAACCAGGCTGAGGATGGACAGGATCCAACTCTGCGCCTCCCATGGTGAAACCAGTCCCACTGCTCCTCTACACTGGGGATACTGGAGGTCCAGAGCAGGTTCAGACCATTTTTCTTATGGAGCAGATGTACTGCAGAGTGCCACCCTCTTTCTCCACCACTACCACCCACATGCCACCAGCTAGCCCTGCCCGCTCCTACAGTGCCACAGTTCACCCAAGAAACGTTTCAACACCTCGGTCACTGGTTGTCTCCTGTAACTGAGAAGCTTTTCCTGGTACTGGCCATTGCAGGGGTGGATGCCAAAGGGGTGATCACCATTAGGCCATGCTGCAGCTGCTGCTTTCTAGCACTGGCCACGGTGTTCTTGGAAACCCATGACCCTGTCCCTTACTCCTCTGAACAGTGTCTGCAACAGCCAGTGCCAGCGCCAGGAGAAGCTTCCCAGTTACAGGAGACAACCAGTGGCCGAGAAGTCTGAGCAGCTACTCTCAGCTGCTGTGAGAGCGGACTTGCTGACTGGGGCCAAAGGTGTTGAAATGTTTCTTGGGTGAACTGTGGCACTGTAGGAGCGGGCAGGGCTAGCTGGTGGCATGTGGGTGGTAGTGGTGGAGAGAGAGGGTGGCACCCTGCAGTACATCTGCTCCACAGGAAAAACGGTCTGAACCTGCTCTGGACCTCCAGTATCCTCAGTGGGACTGGTTTCACCATGGGAGGTGCAGAGTTGGATCCTGGTCCACATTTTCATCTCTCACCCAGTGAACACCTTTGCACCATGACGTTCAAGCAGAGTGGGCACTGAGTGCCACCGGCAACTCCCCGAGGCCAGCTCCAGGACTGGCTCCCCAGTCCTGGTTCATTCAGCCAGGCAAGAAGAGCCCCCAGCACACCCACCTCCCGCCCCAGCCGTCCTCCCCTCGGGCCATCCCCCAGCCTGCGTGGCTGCTGCCCGTTTCACTGCCTTTCCCCTGGACACTAGCATAATCGAGGCAAGTTTTAGTACCTTCCCTGACACCAAAACAGTTGTGTTTTCAGGGCGTATCTCTCAGCTGTCCAGAGTAACCTGAACTGCAATCTAAAGAAACTGTATTTCGCAAGGAGGTTCTTGAATGGAACACTTTGCCACCCGCACCCACCCCACCCCCAAAAAAATCCACCATCTGCCAGAAATCTAGTGAGACATAAATCATAGAAAATTATTTTTCATCAGCTGAGCCGCCTGGGACACATACTCACAGGGAAGTATTCCTTTAGTCAATGGCCGTGTGTGTGAACCTGTACTGCGGTGGCCTCCTCGGGTACCTCTGAGGGGTTGGGTGGCATCAGTTTCCACCAACATGCTCTGAAACCCCAGGTCTGAGCCCAGAGCCACTTGCCACAGCAGTGCTTGCACAAGGGCATGTTTTGATAGCATCCTGCTTCCCAGCCAGATTGGATGTGGCTGGGAATGAGGGTGTGTAATCCATCAAAACCTCAGGACAGGGAAACTGTAGATCATTTTCTAGCATATTTTATAGATAATATTTTTTTACGACTTATAGATTATGTATTACCCATGAAACTAACTGTAACTACCTACATATTATAGGTAACAAATTATAGATAATTTTCAAAGTTTGTTGCCTTTTGGGTGGTCCAGCCTGGGCAAGGCTGAATTTCACTTGTTTGTTCTTCCAGACTCGCAGCTCCCTGAGGCACAGCTCTGCTTCCTCACACAGCTGTCAGTCAGTCTTAGCTAGGTTAAACCCCTCATGCTCATTTTTCCTTTGCTTCCTTCTCTCTTAATTCACCCTCCCCTCACTGTTTATATAGCCTACCTTCCCCAAAGTACAAAGATCTGGGAAGGACTGACCCCGCCACCCTGGACCTGAACTGCTGCTGCAAGCTACAGCCAGGACAGGTGGTTCAACCCCAGGGCAGGCTTCGAAGGTGTCCTGCAGCTGTGCTTCTGCCTGCACTTACTTCATTTTATTTTTGTGTCTCGTTGGTTTTGTTGGCAAGGAAGGTAGGGGGAGGGAATTTTTATCAGGAGTGGAGCCGGTCGAGAAGCACTGCAGAAACATCTTTTGGCAGATGGCTGCTGCTGCACCCCCATCTTCCACGTGGCAGAGGAGAACTTGCCCCAGTCTAATGAATTTGTCTGCTTTTAGAAAATCCATCATTTATTGCTATAATTAGTTCATCCTATTAGCAAATAGATCAACTACGTCCAGGTCTTTGTGTGTGTTACGGCCTCATGGGCTACACGACTGCGCTGCACATGGATGACCAACAAGAGGTCTCTGTAATGGCTTGGCTTTGCCTTTGTGGCAAAAGAAGCCACAGCTCCTCAGCTATTGCTGCTGACCATGGCTGGAGCGTTCAAGTACCTGTGACCTGAAATACAATTAAACCAAAAACTTGCTCCCTAAACAAACTCACTCCTCTGTGCAGAGCCCCAAAGCAAATCAACCTTTATACACACGTGTTAGAGCCCCAGAAGGGGTTTCAGTGGCAACACTGCCAGCCCCCTGCTCAGAGCCACTGTGAGGGCCAGCCCCGCCATCATGCCACCACCAGCTGCCAGCAGCAGGCAGGGTCTTCCCCAGGCCCCAGACACAGCTTCCTCTCGGGCACTCCAGGTAAAGGCAACTGGAGTGAGTAAGATGTGAGGTTTGCAGCTCATTCTTCGGTTGTTATTTTACAAATGAACAGCCGGGTGGACATCTTCCTTGGTTTAGGGTAAACGTTCCATCAATCAGCTGTACCCTTTGGATGCTGCTTTCTCATTGTCTCCCATCCACAGCAAAGAACAAGGAGCTGCTCACCTGGGGTTGAGAGTTCTTTTTACCAGTCGTAGGGGTTGTGATGCTGAAACAAACAGCTATCGACTTCATCACAAGGGTGGAAGGCTGAGCACAGAGGTGCATCTTCGCGATGCAAATTTCCCCTTTGTTTAGCATGATTTTTCATTGTCAAACAGATAAAAGCTAACCAGGGAGCAAGGAGCAAACCTGGCATGTTGTGACAGATACTTGCAAACAACAAGTAAAATGTGCCATTTCCAGCTTCAGCCAGGTGTGTCTGACTGTCACTTGGTGAGTCTTTGGAAGCTTTGAATATCAGATATTTTAATTATAAATGCTCAGTCAAGTCAATGTATTTCTCAGCACAGGAGCAGCAACAGACAAAAAGATTTTCTTAGAATTCAGCGTGCACAGCGGCATCCCCAGAATTTAAAAATAAGACCAGCACACCTTTTTTAAAAAAATATTTAAATCTCATATACACAAAACAGAAACAGCAAAACAGACCTTTGGGTAGACTGCATGTAACCTTCAGCCCACACTTGGAGAGGAACATAAGCCTTGGAAGTCTGGAAAGACTCAGCAACGTGTAATTACATTACACTTTCATATCTTGAAGTAAAACATGGCTGTAGTTTTGGAATCTTTGAGCTACCCAGGACCTTCATGGTGGAGGAGAATTCCACCAGATCTCTCTCCCACCGACGGTCTGGATGTGAGGCATGAGGACAGAGGTGTTCTGCCCAGGCACATATACATGTCATGTTGATACCTAATGTTTATACCAGGGAGCTTGGAATCCCTTTCTCCTTAATGGAGAGAAGCTGGCACTTTCAGGTGCTGTTCATCTCATCCTAATGTAGTTGTCTAAAATAAATCAGGTGACTCACACTATGGGCATAGCCTTTTTCCCCCCATCTTGAAAGGGAGGTGCCAACCTTCACACAATAGTGTCTAAGGGTAGGTGAGATTAATCTTACAGTTAGAGAGGAGGAGGAGGAATATTTCCAAAGTACGTCAGATGTAAAGCACCTGAGAGAGGCTGTTTTTAAAGAGCAGTCAGGAAAATTTAACCCACAAAGATTTCATCTCTCCTCATGGGATGCAGGAGGCATCAGACAACATTAAGCACACATGGTAAAACATAAAAATGGGGCACCAAAGGAGTCCCAAGGGGTGGGATCCTCAGAGAGGAGGGGGAGCTCCTGGGGGAGCCGTTGCCTCAAGCCACCTCCTGGAAGGCGCTCCTGGGTTGGAAACGATGCATCTCAGGCAAAACCCAGCTTAAAGCTTGTGGTCTTGTGGCTGCCAGGGAAATGTGACCTCTTTAGGGGTAATGTTCCATAAATCAGGAACAAGCCACCCCACACAGGTGCCTTCACCCTTGCTGGCTGCTGCTGTCGGCTGCAGGGAGCCGGGCAGCAATGCCATTTGGTGTTAGGGCACCCACCTTTGGGGTACCCAGTTTCATGGAGAGAAAATGCCCATCCAGCTCACTGGCAGCTGTAGGGAAGGCCCATCTCAGCCAGCTTCACTCACCCAGAGGCCAAGCATCTTCTCTAATCATGCCTCCATGAGCAGCAGGGAGGCCAGGAAGGTGATCCCTCCACGTAGGTGTTTGCCAGAGCAATGGCTGAGCCAGCCCTGAGGTTTTTGCGCCCGCTGACCGACGAGAGGGTTCGCTGAGGGCCACCCTGCATGGTTAAACCTGGGAGAGGGCATCCCATCATTACACTGTCCCAGCCAAGTGGTAGTGCTGGGACATGGGCTTAGAGGGTGGATGTTCACATCAAGCATAAGCAGGAGCTGATTTAAAAGGCAAGTTTAAAAAAATGCATTGTTTTGACTATCATGTTAATTTGTGGTCTCTCAGAGGCACATGTTGCCTGATACACCTAAATTGAAGAAATACCAGCTCCCACCTTGGAGATATCCAAAAGCCATCTGGACACGGTCCTGGGCAACTAGCTTGAGGTGGCCCTGCTTGTGCAGGGGGCTGGACCTTCACACAGAGCTCCCTTCACATTAACCCCTCTGTGATTCTGTGAAATCTAAAAATAATGTAAAATCAATACATAAGTAAAGGATGTTCTCAGTGAAGTGTTTCCTGAAAGACAACTCTGAGATTTTATGAAATGGCAGTTTTCAAAAATACTTTCATCACTCAGGAGTGCTTTCTCTTTCAAGTTTCATCAAAACAATGTACTTTGGTGGAAGCATTCACGTTGTTCTGCCAAGATCTACATCTCACCAAGCGCCTTCCAGCAGAAAGGGAGTGCCTGCAGGGCCACCCCTCTCCCACCTGGCTGCATGGAGGGTCACCACCACCACCATTCAGCAGCAAGGTACCACCAGGGCATCCTCCCCCAGAGTAAAGCCCCCCTCCCCTCCTGGCCTGCCCCTGCTCCCCTGCCACATGGTGCGACGTGGCCGTGCTGCTGGGCATCCCTCCACAGTCACCTCATGGCAGTCAGCCTCCTGTCTCACTGCTTCTCCTTGAGTTCTTATATATGCTATGTACGCTCTGGTGAAATATGGACAGCAAAACCTCATCCCCGTCCTCCCCTTCTATTGCTCTGCATCTCTGCACCTGGAGGGGAAGAGGATGCCAACGTTGGTTAAATGCAAAAGTAAAAAGAAAGAAAAGAAGGCGGCAAAATAATGCTTCCCTGATGGAAAGCTCTTCTGTTTGTTCAGAGCATTACCGTATCAGCAAACCCACATAAAAGTACCATTAATTTTAATACTTTCCCAAGACTAATTAGGTTTAAATTAGGTAGAAAATATTGTGCAAATAACTAGCCGTGCATAAAATCCTCAGTGAAGTTTAAACAGAAGCAGTAGAAAACAGGGAAAATAGTTTTTATTAATGCATTTACACCATCTTAGAATTTCCCTGAATTGTGTTTTACCTTGGCTATAAAAATGAAAACATTTAAATTTCTTTAAAATTACATTTGACTTAATTACAGCCAATCCCTAATACCAGCAAACAACCCATTTTACCTACTTTGCAGCATAAATAGCCACCAGCCTCATCATTTCATAAAGAGTTGTTTTTCTACATGATGTTCTCTATGTGCAGAATGTTAATAGCTACTATAGCTGAATATGAATAGGCTTTGTAGCTCCACTTGAAATATAGAAAAATGGCCCAGACATTAAAAAAGATAGAAGGGAAAAGGGCAGTAATGAATTTGGAGGAAAATGAACATTAATGGTACTAGCATTACCTCATGTTCCACATAACAAATTATTGGAAATCTGTCAAGCACACCAAATTATCTACTCATCTGCTGTTGTGGGGCCCTTTGGAGCCATCCAAAACCAGCAAAAGCAAGACAATTTAAGCTAATTTTACTATTTATAACAATAGAACAGACCATTAAGATAAATTAATGTCATTATCAAGTTTCTATGAAAATGACAAATACCACTATTTCAAGCAGCTTTAGAAGCTGTTGACTATAATGAAATCTGCTGTACAGGTACTAAAAAGAAACACTCCAAGTAATTATTTTCTAGTAGCTTGTTTGTTTCCTTCACATTCATTTACTTTCACCACAATTAGTTCTGTACACAATATATGGTAACTAAACAGTCAACACTACGCAGCATTAGGACTAATTGGGCAATTACGATGCAGTTTTCAGCCTTTTAGGTCCTAAAGAGAGCCAGAAGTAAACATTTTAGAGGCAACAATAGCGGCACCGCATCGATTTGCAGGGTTGGAGTTTGAAGGAATACAAAGCAATGTGAGAAATAAAGCCAGGTAAAATGCTTTACACAAAACAGCCCGAAATGAGATGGTTTATTAAATGATCTAATTGCTGAGGCTCCGAGCATGAGGCTGGACACAGCCACCAGAAGCCAGCCGGGGTTAGGGTTTTGGAGCAGGCGGGCTCCCCGGTCAGCTGTGGTGCTCAGGGCAGGAGCGATGCCAGGTCAGTGCTGGCAGCCTCAAGCCTCAGATCGTGCAGCCATCTAACCAACAGCCAGCACGACACCAGGCAGGGGTGAGAAAATACGTGTCAGGAAGATTTACGCATATTCTTTCCAAACTTTACAACCTTGGCATTGTAACTCCAGGTGTTTCACATGTCCTGTCCTACCCCTCCCTGACACCCAGCACTGCTGTGTTAGACAACAAATCATGCAAGAAAAATATCTTTTTTTTACTGCCGGTCTTGACTTTTTGCTTTAGAGAATAAATAAAACAGAAGCTCCTGGTCCCATCTCCTCTCTACCACTGACGATTTACTAGACGAGGCTGGGAAGAATACGCACATACTGCAAATGCAGCACAGCTGTGGCTTGATATGTGAATAAATTCCGGCCAAAGCTTTGATGTTCAGCTGCATTAACCAAGCGTGATGGAGGTAGCCATGGAAAGCTAGGTGGAGATGTCACGCTTTCCCAGGCCAGCCTGGAGGCTTTTTTCCTCCTGCAGCTTGCTCCTGCGGAGGGCAAGAGGAAGATGAGGGAGCTTAGCATCCCTCTTTGAACTCCTTTTCGCTTTCCCCATTTCTGTAGCTGCCAAGCTTTTATCCACTCTGTGCATGTCATTTCATGCCAGCAACATAATGAAATAATTTGCATATTTGCATATAATTTCCCCACAACCATCTCCAACTTTAAGCCCCATGTATGGCTGGGGTGTGGGGGCAAGCATGTGATGCAGGGAAAGCACACTGGTGGGATGCCAGGGGAGCAGCAAAGCAAAGCTCTGCCTGCATCCCTGCCCACGGGTATACAATTTGGGCCAGGAGCCCCCTCCTCACCTTGAACACAGCTGGGGGCTCCCCAAATGGCTGCAGTGGAAGTCCCAATCCTCACACTCAGCTCCCTGCTGCAAGGGTAACGCTCTGCAGGACAGAGGGTAGACCATGCACAGGGACAACCCCCGTCAGTGAACTCCTAAGGGCCTGGGGACAGGGCTCCCTGCTCCCGGGGCCACAAGGTGGTCTCCAGCCCAGGGACAAGTGAGGAAGGTACAAAACCTGGCCACTGACACGAAGGCCCTTCCTTTCTCCTCTTCCTCCTGGCCATCCCTGCCCTGCATCCAGCGGTGCCACCACGGCACAGCGGCATCTTAGTCTGGGTGCTGATCAGTTCTGTGCTAATGATAATGAAAGGCAATTAGTCTCTAAAAGCATTATCACAACATTCATTGCATTTATGACATTTTATTAGTACTATCAGTCAGGGATTTTATGAAGCAGAGGTTCTCTTTTTCCTTAATTAGACATTTATGAGAGAATATCGAATCTGACAATCCATTTAGGAATTTATTACAGAATAAAGAGACTCCAGCCGAAATTCAGCTTTGGTTTATACGCCTGGTTTTGCATTGAACTTAATAGGAGCTGCATCCATTTGCACCAGTGCAAAATTGGCTCAAGTCCTTGCAATGGACTATGCATCCATCAGTTGAAAGAAGGCTGAACCGTCCACCCTGCTCACAGCTACTGCCAAAGGCTGAAGGTGCTCAGGCTGCACAGGGGTGCACAGGCAACAGCAAAGGTCCCATGAGCTTTTGCTCCAGGATGATTTTCAATGTTTTTTTACAGTAACCTCCTGAGTGAGTGCTTCAGTACTCAGAGCAGGGCCTGATGTGTGAAATGCTGGAGCAGCTCCTGGGGGCAATTACTCAGGCTGCCAGGACAGATGTAAAACCCAGCCAGGTGAGTGTGCTGGGCCAGGTTACACCATCCCATCTGGGTTGCAGGAGTTTTCTGACCCTGTTCTTTCCCCGACTCATGGAAGGCCAGATGTCATGGTTGGACTGGGCCCCTGTCCCTGCCTATACCCATTGCTTCACCTTGCCACCGCCTAGAAGCTTGCCCAGGAGCAGCTGGAGCCCAGCAGCCAGCACACAGCAGGGCTTGGTGAGCTCAGTCACGCAGATGTATGCCCAAGCCTTTGGGACCTTCACTTTGGTTTCTGCCTCGTTACCATCTTTGACCCTTATGCTTTCTCCTGCATTTTCCATTATCTGGCCAGATTCTTGCATTGCTCCATTTCTAAAAGATGTGGAAAGGATTTTCTTAAAAATTATTTTTAAGATTTCACCCCTGAAAGGAGTGACGAGCCAGCCGCTGACCCCTCAGCAAGCAGCTGTCAGCGTGCGGAATGTGGTGGCTTCGCTGGAAGTCAATGGGGTCTGGCGGCCTTCTGGGTGGCCAAGAGAGCAGCACCTTTCCAGGTGGCCCAGGGACCAGTGGAAGGCACAGGACAGCCATGCACCATAAGCTGGACTTCTCAGTCTGCCAAGCCCTACAAAGAAAAGGCTTTTGAATCTTGGAACCAGATGTAGAGAAGTAGGGCAGGGAGCAAGACAGCAGGGCCGTGACCAAGGAAGGACTCAAGGGAAAAGTGGGAAAACGTATCCCTTGTGTGCCTAAAGGGCTCCTGCAGTCCCTGCAGATCCAAACAGGGCTGAAGGGGATATTTTAACCATGCACATTGATGACCCTAACACTGTATCTACTTCTGGCCTCTGCAATTTTGGAAGGTGTTCAACATTTCAGAAGCTGCACATACACACACACACACACACACACACACAAAGGCACTTCAAGACTTGGAGAAAATGCTACTGTGAAAAACCTGAAGAGTTTATAAAGGATATTGGTAGCTGACCTTGCTACAAATTGTATGAACTTGTTGAGAGAGAAAACAGGGGTTGCAGAGGGACCGTATGATATAGAGGAGAAAGCCACAGCAGGAACCAAGGAATGAAGCAGCAGCCACACAAATTCAGCTTAGTATTGGAGCGCAGGCGTCCACCAGCCAGGGTGCGTAACCACTAACTCTCAGTGCCAAAGGCAATAGCTATAGCAGCTCAAGGCCAGATGCCTGTATTTCCACACAAGTAATTTGGCTCCAGACAGAAGCAAAGGAAATGTAATAGCCTGTGATAGACAGGCAGTCTGCCCCAGCAATCTGAGGTTCCCTTCCATCCAAATTTATGAGGAGGATCTGCAGGCTGAAGCTAGGTCAGCAGGGAGCTCACCTGGGCATGCACCTAAGACACACGCCAAAAAGGACTGTGATGGGGAAAACACTTAAATAGCACAACTGTGTGCATTTGCTGATTTTTCCAGACTTTTAGCTCTGTAAAGAAAATATACCCTGGGAAATTTATGAGAAACTGGGATTTTTTGTGAGGTCCTCTGCAGGCACAGCAGTGTGGTGGAGGCAGGAAAGGAGGTTTATCACAGGAGCCAGTTACATCCTCACATACCAACTCTTCCCCTTCCACTACAAACTGATGAAACCCCACAGGTATCCACACTCACCTTTGTCTCCGATAAAGGCAGCTCGAGGTCCGTCCCACACTGGCAGTCACAAACACGAGGTCCCCCTTGGTGCAGAACAGCAGAGCCAGCCAGAAAGCATCAGCTGCTCTCCAGGCGACCAGCTCCTCGTCTAGCACCTCAGCTGTTCTGCTACAGGCCTGGCTTCTGGTGTTTCCCGGATGGATGCTGTTTAGCCTTTACTTTATGCAATAAAAATTGACACTATCTTTGCAATAAGAGACCCAAGTAGGGAAAGGAATGCGCTTTTGAGATCCTTCACCCTGCCTCTTGCCAAACGTGCTTTTACCTGTGTATGTGTGGTATGGAAAGAGACACAGGCACAGACAGACGGTGGAAAAGCTGCGGGCATGCTGGTGAGGGTACAAAGAAAGAACAAAGCTTTTCCCCATTTCTTCACGCTTTAGCAGGAGACACAGGACAGCAGCAACATTGCCATGGCTGGCTTTGCCCTCCTGCCCCTGCCTTTGCAACTCCCCAAAAGCCCCTGGGATTCACCTGATGGGTACCTCTGACATGGTCCAGCACAGAAAATTATGATCAGATCTCCTGCCAATCAAGCTGGTGCTTTGCAACAGAACCCAGCCTGAATAACCCAGAAAATCATGTGGTCATTGTTTTCGATTGTTCTAGACTTGGGTTTAAGTTTTCCCTCTACACCCCAGAAGCAAAACCTGGGTAGTGATGAAGAAATCCCTTCCTGCCACCCCCACAAGTATTTTTCCCTTCCCCCTGCTTGCAGAGAGAGCATTAAGCCCTGATCTAAGTATGCCAAGATCAGGGCAATTAGACTGTCTTAAAAGTCTGCAAGCAGCCTGGCACAAGCCACTCTGAGGTGTGGGCTAGCACGGTAATTTGAGCGGCAGCAAACCAAAATCCAAAGCAATCAAATGTGCAGCTTACTAAAAATGGAAGCTTATGAGCACAGAAACAATACAGTACCAGCAAACCAAACACCATCAGACTGGTCCTATTACATAGTTATTGTCAGATGAATTCATCAAACCTCTCCATTTTAAGAAATGGATGGATTTTCAAGGGCTTCTTCACTCAAAGAGCGCAGACGGCAGGAACCTGGTGCGGAGCTGACAACCAGCTCACTGCAGCGCTCAGCGACCTGCAGACATGATACTAATAGCTGCTTATTGCATCTTTCTCCAGGCTGGATGCAGAGACACAGCCTTTTTCCCAGGAAAACAACTCACAGCACACTGTGTGCCAGGTTGCACTGATGGCAGAGCTGCAGTCCCTTTAATTCTCTCTAAGCACCCCTCCTTCCCCCAGGAGAAATCCACCACCATTCTTTTCTGAAGATGGACGGAAGTGTGTTTCCTTCCATAGCACCAACTGAAAATAACAACTAGTGAACACAGTTGCCCCCAAGGTAAATGCATTACCTGCCAGTAATTTTTGTCCCTACACTGGTGGAGCTTTTTCTTCCCAGCAATGCATCCTGCTCTCTGCACGGCCCTCTCCAGAGAAGCCTCCTGAGAAGGCTGCACACAGGATCTGGAGGCTACAGTCCAGATTTGCTGCCCCTGTGAGTGAGTATCTTTGGAAAGCCTTTACCTTGGAGTGTATTTCATCCCGATGGATGACAGGACATTGCCTTTCCGTTTGACCCTGTGTGCACAGGCAGCAACGGGCTGTCTGAGCCTCCCCCCAGTGTCCTGTTATCATGTAGAGCTCCTGTGCCCTTGATGGCCAAGCCATGCCCGGGATGCCTCAGCACTTCACCCATGTTAGGTGCCACCAGGGCTCTGTTGCCCTCAGGGCTGGGGACACTTCTGAAGATACGTGCTTTTTTCACCTGGGTGTTCTTGGCCTGAGAGAGATCTGGGGGAAGACACACTCAACCTGTGCGATTTACAGCCAGCCTGGGACAAACCTGGGACAAAGTAAACTGAGAATTACTTGGTCCAAGACACTCTTGGGGCAGTGCTGGGTGATGTGGGAATGGTATGGCTTGCTTCAGCAGATTAAGGAAAGGAACTGGATGTGATTTACCGGCATGTGGGGAGACGAGCAGCTCCTGCCATGCCAGAGACGACCCTGACCTGCCTTCTCCAGGGGTGTAGGAAGGACCTGCTGGTTCCCACCCCTGCAGAGCCCAATGGCACACACACAGGGGACAGTCACTTTACCAAGACAGAGGGCTCAGAGGCAGTCATGGGCTGTCAACTTCCACAGCTTGCCTGCCATGTGTGCCCTGAGCTCACAGGGAATGCTGGAGCATTGGTTTATTTTGACCCACAATGAGGAGAGGAAAGGTGCACACATGTGGAAAACTGACGTGGAAACCTGCTGAACAGCATTAACTTTCTCTTCTGTCCCATATCCTAGAAAAGGCTTTTAGCTGGAGACCAGAAGGAAAGGTGTTAATATGAACACATCAGCGTGCCACTGCGGTATTTGACCTGTGCATTTTAATACACAACAGCTGTGCAGTCTACATGAGGGACACAACTACATGTACATGGAGAGTCTCTGATGGTCAGGAGCAGCCACCGACTCTTCTGCCTGTGTGTTTGGGCTCTTGGGCTCCAGCGTAGTGATGGGGACCCACCAATACCCTACCATTGTGCATAACTCCAAATGTGCATGATAACAAAGAATTATTTTAATATCAGGCTCTGGCAATGTTGGCAACACACACCCAGGACATGTGTGTTCCTCTGAGGAGACAGGCTCTGCTTTGTGCTGCCACCTCCACCGTTAGTCAGCAGACAAAGCAAGCCCTCTGCCCCCACCCCCCTGAAACACTTCTGCAATACCTCAGTGACACTGTCATAGTACTGAGGAATATTTCTTGCTGTTGCTGGAGTTTGACAGTGTCATCTATCCCACCACTGCAAAGTCAATGCCACTGCTGAGGGTGTTACTACCAGCCAGCTACACAGGAATACCTGCCCACGCATGGGTGTTGCCCACCTTCAGCATTTGCTGCTGCTTCTAGTCTGCCACCAATTGTGCCAGCACGGTCATTCATGCAGCACCGCGTGACCAGGACCACTGCACTTACTTGGATGGGAAATAACACACCTTTTCGCAAAGGCATTTTTCAGCTGTTTGGCTCAGCAGTCACAAAACACGTGCCAGTATAGCACAGGTGGTAGCATGGTGGGTGGGAATGAAAGGGCAGGGGAAGAAGATGAGAGCAGTGGATAATGGAGAACAGTCTCCACGTGAGGCTGTGGCTTTGTAGTGAGCAGCCATACATCTCTGCCCCTCAGTCCCACAGCACATTCCTTTGCCCACCTGGTACCGCATTACACCTTGGCTCTGGAGCAACCATTTTGCAGGCACACTGTGAACAGAGTCAGGGCTCTTGGCCTCACCTCTGAAGAAACCTGCAAAATAGTTATTTTTAAGCCAGATCAGTTTTTCAGTCATGATTCACGGCACAGATGTAGCTCCTGCACAATTCAATGGGTGGTATGACATAGCATGGGCTGAAACAAGAGAAATGCAATTTACAGCAGCTGCTGAGGCTGCTTCGTACAGTAACAGCATTGAGCAGCGCAAGTCAAGACCAAAGCAGGATGTGTGCATCCACGAAAGACTTCACAGCAATAATCACATCATTTTTCAACCCCCCCTTTAAGCTTAGCTAGCGCAATCTGTTGAACTGCTAATGATGTAAGACTTCTTAAAGGAGTCTGGGTTTCTTTTTAGACTACGTATGGCATTAATATTAATATTAAGACTATTTAAGGTATGATAAAGACAAAGGAAGTATGCAATATACATTGTCACACTTCCCTCTGTGATGAAGACTCAGGAGATGAACATGGAACAGGAACTGTTTTGTGATGTTGTGGTCCATGACTTTATCTTCAAAACTAAGCTCTATGAATAAATAATAAACAAGCACTGTAAATGAAATGCTGAAAATTACCACTTTAGTTATTTGAAGAACATAAGCAATACTTACATAGATATTTTTGACTCCTGAGACTACAGATCTTTGAAGCTTGAGCAAAGCTTTGAGTTTGGAGGCAAGTGGCAGGCCCCGAGGGAGGAGTAAGATGGGGGTGAACACAGCATACAGCTGTTCAGGTTTGGCTCAAGGGTTTTGCACCAAGCCCAGGGGAGTTACTGCCACGGCAAGTGCACAGAGAGCAGTGAGAGAATCAAAGAAAAGCTGACGCTCTTTCCTCAGTGGGCTTATCTACTTACGTTGCTGTGCCCTTTCAGTTGAGAAATAAATCACTTTCTCCATTACCAGGTGTACCAGGGTGATGAACTGCACCCTCGAGCCCCAGTTCCACCTGGGGAGCTCACTGCACTCTCCAGACAGAGCAGTTCATACAACACCTTTGCTGCTGGCCTGAAGGACACGGGCAAGTCATGACTAAATCACAAAATGGCAGCTTGAATTAAACAGTGATTCGCCTTTTTTACAGCCCGTTAATAGCAAACTATCTCCAATTACAGTAATTTGTAGTAATAAATGACAAGGAATATCAGATTTGTCTGGGAGAAAGATAATTTGCTATCAAAAATGAGGGGCATGAAATGACTTCATATGCAGGTGCTGCTCAAAGACATGATTTGGGTTGCACATGGGGATCATCACAGAAGGTTAGAGCAACACTACCTTTGGCCAGGACAGTTACAGAAGAACTTGACAAATAAAATATCCAGAGTCACAGGTGCTGTGGATGGAGATTTGGGACTTTGCACTGACTATTGGAAAGCACAATTTAAAACCTGGATCAGGTTTCTTAGGGCCTTCTCTAGTCAGGGTCTGAAGTTCTGCGAGGACTGAGATGCCCTGGTTGCCTGGGAGAACACCCTGGCCCCACGGAGCATCTCTTCATCCAAAGAATCGCCTCAGTTATTTAATTTCCCACTTGCTTGCATCTTCCTTCCAGGTATGATGAAGTTTGCTTTACCCATCTTCATGAGTACTTTTTCCTCTGTGCACAAGGAACTTTGTGCTGTAACTATTTTTTTCCCCAAAAGCTCTCGCTCGGGTCCCTCACGCAGGCTCTTACAGAAATGGAGCTGTCATGAAAGATCCTCCTATGAGGATTAATAACTAATCTAAAGTGGTTAAAAGATGTGAAACAAAAAGTGGAAAAGATGAGGCAGTTTTTCACAATGAAGGAGATAATCACTGGGGAGCTGTGCTGGCCAACATTTTCATAAGTGATTTGAACAAGGGGTGAATAGTAAGGTGACAAAGTTTGCTGATGTTGCAAAATTGTCAGGGAGTAACAATGACAACTGGCTATGAAAAGCTGCAGATGGATTTTATGCTGTGGAGTGACTTTGAGGATAAAGTGGAAGATGAAATTCAACATTGATAAATGGTAAATAATGTGCGTGGGGGAAAACAATCCTAACTATGTATGCTCAGTGATGGGCTGCAAATCAGCTATTATCACCAGGGAAGAGATCTTTGAATAGCTCTCTGAAATACCAGCTCATTACTCAGTGGTGGTCAAGAAGGTAAATATGATGTCAGGAGTTATTAGGAAAAGAACAGAGAGCAAAATAGAAAACACCATTATGACATAGTACGGATGTACTCAGACCTTGAATACTGTATACAGTTCTGGTCTCCCTACCTTAAAAGCATGTGCTAGAACTGACAAACAATGAGATAAGGATACTAAAGGTACGGAATGACTTTTATGGGAAATGACTGCAAATATGAGGACACTGGTGTTCAGAAAAAGAATGAAGACAGTGATATGTTAAATTATGAATGACATTGAGAAAGCAAAAGAGAATGACTATTTGCTATTTCTCAAAGAACAGTAAGTTTTAAAAGAAACAGAGAAGTACTGTTTCACTTAGATTTTGGAAATTGTCACAAGGCACGAGATACATAAAGGCACAGATGAGTTGTAAAAGGGATTAGGTTTTGGCTGGGATAGAGTTAATTTTCTCTTCAGTAGCTGGTACAGTGTTGCATTATGGATTTAGTATGAGAACAGCATTAATAACACACCCATGTTTTTAGTTGTTACTAAGTAATGTTTATACTAAGTCAAGGACTTTTCAGTTTCTCAGGCCTTGCCAGCAAGAAAGCTGGAGGGACACAAGAAATCGGGAGGGGACACAAGAAATCAGGAGGGGACACAGCCAGGGCAGTTGACCTGAACTAGTCAAAGGGACATTCCATACCACGGGATGTCTGCTAAGTATATAAACTGCGGGAGTTGGCCAGGGCCCTGGGATCACCCCTCAGGGACTGGCTGGGCATCGGTCAGTGGGTGGTGAGCAGTTGTACCGTGCATCACTTGGGGTCTGGTTTTGTTTTTTCCTTTCGGATTTTATTCCTCTCTCCCCGTCCTTTTAATTACAATTGTTGTTATTATTATTATATTTAATTTTATTTCAATTTTTAAATTGTTCTTATCTCAATCCATGAGTTTTACCTTTTTCCCTGATTGTCTTTCCCACCCCACCAGGGGAGAGGGGGAAGTGAGCGAGCGGCTGCATGGTGCTTCGTTGCTGGCTGGGGTTAAACCAACAGATACAAACAGCATAAGAAAAAAAACCCAAAACAATCAAGTGCTATTACAAACAAAGATGGTAATGCAACCTCTAGCTTAAGAAAATGGAAATACATGGTTCTACAAGTATATACTTACATATCCATTCATGCTTACAAACATGTACATGAATGCACACAAATACAACTCTTCCTAAGCCAGAAGGGTACACCAAGGAAGAATCTCTCCTTACTCTGCCTGTACATCCTTCTGTAAGTGTGCACTGTCAGGGGCCAATCTCTCCCAAGTCTCACACTTCCATCCCTTTCTTTTAGGATCACCGTCCTAGACGTCAAGCACCGTTCTCTGCCCCCAGGTCTCTGACTAGGGTCGATCCTTCACTTACAACTGGTACCTGGCACTGGGACACTGGCAGCTGGCTTGAGCATTCAGGAAGAGAGGGTATGTTTGTAGGTGCACATCTCTGTTCAAAGAACAGTTATCTATGTATAAATAAGAAAGGCATAGTCAAAGAGTAATGCACAGTTTACATTGCTGATTACTCTGCCAGAAGGAAACTAAACTGCAAAATCCTGAAATCTGCTGGGATCTGACTGACAAGAACATTGTTTTTCTGTCCTCATACTAAGATTGGGAATGTTGTGTGGCAAAATTAAGTTATTAAATACCATGTTCATGGAGGAGCTTGGACCATAAGCACTAGCAAACACCGTGAGGGTCCAAGTTTCCCTGGAACTGAAAGGTCAGGACTGGTGCTTGCAATCAAAGGTTTTAATGTATGTCACAGTCTTTAGCCTGTGTTACAACCAAAGTGAGGGTCCTCCTGCTATCTTTTCCTTTTATGATACAAAATAAAACTTGTGACTTACAGGAGGTGCAGGCTGACGGGACAAACACCTGAGACTCTGCTCTAATGACACTGCACATTCGTTCCTTTCTTGTGATTCAACGGATAGGTCTGGGAAAGGTGATCATATAAAAGGACACCACATTTCCAAGTTGTTGAGAAATGAATAATGCATTGGGAAGTAAATGTAAGCGTTATTTCCCTTCTGATGAGTATCTGTGGTGGGTTGACCCTGGCTGGACACCAGGCGCTCACCACAGCCGCTCTGCCACCCCCCTCCTCAGCCGGGCAGGGGAGGGAAAATACAGCAAAAGGCTCCTGGGCTGAGATGGGGGCAGGGAGATGGCTCAGCAGGTGCCGTCATGGGCAGAACAGGCTCGACTCGGGGAAATTAGTTTAATTTCTCGCCGATCAAATCTGAGTAACGAGAAATAAACCCGAATCTTAAACCACCTTCCCCCAGCCCTCCCGCCTTCCCAGGCTGAACTTCGCCCCTGACGCCTCTCCCTCCCCCCTGCCAGCGGCGCAGGGGAGCAGGGCCTGGGGGTTACGGTCGGTGCCGCCCCCGCCGTCCCGGCCGCTCCTGCCCCTCGGGGGAGGGTCCTCGCCCCCTGCCCGGCCCCGGCGCGGGGTCCCCCCCACGGGAGGCGGCTCCCCACGGGCTGCTCCAGCGGGAGCCCTTCCCAGGGGCTGCAGTTCCTCACCCCCGGCCCCAGCCCCTCAGGCCCGGCCGGCCCCGGCGCGGCCCCCGCGGGGTCCCCGGCCCTGCCCGCAGCCCGGCCCCGGCCCGGGCTCCTCCCCGCGGGGCCACGGGCCCTGCCCGGAGCCGGCCCCGGCGCGGCCCCCGCGGGTCCCGGCCCCCTGCGGGCACCCCCTGCCCGGGCTGCGGGGGGGAGCTGCTCCCCCGCGGGCTCCGTGGGCTGGGGGCACAGCCTGCCCCGCCGGGGGCTGCCCCGCGGGCTGGGGGAGCCGCTGCTGCGGCGCCCGGAGCCCCCCGGCCCCTCCGCACCGCCCGGGGCTGCGGGGCTGCTGCGCTCGCTCTCTCGCTGCCGCAGGGGGGTTTTACCCCCTGCTCAATGCGCAGCCCCTGAGGCGCTGCCGCTGTCGCTGGTGGGCTCGGCCTTGGCCAGCGGCGGGTCCCTCTGGGAGCCGGCTGGCACTGGCCCGCGGGCCGTGGGGGAAGCTTCTGGCAGCAACTCGCTGAAGCCGCCCCTGTGCCCCCCCCTACCAAAACCTGCCATGCAGACCTGACACAGTATCATGAAGCATATTACAAATTAAACACTTTCCCCAGACACTTACTGTATTAAGTAGCTCTAGGATGAGCCCCTGTCAGGGTGGACGGTGCCATCTGCATTTAGAAAATTGCCTATACATTTACTAAAGTGAAATTCACCCATTAATTAATCCTGTCAGTGTTCTCCCTGGAAACTGTCATTAGCACATTGAGCTAATTACTGCAGCTAGCAGCACTAGAGGGTGCATGTACGTGCAGGGTGGGAAGGAAGGAAGGTTATTCCAACTCCACAGTAGAAAAGATGCCTCATTCTTCCATTTACATTAAGATCAAATTGACAATGTCAGAATAACTTTGGAATGAGAAACCTGCCATGTTATTTTCCTCCCATATCAGAATCTTTGCTGCAGGAAGAAAAATATATTCAAAACATACCAGAAATCTGAAGCTGATAAACCAGAAGGAAGGAGACGTTCTTCTAGTGACCCATTCCTACATAACTCCAATGTGAAATGTATTTTGACCTAGGAAAAGGAAACTGCATTTGTATAGCAATACTACTCGGTTCCTTTTCTAGAGCTGTCCTTCCTCGGGGTATTTTCCTAGTTGCTTGTATGACAGCAGCACCCAGAGAGCCTGCCTGGCCAGGAGGGCTCAGGGTACCACGGAGTTACCTTGGCCCACTCAGTTTCTTCCATGAGGTGAGCCAGGGGTGAACGTGGTAAGCTCTGGGTATACCAGAACCAACCAGTGATGTTAACTTGAACTTTTTTCATTGGGGTTTACTTTAAAAGATTTTCCTTGTGTGTCCCACAGGTGAGGAGTAGCTGTGCAGTCAAGGACTATGGCTCAGGTGATGGACAGTCCTTTTTTATGCCATGGTAGCCGTATCCCTGTGATGAACTTCACTGTATGAACATCAAGTGAAACACAGCGAAAACTCTTTGGAGAGCCTGCTGGCTAACCTTACAAAGCAACAGGTGGGAGGGAAAATGGCAGCATAGAGAAATTAAATTACTTTTAAAGCTTTTAGGGTAGGAGGCAAATACTAAATCCAGAAATCTCAGCTCCTCATTGAGCTACCTTGCCCACACACACAGTTTCCCATGCTAAGCATCTTACAGTTTTTTTCTTTTCTTTACAAATTCACCATATGTTGCACATTGACACAGAGGAAAAAGTATTATTTTAACAACTCTCTGCCCACACTTCTGTGGCGTAAATGCAAATATAGCTGTTATTGCCAATACTGCCTGCAACTTCTCTGCATGGGGAGTCCTCCACCTGCAGAGTGGGAGCAGCCAGGCAGGGGAATGGCAATAGTCGGTTTGGGCACAGTGAAATACAGCTGGCAGGGAAGCCCATTATTCAGGTGACAACATGCATGGTGTGAATACCACAGCAACATCCACACACAGGGGCTTTCCAGAGCCACATAGCAAAGATGGTGGGACCTGAAGGCACATGGTAAAAGCGAGTATTAGGAATTTCTTAGAGACTCAACTGTCAAGATGAACATATGTGCTGAAAACTAGGTCAAGCTCCACAGGCCTGCATCCCTCAAGGGAGAAGAATCAACTGCTGGTCATACTACTCCTACATATATTACACAAGTATCAAAATTGAGGGTCCTCTCCTCTCAAGATACTGCAGAGCACAGGACACATTCATAAGAGAGAGACTCTACATAAGGTCATTGTAAAAAACATTCCACCCCAATTAAACATGATTGGCTCTTACTGATTTTACTGTAGTATAATTCTTGTAACTATAATTACCTAAAGCTCTAAGCAAAGATACGCACAGGTACTTACCAATGAGCCCATCAGCAGTCCCCATTCTCAAGCACTCTCCTGCATATGTAACTTTTCTCAAGCCTTTTATCCCTTCAAAGTCAGTAGGACAGTCCCTATGAGCAAAGCAGCTCTTACATATATATGCCTTCAGAATCAGACCTTAAGTAATGCTTTGCAACCCCAAAAGCATTTTCTGTTTAATAAAGAATAGTAAAAAGTGTTTCTTTTTCAAAAAGGTAAAAATACTTTTAATGAAACAAGGACGCTGACCACGAACAGAGAACAGAACAGGATTATTTCAGCCTGCTAGGAGTTTTACTCAGCCTTCTTATGATAGCCTTCCTTGCTTTCTAATCCTGATAGATTTCAGCTGTATTCCTCTAGCAACATATGGATTCTCCCGTGGCTAAAGTAATTGTATAAAGAGGGATGCTAATGTACTCCCTTCAGCTGATTAGTATCAAGTTGTAGAGGTAGTGAGTGCTGCTTGTAGTTGTATTATAATTTCTATTAACTTCTACTCCCAGTCTCTATATAAAGATGCTCTAGTAAAGAAATTACATGAAATAAGTACAAGATGCAAAACAGTTCTGGTGTTGAAAAATTTAAGGAAGAACTTCATCTGTGTCATTCATGCCAGATGGCTGCTTATATAAATAATCAAGTTAAGCAAGATGCATTTAGGACTGTCTTGTTTAATTTGATTATTTAAATGCATAAACTGCCTGTAAGGCAGTGGCTTTTTGCATGTATGATCAGGTCATGTTCAACTCTAGTTCATATTTGCTGATTTTGATATGGTTAGATCAAAAATGAATTAGTTCATCATTTCTCTGTGTAGCTAAACTGTTTTGCTTACATGAGGAATGCTTTGGATCAGATGAGAATTACCCTGATGCACCAATTGATATTATGTTAATGCCTAGCAGATTAATGCTCCAGCAAATTTGCATATAATGAATACAGACCATAACCCTTTTTTGAAGTGTGCATCCCTGTGTGCCTGCCCCAGATAATGGGCCCTTTCCCTGTTGACAGCAAACCGAGAAGAGTGGAGAAGCAGGTTCTGTAATTCCTCTTTTATGCATTGAACAAAACTACCATCATAACTGCGGAGGTATCGAGTAGTTACTGGTATGGGAGTGATTATGCAAATTACATTATGCAATCTAGTGATTGAACTAACACCACCCTAACACTCTACGTTTGTTCAGTCTACGGTAGATATTTCCAACCCATATAGACTTCAACAAAGATAAGTACTTATATGGTCACTAAACAATGTTGTTCTGCACTATTTCCTGGCAAACTTTTGGAGCTGGTATTATTTAGGGCTTGTCCAAAATTTTTCCACTGAAACTGTTTTTATGGGAAACTTTGATTTAAAACTGTACAGGTCTTCATTTGTACTGAAAGGATGTCTTCCATCTATGGAATATTCTGACCCTTCTGTCCCAGTGAGCTGTGTCCAAAACAAAACACATTTTGCTGGGGACATGCCATTATGAACTCTCTGAGAAACTCAAAGTGGGGACCCTTTGGGTTGGGTGGGTTGACTCACCATAGTGGTCAAACACTGGAACAGGCTTCCTAGAGAGCTGGTCGATGCCCCGAGGCTGTCTGTTCAAGAAGCATTTGGACAATGCCCTTAATAACATGCTTAAACTTTTGGTCAGGCCTGAATTGGTCAGGCAGCTGGACTAGATGATCATTGCAGGTCCCTTCCAACTGAAACTATTCTATTCTATTCTATTCTAATTCTATCCTATCCTATCCTATCCTATCCTACTCTATTCTATTCTATTCTATTCTATCCTGTTCATTTCAGGGCTCAGCTTAACTGCTGAGGTACAATTTACTAAATTTAGATTTGGTGTACTTTGCAAAATTTAATCTGGCCAGAAAACCCAGCCTGGAGAGGGCACTGAAGGGCATTTCTATATCAAAGCATTAAGATCTATAATTTGACAAAATCTTTTTTAAAAACCAAGGAGATCAGTAGCTTTGTTCACTGTGCAAAAATATCTTGATTGCCAACCAAAAGCTAATAATTGAATTTCACTGAAAATATCCACATTTGGAAATTTGGTATGCTTTTTCTGTTTGTCCTGCAGTCCGTTTGTAAATGGCTGGGGAGGACTGTATGGGAACGTGGAAAATTAGGTTGACGTATCTAGCCTGGAGCAACATGAGATAACAAATTTTGATATGAAGCTGATGCAGTGAAAACTTGAACCTGCCTTTCCCTCCTCTTGAGCCAGGATCCAAGAGCAAAGCCTTTGGCTTCAATGAAATGCTACATTTTTTCCAAAGTTTAATTTTATTGAAAAGATTTCAAAGGATCTAAAATTAATCCTTTTAAAATAACAGAAGGAAACAGTGGGATAGCCTTGTTACAGTTACTCTATATAAATCACTTTGCTTGGCTCATGACAGGTTTTTAGACATAATTAGAAGAAAACATTTACCTTTTAGAGCATCAGTTAATTGTATTTCAAGCTCACAAAGCACAGTTGTTTTCCATTACCCACATATGTAACTGTAAAAGCAAAGCAAATGTTAGTGTTATAACACAGCACTCTTTTCCAAAGTTTACAAAAGCAGGGTGAGCTAATGGAAAAAGAACCACTAAATAAAGCACCAACGGGCCCAGTTCTAGGCTTGCTTTGAACTTTTTCCCTTTTTTGGCCATTTAAGAAAAGCTACTGCAATTTTTCCCACTTTATTTTTACCCAGACATGAAACAGCTAACAATAACTCTTATCCTTTTCAGTGGCATGTTGAAACATGTTTGTTCAGATGAATAAGTATGAGATTTGGGTGTTCAAAAAATAATTCCAGCTCTGTTGGTCTATTTCATTGTAAACAAGCAGACAAGAAAATACAATTTCTCTATGTATGCTGATTCCCTTACTTGTTAGGGCCAGGCACAGATTTTATACTACCTTGAACATGGGGAAACACTATAAAACTGCAGATTAGTGAATTAACATTTTTTAAGATCATGTTAGGGTCAATAATGCTTACAGAACTTCTCATTAGTACATTTTGCAGAACGATTTTTCTTTGACAAATTGAAATAGAACGAATGCATGTGAGCCTTTACAGCATGAATGAAGTCTTCTCAGTCCTTCTAACACCATCTCTGTTTGTGAGTTACTTGGTCTTAGCTGAATATAGGAACAATTCATTTGATTTCTGAGTACAATTCTATGTATTAATGCAGAGCTGGTTTCTGAATCTCTTCTTGAAACTATCACCTCCTGCTGTTCTTTATAGAAAAAAATGAGACTCATTTCTTGTGGCTCCATCATCCACCTTTAATTTATGTAAATAACCTATGGAATGATACCATGTAAGTATCACTGGCATATGAATCCAAATAAATACACAAATTGCTTGGAATGTGAAGATGTCTCAGCACAATTAAAGTGCTTTAAAATTAACAAATAAATTCTCAACCTTCTACTCAAATACAGATTAGTTCCTTATATTTCAGTGGACTGACTTTGTAGTACTGTAATTGCTTTTAAGAAATACGTTAAGTGTCCCAATCCTTCATTAAAATGTAAAAGGAAAGAACCTGAAAATCACTTGGGTCTTGCTGGTTTCTGAAGTGATTCACAGATAAATGAGAATTTTTTCACCCAAGCTGAGGTCATAATCCAAAATTCTTGGTGTCCCACTGGGGTAGATGACCTCCTAAGGTCCCTTCCAACCTGAATTATTCTCCGATTCTACACTTGTATCACAAAGTAGTAAATTGTCTTTGAAAAGTCATTCCTCCTGGAGCCAAAAACTTGTTCCCATAACCCTATAGCATGCAGAAAGAGGGCAGAAGGGAAAGGGGAGGGAGAGTATTGGAATTAAACACGAGGTAGATAAGGCACTGTGGGGTTCAGAAGTACAATATACCAATGTACAAAGTCTGGGATCAGACCATTTACACAGAACACTCAAAGCTGGCCTAGCAGTGAGAATTCTGCTGTAGATGCTCTCTAAGAGCATTTCTGATACAAAACCAAAAGACAGAGCATTGCAGGAAAGGGTGAAATGCAAAACTCTGGATGATGAGTTTTCCTTATGCATCTCCTGGAGGAATCCAGTCTGAATTCTTGTTGGAACAGAAAGAGCTGCAAGGGCAGATATGGCTTGGTGTGAATGCTTTGTTTCTGAAGGATGTAGATATTTTTTTCCCCGAGGGTATTGTAATTTTTTCTCTTTTTTTTAAGATGTTGACATCTTGGACAAGGTAGAAAAGCATCTACAGGGAAAGCTGACCTTAGAGAACATACCCAATGTTGCTGAGATCCTATTGTGGAGCCAGCAATCCTGACAGTGGTCCCCATCCTTATAGGGATAAAATAGAGCAGATTTCAGAGGTACTGTGAAATTAATTCTGGAGGAAGCTTTGTCCCTAGTCTCAGACACATGAACTGCACCTCCACAAAAGAGCAAAGTTAAGGAAAACCTATACAAATTAATAGCGGCATGTTGTTTTAGAGTTCAGTTTGACAAAAATGAGGCACAGTGAAGTGCTACCGCTGAAATTACAGGAAGAAAAAATATGTTACCTATAATTCAGGAAGCATGAAATACTATAAATCATTATTTTCTGACAACCCATGGATCACAGCTGATGTTTTTTCACGTTCAAGATGTTACACAAAAAGCAAGCAGTTGGGCAGTAGGCAGGAACACTCAGTCTTTTGAAGGACTTCTAGTAAGGTTATTGGTGAAGCCTGAGGTAACAGGAGAGTCCTAGTGAGGTGCTCAGCGCACTATTTCTTTATTGCTCCTTCAGATTGCAGCAGTGCCTAACCTGAAAGCACAGCTCTGTTCTGCTAGCCACGGTCCAGATGGTTAATTAGGGAAAGACCCTGCAAGAAAAAAGGGAGAGAGACTCTAAGTGGGCAAAAAGATGAGAGGAACAGCATGGAGATGAAGTGACTTATCCAGGGTCATAGGGCATGGTCATGACAGCACTGCAGCGAAAACTCCCATCTCCTGATTCCCCAGCCAAGAACCACCCAGCCAACACAAGCGTGATGTAGCCGAAATTTAGGCTATATGAATCCGGGGCTCTTTGGGCTGCTCTAACTCTTCCTCTCTGCTGCTCCATCATTAAAAACAAGCCATGATCACTGACTTGTAATGAACAAATACCCTTGCTTTGGTGTGTCTGCAGCCATCTAATGAATGAATAACCTTGCTTTGGTGTGTCTGCAGCCATCACCCACACAACTTACTTTGCAATTCTTCTCCCCAAGCTTCCACTCAGCCTGGACCGTTTGATGCCTGCTGCCTTTGTGAAGCTTTTGAAATTTATGCTTTAAAGCCTGTAAGAGCAGCTTACAAAGTGGAGTGGGGAGAGGTGGCAAAGTCAGTTTTACATTTTTAAAAAGATGCTCATATTCTCCTCACAGCTGAGTTTTGGTGGCAGCTTGTGAGCAGAACGGTAAGTGGGAGATTTTGTTGTGTTTTTCCAGGCCAGTTTGTCTGGGCTGTGGAGAGCCATACTTTTTCTCCTTTGTTTTTCGCTGCAGTTAGGCCATAGGAAGCCACCTCCTCAGCAGAGGCTGCCCCTGTGCATGCATGGACCAAAGAGAGAGGATACACAGCCCGCAGCTATTTGGGCTGGATCATGCCATTTTCCCCATCTTTGGGGACAAAGAAGGTCCTGTATTTCTCCAGCTCCCTACTCCCCTTCTCTAGTCCTTTGCCAGTCAAGTGTCTATACACATCTATACACCACACCAGTACAAATACACCTGCCTGTCAGCTGAACAGACTTTCCCTAGATCTGCTAGCTGTCCCTTAGGGAAGAATTTATTCCATGCCAACAAAAAAGTTCATACTCATTGATTTCAAACAGAACTCTCCCAGAAGTGTCAAAGTGATGATGTGCATCTCAAAGGACTAATCCAGCCCTCTGGAGAGCAACACCAGCTCTCAGTTGTAGAGCCGGGAACCCAGCGCTAGCCTGAGTTAACACAACTGCAAGTCAATTTGAAGTCATCGCAGTCTGTGTGACCGAGGCTTGAAACACCACAAATCAGATGGAATCTCTCCTGTAAGTAAGCAAAAGTTGTTCCAGGAGCACTGAACTAACTGGTACTTGAATTGTCAAGGTTCGTGTTGTCTCCCAGCTCCCGCTGTAATCACTCCCACAGTTCTTCATTACTCCTACAGCAGACCTACAATATCAAATACCAAAATTAAAGATATCTATATCCCCCCAGCACATCTCTGCTTTCCTCAAAATGTCCTAGCTCCTTCTCCTGTCCCTACATCCCCCCCTGCAGCACTCCCCCAGCCTCCCACATCACTGCACAGTGCCCTGGGTGGCTGGCGAGGCAACAGACACCCTTGACTGTAGCTGATCTGGTAACACCTGTGGGTGAACTGGGCAGCCACACACCTACACTGTCGGGGCAACCGGACAAACTCTTTTGCCAGAACAAGACATTAATTTGAGGGTGTCTCCACGGTTCAAGCACTGATTTTTCAGAAAACTTATTTATTACATATATGATATATTTAGAAAGATATAAATATTTATAGCTATTATAAATGTACAGTATGTTTGAGGCCCCTATCTCTTTGCCAAGCTGGGCTGAAACGTCCCAGAGATTAAAACTGTGCCAAGAGAACTTGCAGAAAGACAGATGGATAGGAAGACAGGATGATCGCATTAGAGTTTTTTTTTCTTCAGGAAAACATGTTAAAAAGAAAAAAAAACACCACCAAACTATCAAAATGCATAGTTTGTACTTAAAAATTCTTATCAGTCTTAAATTCTGATTTCAGTTCTTTACTTTGTACCAGAATAAAACAAGAAAAAAATAGTAATTTTATGAATTAATTTTGAAGATGGATTGGCAGAAGATGCTGTTGTGTATAAACATGTGAAAAATCCTAGAGAACTTTTTTTTCATTATTTTTCTTCAATATTTTTCAGAAAGATTTAAACTCGACTCATCTTTGCATTCCGAGAAGCTGAATGAGACCTTCACAGTGGAGCTACCCACTGTGTGCATTTTGAAGTTTTTGCTTCTTCACTAAATTAGGAGGAAAAAAACCTCAAAAAACTAGCATCATCTGTTACATGCTAAAAAATCTTGAAGGGAGACGATGAAGACTGCTGTTAAGGGCATTTGACTTTTATCATTTTTAGAGGGAGATAAAAAAGAAAATAAGATTACCTTGGGAAAAAATACATACAAAACCAGTCAGATTGTAAAGCCTCTGATAAAATACTACTCTTGGCAAGTTACACTGGGGGGAGGGGGGGGGGGGGGAGGGGAGCAACTTCTCTGTCCATAATTGTATTTTTTTAAAGATTTACAAATTATTTTTGACTTAGCCACGCAGGGAGCCTACTTTCAACCCTCAATCTGAAAATCATGGAGGCTTTATAAAGTCTTCCACCTGCATCTCTTTTTTGCATCACAGTTCTTTATCCTCTAAAGGATGAAAACCCTGGCATATAAAAACTTTGTTAAGCTGTCACTATCAATAGGGTAAAAAAAAATAATGGTTGACAAAGAAGAAACAAATTGCATCTTCGAATAAGTTTCCTTCATGGTCTTGTTAAAAGCTATAACCTCTGATGTTAACTAAATTTAACCCATTCTGACCCTTGCGGTGGCCCTTAACCTTTTCTTTATTCTGCTTCCTGTGGCTGCTGAAGAAAACTGGCAGGCCCAGTCATTGGAAAAGCGCTCTCTGTTGCACACAAAGCCCCAGCCTGGCTGCTAGTCTGTCAGGAGGGATAGAATAGACGGGGAGGTCAGCACCTGTGCTGAGAAGCAGGTGACAAGGAACTGCTTGGACCATTCTAGGGCAAGTTGTAATAGTTTCTACCCTTTAAATATCGCACTGTAGTTTCGGGTATTCAAGGCAGCGAAGTTCACGTTTTCTTTGTGAATGCAGACTTTAAACAAATTAATCTATTGCTGTTCAACTGACTGTAAAATTAGTAGATTTACTGTCGCAAAAAAAAAAAAAAAAAAAAAAGAGGAGAGCTTTCACTTCCACTTTAATAAGGTCACGGATGTGTCCTGGGCTGCCAACAAAAGCAGCTTTTAAAATCTTTGCAGCTGAACCCAACAGTTTGCAAAGGCTGTAGAACAATGTCTTAGATGTACAGTGGAAACTCCTCTCCCTACAGTCAAGATGTAAAACTAGACAGTTAAAAACCTTTCTACACTGGGAAGTTTTAACTCTAATTGTGTCTCACCCCAGGGACCTACAGGCTTGCTTTATGATTAACATTTAAATAAATTCAGTCAGCCTTGATTTTCAGGGAACAAAATCAGTTCTTTGCCTGGTTTTGGTAAATCAGACCAAGCAATTTAACAGCAGAGCGTGCATCTTCAAAAGATTTAATTCCTGTAACAGGAGCAGATCTCAGAAACCACACAAAACTGTAGCTGTTTAAACTGTATTCGCACATTCTGTGGAGGGCACCACTTAGCAGAGACCATTTACCACTCAACAGAATTTCTGCGTTTGCTTTAATTTTTTGCTGTCTCTTGCTAGAATAAAAATAGAGGAAGCGTGTGTAAGAAGCAACTTTCAAAAGCTAGAATGGAAAAGGATTAAAAGAGTTGCTGCAGAATCCATGAATCTGGACCTACTACACACCCAGAATTTCTGTGTCCTTTAAATATGTGTTTACTCTGACGTGCTCTCTGCCATACGGCAATGCTCAGCTCAGCACAAGGGAGGTTTTCATCCGAGTTACATGCTAAAGGCCTTTACAAACACTAAGAGGAAAAGGAAAACTAAGGAGTGCATAGGGGAGGTTACAGCCCCTCTCTGAACCGGCGGGCTGCAGAGCCACACGGCCACAGTTATAACTGGCAGGTAGGTGGCGGCAAGCCATGCCAGCTGCTGCTAAAGAGCAAGGGTGGGGAGGAGAAAGAGACTCTCTCCAAGTCTTTCCCAAAGCTTCCCCACTGAAACGCCCTGCGAAGGAGGGAATTATACAGCAAAACAGGAAAACAGAGGTGCACAGGGTAAGTGGCCCTCCAGATGCTCAGACTTTTGCAAGCACAAGTCTGTAACAGACTAATCACAGATTTAGTAATAAGATTTAAAAAAGCTGCTGTCCCACCTGCTGCTACTGGTCCATGACCAGGAGCCCTGGGCATCACAGAAACCCAGCAATATCAGTAAAAAATCCTGATGATCTTGGTTTGGACTTGAAATTTTTTTGACCAGGCATTAGAAATTACAGCTCCAGTTTAGAAAGCAGCAAAATGTTCCCTGTGAACCAAAGTCAGATCCGTCCTCCACCCAAAGCCAGCAGGTACGAGCTCCGTGCAGGCGTAAGGCACTTCAGCAGCTTGCTTCCTCCTCCCACAAAATGAATGATGGAGTCTGAATGAAACTAAACTGGAGCCTTGGGTCCCCAGGTGAGCACTCTGTCATCCAGCTAAGTGCATTCTCCCTCTCTCTGCTGGGCATTGCAAGCAGTTTACTGTACCCAGAACGAATAGCTTCACGGGGAGATTGACCCCAAAACACAGAAGGACTGGAACCAGTTTCCAACATCCTCGGGAGGCAATCAAACCACGCCCTCCCCCCCCCCCCCCCCCCATCAGTTGTGAATGTGAAGGAAGCTTCTCACTAGCATCTCGAGTCTTGCATTAACGTGAATAACTTCCACATTGGCAGATCACTACGCTGTTCATGTACGAAGGCAAGAAATCTCTCCATACACCATCCTTTCTCCTTCTCATATATTTGCATTTTAAATTCTCTGGGGCACAAACTATCTACAGTCTGGCATGAGGTCTAGCAGAACAGGCCTTGATTTGGCACAAAAAATAATAAAGTGAAAATAACTACTTTGCTAACCAGCTTGGGTTAACTAAATGTCAAATGGAAAAAAAGACAGATGCAGATTTAGGAATTAAAAACCAAATAAATGACTGAGAATATTGTTAGGGGTGGGCAGAGGATGATGTGCATCAGGCAAAATAGAAGGGAGAAAGTTATTAACTGCATTTATTATGATAGTATCTTTCAAATAATTAAGACTGCAGTCCCACTGTGACAGGCACATATAAAAAACATGCCCGCTAGACAATTACAGTGTAAACAGTACAAATGAGACAAAGGGCAAGGAAAAAGAGTACAATGAACCCCCAGAAAGATCAAGTTAATTCAGGACAAACAGCATGAGAAGGCTGCACTATTTCTTGGCACACTAAATTTAATTAGAAAGGCATGAAGTAAAACAAGCATCAGGTTTAAACTTAACGGAATTAAATAAAGGGAAGAGAAAAGGAATGCAAGTCGCACACTCCAAAGTACCTTGTTTTTATGCAGGTAGTTTTTATCACAGTGAAGAGGATTATTAGCTTTATTGCTCCTACTAACACTGCCGAAAATTATCTGCCTTATGAGGATGGTTCTCAGAGGGGCAATAGCAGCGAACTGCAAGCTGGGCTACTGACAAGCTCTCCTCTAATGCATATTGCAGAGCTGAGGATGAAAAATAAAGTACCTCTCCAGGCTTCAGCTCTGCCAGAAATTCCCTTCACGGTTATTCAAATTCCACACTTGATTTCCAGACCATGAAAAGAGCAGTAGAAACCTTTTTTGTCTCACCTTTTCTTATTGTGGAATATTTTGCTCTCCACAGCTGGATACTGTAGCATTTCAATAATCTATGTTTTGAGAGCATCAAACTGAGATCCTGTTTTCTTAGGCACTCTGCTGACACAAGCAATGGCAATCCCTGTTCCCAAGGAACTTACAACTGTAAAGGCACAAAGCCTGCGTGAAATGAAGAAAGGAACAAAAGAGGATGGAAAAACCAGGCGCTACTTGCACAGAATAGGTGAAGCTACAGTTGTCAGCCAGGCTGTTAACACAGCTCACCATCTACTTTGGCTGGTTCTCTTAATGGTATTTTCCCATACTCATTACTGCAGGCAAGGAGCCTTAATGAGAATAAGGCGATACGAATTTCAGATTGTGAACCAATTTAGTAAAGTTTTCTGGTTTCGCACACAATTACCATACAGTGTCTTCCATGAAGATGGAGAGCACAAAGCAACGACAGACATTTTTGCATGGGTGTACCAAAATGACTGTACCAAAACAACCAGTGTGTGGAATTAAACCGGTCTAAGAGCACAGTTAAGAATAAAAGGCTTTCAAACCAAACAGATGCAGCTCAGATCTTCATGGCATTTCTTCTTCCTGGGCAGGAAGGAAGGAGAGAAGGGTCACTTGGGTATGGCCCAAAGCAAATCAGCTAAAAAGTCCTGGTATTTTTGAGCAGCAAGGACAGCAGACAAGGCCTCCCGCCCAGCTGTTTCCCATGGCTTCATTCTGGACCAAGTGCTGAAGACAGGCAGCCTTTCAGCCTGGCCAAACAGCATCCCACAAGGGACACCAACAGCGGGGCTCCTGGCGAGGTCTCGGCACACCGCGCCCCGCACATGCCGCCCCACAGCACAACACCCGCTCCCGCTGCCGAGGGTTTTACTCATTCAGCGCGTTACGCGCGGCTGGGGACCCAGGTCCGCACACGAATTGCAGCCTCTCTTCCCACCAGGCCTCCCGCCTCCCAGCTGGAAGAAGGAGCCTGCGGAGCTGGGGCGGAGCGGCCACCGAAGACGGGACCAAACCCAGACCGGCCCCGGCTGCGGGGCGCTCCCGCACGCCGCCGCAAACGCACCCGCTGCTGACCCCTGCAGAGCCCTCCCCGCCGCGCCGCACGCACGGGGCCCGCAGCGCTGTCACCGCCGCACGGGCAGCGGCGCGGCCCTACGGGTGCGGAGCCCCGGCACGCGGTGCGCCCGCGGGACACCCGGCGCGCGCCCCCGCACCCCGCGCGCCGCCAGCCGCCCCCGCGCAGTCGACCGCACGTGCGGGCGGTGAGCGCGGGCACGCGGCCGCTGGGGGGCGGGGACGGGGGGGGCGGTGCTGGGCACGCGCAGGCGCAGCGGTCGGGCGAGGGGCGCGGGGCGGCGCGCACGGGGCCACGCGCGGGTGTGCACGCGGACGTGCGCGCGAGCCCGCGCAGGCCTGCACGGGCGGCGGAAGGAGGCGGAGGAGCGGGCGGAGGAAGAGGAAGAGGAGGAGGGGGAGGAGGAAGAGGAAGAGGGAGAGGTGGGCCAAGCTCCACCCCTTCCGGTGGCCCAGGTTCGGCCCTCGGCAGGGCCCAGCTCGGCTCGGCCCGTCCCGTCCGGCAGGTAAGAGCCGCCGGGCGCGGGCGATGCGGGGCCGAGGCCCCGGCGGGCTCGGGGCCGTGGTGCTGCCGCCCCAGGGCCCGCCTGCAGCCGCGCACCAGCCGCGCCGGGTCGCGGGCGCCGCGCAGAGGTCCGCAGGGTGACACCGGCGGTCACACCGCACGCACCCACGGGACGGGCTCCCCGACGGGCACGGCCGGCAGCGCAGGCAGCGCCGGGCGTGTTGCGCACCCGCGCACAGCCCTTCTCCCGGGCGCTCCGCAGAAACCCAGGCGTGAAACCAAAACGGCGTCTGTACAGCGCGCGTTTACGCGAGGCAGCAGCTCCTGCGAGGTGCAAAACATCCCCCGTGGGAGCCGCAGGCACCGAGGCACCCACGCGTGCAGCAAACGTGTCCTGCGAGTGCAGGGATAGTTGCTATTCCCGCACCTCCCGGTGTGCGGGAGCTGTAGCCTGCCGGTGCATTAGAGCCCCAGCAAAGTCAGCGGGCCTTGCCAACGCACAGGCTGTGCAGTGGGACACACTGAAATGCTACGTTACACGAAGTAAAGCGCTTCCATGCAGAGGGATCTTCCCCAGGTACATGTATGCACGTGAAGACATGTTTATGCAATGTCATACGTAGATACGTATACATGTATATATTTTTAGAGTGGAGTCACATACTACCTTCTTAGGCAAATGAAGTCATGCTCCTGTCAAGTCCTCTTGTAATGACACGTTTTTGGTTTCCTGTGCCATCTTTAGCTTTTCCTGTACTTGCTGCCTTTTAAATGTGGAATAGCAAAACTGTAGATAATGCTTGACAGTTTGCTCTTTATTTCTAAAGTTTTTACAGCTGTTAAAAGATGGGCGGTTTCTAAAGTTGTGAACAAAATGCAAATACTGGTCAGGTGCACCAAAATTCCCGGGGAAGTTCCATGAACCAGGGAAGAATGAGGGGGCAAATATAATGGAATAAATGCCTCACAGATTAGTGTCATGAGTCTTCAGATTTCAAGCACTCGTATATTTAGGGGTCTGGAGCATCTCTCTTATGAGGACAGGCTGAGGGAGTTGGGCCTGTTCAGCCTGGAGAAGAGAAGACTGAGAGGGGACCTTATCAATGTCTTCTAATACCTTGAGGGTGAATGTCAGGAGGATGGGGCCAGGCTCTTTTCAGTGGTGCCCAGTGACAGGACAAGGGGCAATGGGCACAAACTGCAACGCAGGTAGTTCCATCTGAATATGAGGAAGAACTTTCCTTTGAGGGTGATGGAGCACTGGAAGAGGCTGCCCAGAGAGGCTGTGGACTCTCCTTCTCTGGAGACGTTCAAAACCCACCTGGATGTGACTCTGTGCAACCTGACCTAGGAGAACCTGCTTTAGCAGGGGGTTGGACCAGATGATCTCCAGAGGTCCCCTCCAACCCTGACCATTCTGTGCTTTTGAGGCTTGTTTTGAAAGTTTATAGCCTCACGAATACCATGCTGGGATAGATGCCTGTGACAGTTTATCTAAATTTTAATTTGCAAGTGGGGATCTTAGGCATGTGAATCTGTTGCTTATTTGCCAGTCCATGTGTTGCAGGCAAATCTTACCTGTGTTTGTTTTTCTGATTTTTTTTTTTTCCTGCAAGCTTTTTTCATCATTCAAGAATAATAAAAATACCATCGTTGGTGTTTCTATTAGATGATTCTGGCAAAATAATACTTAGGTGCATGCTTTCTGAAGGTAACATCAACTCTTTATAAATTTTGTTCCTCTCTCACGACTCTCTGGGTTAAAGCCCTCTCTCTGTTTATTGTAAAATTACTGTTGATTGCTCATTCCGCACAGTAACACCATAAATCTTTTCAAAAGAGTTTTAAGGACTGGTGTTTACTGAACTGGAATAAAATCTTTCTAATATAACTAGAAGCATCAGACTGATAGAGGTAACTTGTTTTTTCTTATTCCCTGCTCCCTCAGAATGACTGCCTTTTGCACAATGAAACTTTTATGTCAAGCAACTAGAAATCAGAAGAGATATGCAGAAAGATTCTTTGGTACTTTTCTGACACAAACACTGCAAAAGAGGGTATTTTCTCCATTCTGGATGGTGGTACCTGACCCTAGAAAGTCAACTGTGTTTGGACTTCCTCAACCATTTTGTACAGCTGAAAAATCTCACATGGAAACAAAAAAGAAAACAGCATTTGGAAGTGTTGGGCGAAGAATTCCCTATCGGATTTTGCATGTCATCAACCAGGATGGAGAGAGCTTGGGAAATATGCACCGAGCAGAAGCACTCAAACTTATGGATCAACATGACCTGAAACTAGTTCTTCTTCATGAGAATGCAGAACCTCCTGTATACAGACTAATGACTGGGCAGCAGATTCACGAAGAACAGCTTAAACGTGCAAAGAAAAAAAAAAATTCAAACCCAGGTACGTACATTGTTGACACTACAACACTGAGCGCTTTGAAAAATGCTGCATTAAAAGTGGTTCCAGCAGATGAATCCTCTTACTTGCATTTGTGTAAATCCAAAGCAATGTCACTGCAGTCCAGGCTATTAAGGATTTGCAGTGGTAAAAATAAAATTTTGGATTAGTCTAGTCTTCCAGAGAAGCCTTCTATTGCCTTCTCAGGATTTACTATTTTGGCATCTGCTGGCTTTTTTTTTTTTTTTTTTTTAATATACATATATATATATATATATACACGTGAATATAACTAGATGCTGGTACACTGAATTTCTGTTCTATTACTAAGGCATAAAGCAACAGGCAGTTTTTACAAACTGAGCAGCAGATACATCAATACAATTACATAATTTTGTCACCAGTAGTCAATGAAACATTCTCTTCCTGGCTTGCTGCTAGGAAGACAAAGTCTGGAGCCCTTTCTTCTACTGACTAAGAGAACCACTTTTTCAATATTGAATGCTTTTTTAGTGTTTTTTCTTAAGTCAGCCCTGCTCCAGCAGTTAACAAACTGAGTTTGACAGAGAGGTTTTAAAAAAGGCATCTGACCTTGTATCCTCTTTCCTTATCCTCGCACTAACGAAAGTATCTGTGCTTTGGGTAGAGTTCTGATTTAGAGGACGGTACTATCATGGTAGTGAGTTTTTCTGTTCCAAGCAACTACAAAAAGATTATGCAAATAGTAACTACTTTAGAGAATCTTTAAGGAGGAAGAGACCACAAATTTTTCAAATACATTACAAGGCATTGTACTTCCAGTTCAATATTGCACTTCACCAGTCAAGAAAATGGGCTCAAGGTGAAGAGCTATCTAACTTCAGATCTTCTGCATTTAGCTATACTACGCACAGAACGTAGGAATTTACACACTAAGTCTCTAATTCCAGACGCAATGCTTACCTGTTTATCTTTGTTAGACCTGCACTGTGGGTGGTATGAACAAAACTGTTAACTAAAATAAAAACACTTTCTTCTGACCATGAAGAGACTTCCCTGCGTGCCTCAAGCATGCAACTCAGTCTCCCAATTAGGTCAGCAAGTGTGAGATACCAAGTAGCCACCTTCTAAGGTGAGTGTAGTGCATGCTGAGACGAGACGGGATGCTTTGTGTATGGGAAAGCAGCATGGGGAAGGGTGTTAAGTAGACAAAGCACCATAAGCTGTTGGAAGAAAGCAAGTAACACAGGTTTGTCAGATGTTAAGCCAACAGTTTTAGTTCTGTTTTAAACAGGGGTGGTTCAGAAGGAGTTATCCTTTTCTTCAGCTATTGCCAAGAATGACTTAGAGACCAAGACAAAACAAATAACACAGTGGATTGAAAAGAAATACCATGTCAAAGTTACCATCCGGCAAGCAAAAGATAGCAATACAGACATGGTAAGTGGACTCCTGAAGGTTGGACCAATCAATTTCATTATCTAGCTTTACTTAATATTAACTTCCGCCGTTCAGTACTGCCATGGTCTTTTAGTATATCATGTACTGCTAAAATAAGTGAAGGTCTAGGTCCTGTGAAGGTAGTGGTTGCCTCACCTTAAGCTACATCTGTTCAAACACCACTGTTCTAGAAAAGTAGTGCCGTGGAGGCAATTCAAATACGATGCTTTCTTAAGAACTAAGAAAAGTTGTAATACTGACGTTGACAGTGAAGTCTGAGCACTTCCTACTCCTTTGCAGCAACCACCTTATTAACTGGGCTGGTGAAATTTTCCTGTCTATGCCTTAAGCCAGTTCACCCACAGAAAAGTTTAATGGTATGGTTTAAAAAAAATTGTGCTGTATTTTAGTTGGTTTATTTGAATAACCTAACTGTCCTTCTGAATATCCATTTGTGCAACTGGGGCTAAAGTTAGTAAGACTAGAAGACTGGAAAAGTAAACATCTATAAAAATGTTAGGGAGCTGGTGGCAACTTGCTCACCAATATAAATGCAGGGCCTTGAGACTTGTCATTGCATAGATGTCTTTTTTTATAAAGATTCCGTGTAAGCAATTTTTTCCCCCCCTTTTAATGTGTGTAGTGAATTAGGTTTCCTTCGTTCTCTCTACAAGTTGCTGGAAAAAATTGTGTTATCACTTCATCCAAAAGGAACAAAACTTTTTATAGGAAGTTGGTTGAATTCACAGGGAAAGAGTAGCAGGAGGAAGAACTGGCTATGGGAGGGAGCAGGACATTTCATGACACAGTCCAGATTTAGGTTGTCCTTAAATTTCAAAGCTTAATCACGAGCTTAAGTGTTCAGCTTGTTATATGAAGGCAGTGCACCACTCAGTTCAATATTACCACATTCTGCTATAACCTTAGAACAATACTGCCCTTAAGAGGGAAGCCCTTTAATAATATGCCTGAATCTAGTGGAAGAGGAGGGTGGAGATGAGAGTCAGATGCAGTCCGCTTTCACAGACACCTTTAAACAGCAAAACGAGGCAAGTCACAAATTCAACCCAAGTGCTAGGAAATGGCTGAATCCCTCTGGTGACTTTCCTAAACCTGCTTATGAGTAAAGAACAAATGGTTAGGAGAGGACAAACTGAACTGCTTAAAGCAGCTAGCTTGTTTCAACTAATAGCTAAACCTGTGCCGTTAGAAAAATATTTCAGGCTGTTCTCTACATGTGTTTGTGCATTTAGTCCTATTTTTCTCCTTTGTTTTAGTTCATGCTTTTTGATAAGATTTTGGAGACTGTGTCGGAGAAAGCCACCTATCTTTCCAAGCCAAAAGTTACTAGAGAAGGAGTTAGTACCTGTATTTTCAGACATATGTCTGACAAAGAGTTGAAAGTATACCAGAAGATGGAAGACAGAAAAACAGTACAGTAAAGAAAGATGAAAATGAAGATTTGAAGTTAAATGAGTTGCATCCGTGACTTTATGAAAAGGTGTAAACAACATTAACTTTATTGTTTATAGTTTTGTGGTTGTTTTTTTATTTTTAAATAAATTACTGTTGAGCTTTGTGCTGGTCATTCCATGAAGAATGTTGTCTCCATTAACCTTTACTGCAGAGTCAGAATTTCAACAGCTGGTATTTCATTTTCCATGGGTTTATCCATTGTCTTGCTTTCTGTCACAACTGCATCCTTTCCTGGCTGTGTTTTAGGAGGAATGTAGCCACTCAGGCGAGAGGCTAAGCTCCTCTTAGGATAAGAACGCTTTGCCTGGCAGAAATAAATCCAGAATTAGCAACTTAACATATCTATGGAGCAAAGACTACTAATGTGGTGAGGAAAGAAGAAATCAATGAATAGGCCAGCACTGCATTATTTAAAGGAGCTTCAGAAATCAAGAATCTTCCAAATTAAGTGGATCACTGGCCTTTTTCTGACTTTAAGTCACATTCTAAAACACATAATGTTTACCCTCCTCTGAAGTGACAGGGTATGGTTGAGAAGACTTTTTCAAGAGTATTAACTTACTTTCAAGTTCAGCTTTCTCTTTTCAGGATCATGTACAACCGCATGCCTTGCTAGGCTCTGCTACAGTTACAAAGGGCAGGGGGAAAAAAAAAGTTACATTTATTCTTTCAGATTATGTGATTTAGATTTGAAGAGTTTAAAAAATATATACCTTCATTGCAAACACTCTTCCACAGTCTGGATAATCACAAGAGAATGGTTTTTTCTCCTCATGAAAAGAGAGGATATGGCTTTGAAGATTAAATACAGTTGTGTAAGTTCTCCCACATCCTTCTCTTGGGCATCGGCAGACTTCCCTCTCCACACCATGTGTTTTTTGATGCTGCTTGAGGTAATCTTTCCGTTTAAAGGTTTTGTGACACTCACTGCAAACTATTGACTCTGAGTGGGAGACAGACAGGCAGAGTATAAGTTAACAGCTGCTTACAGGAGCTCAGAATCAAACCCTAGTAGTCCTCTAGAACAAGGCTAAAATCCACACGAAATGCAAGCAACTCAGAGACTGGAAGAGATTAATGCAGCACGAATTATCCAGATCTGAAATCCTGTATTATACAGTTTTCCATCAACAGGATCACAAAGCAAAGTTAGTATACTGAGCAGCATTTTCATCAGTTAAAGGTCTAGCCAGACTGACAACCATTTTACTGATAAAGTGTTAGTAAACAAGTTTGTCTAGGCACAACAAGTTGAAGAAATGAGTTCAGTAAGGACTCCTCTTCAAAATAGCAGGTTTTTTCCTATCTATCAAAAGTTAAGTTCTGTTTACTAAAGCATTTGGAGTTTACCTGTATGACTTTCTCTATTATGTTTCAGAAGCTCTGTCCAAGTTTTTCCAGTGTATGAGCAATTTTCTTTCTTGCATGCATAGCCTGTTGGACAGGACAGATGTTTACAATCGCAAAGGTTTTGACAAACATGGTCCAGTTTTACATGGGGTAACTCCACTTCTGGAGTTTGAAAATAAAAAGCCAGTATTCCTCCTCTCCTGCCATACTGCATGGTAATGAGACAAGCGTTCTGAACACAAATCAGAACATGAGAAAATCCTAACAGGTTTAACGAGGAAACCTCATATCACTGACACAAGTTGTCCAGAGGGGCTGTGGAATCCCTAACCCTGGAAACATTCAAAACTTCATGTAGACCTCAGCAACCTGGTCTGACTCTGCCTTAAGCAGAGGAGCAGGGATCTGGATCAGATCACTTTCAGAGGTCCTTTCTAGCCTGAATGATTTTATGAAACTCTCTCTCTCCTTGCTTCAGTAAAGCTACTTCCTCACTTTCACTCAAATAGATGCAAATAACTGGTAACATGTTATTTCTGTGTAAATATTTCTATCACATATTAAAAACAAACAAAAAACCCAAAAAAAGATCTTGACCATACAGTGGTATTCCAGAGTCTAAAGAGACTCTACCATTCTATCAAGCAGACAGGATAGTTTTTAAATGAACCACAGAAAGGCAACACTATTTAAATCCTAGGACTGGAAAGGTCAAACAACTATGAACAAGTTCATGTCTTAAAAACGGAACATAATATGAATCACAGCTTTTTGGATACTCTTCCTAGTCCCTTGGGTTTGTTTTTTTTTCTAACACTGGGAAGCAGGTTAGCTGTCAATAGTACTGGAAGAATGGATAGGAGTATAGCAGGATTAGCCCAAACATAGCTCAAACACCCTGATGATTCCACTCACATACCTTTATACACAGGTACATTAGTAACTTTAAAAATGCAAGTCTACATGTTTTGCAAAGGCTCCATAGGAAATTTGTGGCAGAACTGGCAACTGATCCTAACCTCTAGAGGTGTAAGCTAGTGCCTTAACCATTAGCCCTTGCCCAGAAGACCAATTATTGACAAGGAAGCACATTAAAAAAAGTGACTGGAGGAATCCCAAACTCTGTTCAGCCTGCCACAAGTACACTGTAAGTGAAGACTGCAGTGCCTTGCAACTGTATCTCATTTGACTATTCAAAACCCCTGTTCTTTTTTTAATCTCTCTGGATCACTAAGCCCAGAATATTTTCATGGTTGTTATACTCCCTGTACTGGTAGAAGTCCTTTTTGCTTGCTAAAACATAAATGAAGCAAGAAAAACCGTATTACCTTCATGTGTCTTCTCATGCCGCTTTAGTCGACTTGGAGTAGAAAAGCACTTTCCACATCCTTCATTATTACATCTAGGTATAAAACCCACTAGTTTAATTTCTTTCACTGCATCCACTTGTATTTTGTTCTTTCAGTCAAGAACAATTAAGGTGGACAAAATAATCCAAGTTTCCCCATGCCTAGAGATATGTTGTGCCGCCCTCCGCCCCACCTTGTAAAAGTAAATTCCATAATGTGTTTATAATACAGGACTCTGCTCCCCTCGTGAGTTAAAACTATAATTTCCACATCTACAGCAAGTTAAGATTTAGCTAAAGAATCAAGCCCCCATATCATCCCTACACAGCAGGCTCTTCAAACATAAAACAGAAAGTGGAGGGGTTTAAGTGGCTTGTACAGATCTATCAGCCAGAGCAGCAGCAGCAGAGCACTGACAGTGTTTTTGTGCCTGCTACCCAGCCATACTAGTGCACTGAAGCAGAACACTCCTGTTAAGTGTGTTCCACCTGTAAGAAATAAGACTGAACTTCGCGTTCATCAGACCTATACTGATGTGTCATGTAAATAACAGAGTTGCAAGGCACAGCTTCTCAGACTGCTGTCCAAGCCTCTACCTTTTTTAAGCTACTGCTCACTTCAGTGTTAGCCAAGCCACTGCTTTTTAGTGGAAAACAGAGGTAGCTGCATTTTTCATTACCATGCAAGCTCCTATGCCTGTATTTCAGAGTGTGTGAACTAAAAAATTGGGGGTGTGTGGTGTGTTTATTTTTCCTGTGAAACTGTAATAAACCTTAAGAAAAAGTCTGGAATGCTCAAGTTCCAGAGCACCAAGATTGTTGCTCAAAACAGGCTACTGAGCAAAGGACTAGTACAAGAAATGTACTTGCGGCCATGACAGATTAATTAATTTCATTTTTTTAAAATGCCACATCAATCAAAAGGTTGAGAAAAGGCACCTTTTCTCATCTGCAGTGTTTAAATGGAATTGTTAAAAGTTCATTATTAAAATTATCCACCTACTTGAAGGGAGGTTCATTGGTGTGGTGACACTGATGAACTTTAAGTTGTTGATGTTTCCTGAAAGACTTGTTACAGCCTTCAAAGTCGCACTATTTAGGAAATTAAGTTATCATTAGAGGCCAAATAATGACAGCCCAGTTGACACGTGTTTGCTGAAATCCCAGCCACAGTATTTGAACTCACACAAGTACAGCATAACAACAAGTTTAAGTATTTCACTAGATATAAAAAGGAGCTTGTTTAGCTTCCACTTTACAGTATCAAAGAGAATTACTCACCACATACTGCTTCTGCTGATTTTGATGCTTGCGCTCAGTGTGCTTCTTCAAGTTTGATTTTGTTCCAAATTTCTGATTGCATCCATCAGCTGTGCACCTGCAAATGAACTGCATTTTTTATTATCAGTGACTTGTTTCACTGGCAGATACAGAAATCATTGCACAAGAGGAATACATGAGGAATAACTGAAACTCACAACCCAAATATAAAAATTTGCTTTAAAGACACAAAAAAGCCAGAGGCTAAGTTACAATCAAAAGCCACATGAAAACACAGCATAAGAGATTTTCAATAAAACACATAGGAATTCCCAGCTCCTAATCCATGACATGCAGCTATTAAGGGCTTAGTAACAGGAGATAACTGCCCATCCTTCTTTTAACTCTGCATTCTAGGGAGAGATCTGCCCCTTCCTTTAAGCATCTATAACGGATCACTGCCAGACAGGAGTTTTAGGCTCAGGAGATTCCCCACGTCTCGCAGGCTGTTACAGCACTACACATGATACCAGAACCAGGCTTGCAGCTCTATACCACCCTCACATCGGTTGTAACTCCCCTGCATCTCCATGAGGACAAGCGTAACCCACTTGAAGAAGTTCGGCCTTACTCGAACGGCTTTTCCCCGGTGTGCGTAAGAAGGTGTCGAGCGCGGTGGAAATCTCTGGTGAAACCTTTACCACAGCCATCGTAATCGCAGACATACGGCCTCTGGAGGGGAGAGGGCTGCTCTGAGGCGGTGACAGCCGCCGGGGCCGGGCTGTTTCCAGAAGGCTGCCTCCCTTCAGCAGGCCGCCCCGGCGGCGGGATTGCAGGCACAACCCACCGACCCCCACGGCGCGACGGCCGCCGTCATGAGGCGACGCCGGGCACCCGAGCCCCCCCAGGGGGCCAACGCCGACAGGGGCCCCGGGCGAGCTCCGGCCCCGAGACGCGCAGGCCGCCCCCCGCCCGCCGCCCCGCGCCTCAGTCACACCCCCCCCCCCCATCCCATCCCATCCCCCATCCCCCACCCCCTGCCGACGGGACCCCGAGCGGCAGCCCCGCGCCTCAGCCCGCCGCCGGCGGCCCAGCTCCGGCCGGGCTCACCTCGCCCGTGTGCCGGCAGAGGTGGGCGTCCAGCCTCCAGGCCTTGTTGAAGGCGGCGTCGCAGTCGGGGAAGGAGCAGATGAAACGGCAGGCAGGGCGCGCGCTCCCGCTGCTGCCGCCGGCGGCGGGCGGGGACGCGCGCGCAGCACCCCCGCCCTCCTGCGCGCCCCCCGCCGCCCGCTCGCCGGCCATGCGGGAGGGCCCGGCACCGGCTCCCAGCGGGGAACGTCCCCCGCCCGAGCCCCGCTCCCGCCTCCCTCCCGCCGGCCGCAGGGCCTAGGGGCGGGCGCCGGACGGGCGCATGCGCGGTGTGGCGGGGCGCCGTCCCGCCGCCCTGCACGCACAGCCCGCGGGGGCCGCGGCCGCCCTTCCGCCCGCAGAGCCGCACAGCGCCAGTTTCCCCGCACCCGAGAGCCTTGTCCCGGGAGCGGCCCAGGCCCCGGCTGCGTTACCTCATGCACCAGAGAGCAGAGCACCCCCGTTGCTGCCCGGTGTGAAGGCCCAAAAGGCCTAACTCTGGGTCCTTCCACAGCACAGCCCTTCTGGGGCTGTAGGGACCTAAGGGCTCAGCTGCTTCCCCAGGGAGCTTTTCCAGGTGCCATGTCATGTCCCAGGCCAAGGTCCTACCCGGCAGTTCTGGTTTGTGTCCCTGCCTTGCCAGAGGAGCGGACGGGACCGCACGGTGCCAGCTGGCCCCTGGCCCAGGCCAGGGCGTTCTTATGCACCCAGCGTCTTGCTGCACGCTCCCTACCACCTGCCCCAAAGCCCAGGCATCTGCAGCCCAAGCGGAGGTGTCCCTGCTGTCCGGGATCCTGTGGCAGCGGTGGCCTGCCACCCTGGCCTGTGGGCGTGCTGTTCCCTCGGGCTGCCTGAGGTCACAGATAGGGGAAGGGGACATGGGGCTTCACTGAGCTGAGGGGCTGTGGTGTCTTGCTCAGCACCTCCCTGGTACCTGACTTGCTGTACTGAGGTATCACATCACCTGCTCTGCTTTGGGCTATTTGAGCTGTCGTCTGAGCTTTATTTTAGGAGATGTTCCCCCTCTGTTGCAATTCTCCACACAAAGTGAAGTGTGAGGGACAGGGGGAGAAAGCTGGAACAGGACTGTGACGAGCAAACCATCCTGGGGAGAAAAACCTCCTATTCCTCCATCTCTGTTTGTGTTCTGAGAGCTGGAAAAGCCTGAGCAGATGGCGGTGCTTGGGGCAGGCTAGGGAAATGGAGGAGGAAACAGAGGAATAAGGACTAGGAATCAAGTGCGTGGGGACTGGACAGGAGAAGGGACACCTGAAGATGGCAGGAGTGCTGAAGGAAGGGTTACAGAACGGCTGTGCCACAGCATGCTTCAGGGAGGGAAGCTGCTGGCCAGAAGCAGATCCCCATGGCTCTGGGAGATGCCTCTTACCTCACTCACCTGTAACAGGATTAAGGGGAGGGCTGAATCAATCAGACCCTCATAAAGCAATGGCCAGAAATCGCCTTATTTTTGAAAGGGAAGTCAGTCTGAAAATATCTCAGCTCATACTAACTAAAACCAAAACACTTAGAAGAAAAAGTTGTTGGTTTTTTTTTTCTTTGTCTCAGAATTGCAATAACCCACCCACCTCTGAAATATAAAAAAGAAGATATACATCTTTTTTTGAGACTTTGCATGAGGAAACACAATATTGCCCAAGGCCTCTCTAACACAGGCAAGGAAATAGCTTGCAAGGGAGAAAACTTTGGAAAATTTCACTACTGGCTAGACAAGGGACAAATATTAATCATGTAGGCTTTTGCTCTATGCAATGCCAGTTAGAGATTTCAGCAGAGTCCTCTGGGAATTTTAATCCAATATTGGAAATATATAAATAGAGGATGATTCCAGGCCAGAGAGCTCCTCATGGTGTTGTGCTGTTAAAGTCTTCTGAGGTGACTCCAGAGGGAGGATTTTGAAGAGTCCTCTAGTGGAGCTGGAAGGAGCAGTGGTGTCCCTTTCAGATTTGATCTTACCATTTTGCATTGTGGGAGGTGGAAGGTGAACCTTCTAGCAGGTAAACATGCAATAGAGAAAAATTAAGTCTGAAGATTAATGTTTCCAACACAAGGTCCATACTTCCACTGTTAAATTTTAATAATCTGGAAACTGAAAGGGAGCAAAAAACCAGAAAACTGAGGTAGTTCGTTACCTGAAGAAAAAACCAACACACAGCTCGCTCTGACACACATAAAAACCCCACAGGGTAGTAAATCCCGCAGAGTCTGATTAAAGCTGTTCCTTAAGTGGGCAGGATCTACCCAGAATTAAGTATCAATCCAGGAAATACTACACATAGTGCTGTGAACACTCATTTCCCTCTGAAGAACTGCTGAGTGAATGGGCCACATATCTTTTTCTACCAAAGGCTGTTTTATTTCCCAGTCCTGTTGTTCTGCTGTAAGCAAAGTCATGCTTACCTTTTCTCCAAGAAAAGTAGTTTCTCTTTATGCAGCACAATTGAAGTCCAAAGATCTTATGATTATGAACATTACACAGAAATTATTTTAATGTGTACTGCAGTGCAGGTAAATTAAATGTGCTTACAGAGTAGCTGTGGAATTGCAGGAACTATTCCACCACATGAGAGAGTTTGCAAACTGGAAGTCTACTTTTTCCTTTAGACTTGTGGCAAGCTAAATATTGGCTGTTTGAGGCACCATATCTAAAGTCTTTTGGCTTGGAGCAGTGGAGGTGGTATGCAGAGTGGTTGGGGCTGAAGGATGAGGCTAACTACTATTTATGTGGTTTTACCTGGTCCCTACAAGTTTTGTGACCGTGACTGCAATTGGGGTGTCAGCAATCTTGCAATGACTCTAGACACATGTCAAAAAAACCCCAAAACAAAACAAAACAAAAAAAGACTTTCTGCCTTCCAGAGTAAGTGGAGAAATGGTGTTGGGTAGCTCAATAATGTTGGCAGTAGTTGTCAGGAAACTTCCTGCAGTTTGTGGGGAAGTTCTTCGGTTAAGTATGGTGAGCTGTCACATTTAAGGTAGGATGGAAGTGGAATACAGCAAGTAAGTGATTTTGGCATTTCTTATAAAGGTGAAACTTTGAGGTTTTTGTTAGTAGAAATGTGAAAATATTGCTGTGGTGGATGTGTTGGAAACCTATGACCCATAATCACTCCAATGGATTATGTGATTGTGAAAGCAATAATGTTTTCCACATACAGGTAAGACAATTCATCTTTCTAGGAAGAGACCTGTGTGTGTACCAGCAATATATTAGATCCTCTCTCACAGAGAAAGCAAACATAGCTGAAACCAGCTTTTCCCTGTCTCAGCAATAGATAACTCAAAGCACGAAAACAGCAAAGGTTTTGTGGTAGTGTTCATTTTTACACAGTCAAAAAGGGAATATACTGTTGTCTGTTTGGTTACTTCCAAGACTGTAAGGGAGGCGCAATACCAACAGTTGAAAAGATAAAAGTCATGTACTGCACTCAAATGTTTTGATTTCGACAGCGTATTGATATTTTCAATGGGTGATGGTAATGTGAACTCGACATCATTTTGTCTAGAAGTTCATGGAAGTTCAGAACAAGTATTTCCTTCCAGATATTTCCTCAGCTCATATACAGCATACTGTAGGAAAACACATTGCAGATAATTCGCTATTTGGCCAAAAAAGCTATACGAGGTTTCGGGATTGCAGTTGGTACTCCATTTTGGTGATATGGAATACATAGGAACGTTGAGGCATATCCCCACAGAATGATTATTTCTGTAATATTCAGTTGAAAGGATGTCAAAATATTTTCCGGATGCTGGCACTCCTGGAAGACATCCAGTGCAGATGACTTCTTGGAACCGCTGTGTCCTTCGAGGCTGACAAAGGAGTGCATCTCCTCAATTTTATGCCAGTGCATTAGCTGAAAGGTAGCTTACATGAAAGGTAACCTTTCTTGAAGCTTTCTGACTTCACGGAGGCAGCATATGGATAATTAGGAGTGATACTGTACAGTAAGTGGTCAGTAAAGCTCACACTTCAGGAACCTGGCATTAGGAAATTATCTACATCCCAACTTAAATTCTAGTCCCTGAAACTTTTTAAAAATTGTTGAATCAACTACTTTTGTCTGTCCAAAATGCAGCAGTGAAAATAACATTTCTTTGGGTAAACAGCTTGGGGAAGATTGAAGAAACTTCTTAAATGTTATTTTAACCTGTTTTACAAATTTAAAAAAAAATTATTACTTGATCAAAGTGCATTGCAAGGCATCCAAGTTGCTCAGTACCTTTTTAAATAGTAATTTTTAAATTGTTCTAACTGAATTATGCATTTGTGTACTGCAGAAGTATACCGCTGAGCGGAAAAAAAGGCATGCTACATGATGGGAAATGCATATTTCCCTAACACAACCCTTAAAATGACATTGCATTTGTTTGCCAAGTAGTCATGCCTCATTCTCACCAAAAAGGCAGCCTCCCTCGTGCTGTCCTGCATGTCAGAGACAAAGTTGTCACTTGATACCAGGCTTAAAGTCCTAGAACATGGAACAGTCCAGGTTGGAAGGGATCTCAAATGATGATCTGGTTGAACCTTTCATTGAAAAGGGAGTCCAGATGACATCATCTACCACCCTGTACAGTTGCATCTTGAAAAATGTCAATGCAGAGGAAGGGATAGAAAAAGCTGTTCTTCTTAAGCATTTTCATCCCATGGGATTACTATAAACAGAAATGGAGGCCAAAACGTGAAAAGCAATCAAGAGGAAGCCCCAGCAAGCTGGCTGCTTTCCTTTGTTAGGACGAATACGGATGAGAAGAGTGGGGGTGGGAGAAGGACCCTGGTGGTTATTAGCATTGAGAAGGATCAGCCCAGCCACACTGGAAATGCTTCCTGCACCTGCTGTATTACTGCTCTAATTTTCTCTGCCATTTTGCCCAGCTCCAGCCTACTTGCAAGGTCATATGGACCCCAGCCCCTCAGCCCTGTTTTCCTGCTCACAACAGCAGCTTTATGCTTTCCTTTATCAGGGCGGGGCTCTTCTTCTTTACCTAAATCACAAGCTTGTCCCACAGCTAAGGGAGAGTAGATGAAGCACATGTGAATTATGCAAACTGGATGCCAGACGTGAACTGCAGTCAGGATAATGTTTCCTTGATCTCCCTGTTTACAGAATTATAGCTGGCTTGTAATGGTGCCAGTGTCCTCAGAAGCCCTTTCTAGGGATTTCTGGGAACCACGAAAACATGTTAGGAAGAGGATGGAGTTAATCATTTGGGCTTTTCTGCTGCTATATTCAGCCTAGCAAGCCGCCTCCAACAGATGTTTCTGCTTTTAGGCCACAAGGAATGTTATTGACTGGCTTTCCCTGTGTTCAGGAAGCATGTAAAGTTATCAAAGACTTGTTTTCCATAAGAGCATTTTCTCGTCAGGTGATGTTTTTCTTTTTTGAGCATAGTGGATTTTAATGAATGTCTCAACAGACTCATCCCCCCAGAGAAGAAATAGAGGAAATCTGCATTACCTGATTTTCTCTCCTGTCTGCGGGAGGCACGGGCTGTAAGCAATAGTGAAGTTGCACAGCAGAGCTGTGTGGAACAGCTGCCAGAGCCCTCTGCTCCCCATCAACCCTCCCATCAGCTATCCTGACCTGCCTGTTTTGAATAAAATCCACTGCATGTCATGCAGACCAAATTAGAGCCAAGTCCCAGGTGTTCCTTACACAGTTTGAGGCCAGTCAGTTAACAGCGCTGCCTGGGTCTTATATCTCCACCTGTCTCCCATGGCTTGCATGAAGAGAAGGGAAAAACCCGACTGTGTGAGCTGGTTCCCCACGAGCTCTCTCTGGGTGGGATGAGGGAAAGGAGGGCTTGGGAACAACCCCTCCATGATCTGTGGGGTGATGGAGGAGCCCTCTTCTGGAAAACACCTCCTTGCCGCCCCATTCCTGCCCCTGCCTCGCTGTGTTCACCCTGGAGGATTTCCTTGAGCATTCAACTCACCCAGCCATTAGACAGGATCAGACAAGACAAGGTTAAAACAAAATGGCCTGGATTCTCCATTTCACCATCACAGTCCTCTGAAGTGAGCAACTCCTCAGTCCCCCAGCACAACTCCGGGAAGAAGCTGCTTGCCTGGAGGATGTTGATGGGGTTATCAGTCCTCCCTTGCTCACGGCACAGCCCGTTTTCAGAAGGGACATAACAGCATTATGTCTGCCTTGCAAATGCTGCCTTGCCTAATCAGTCACAACTATTTGTGCTCACAGCACTGGCCGCTCAAGGCATCACATTTCATGGGTCAATAGGGACGGCAGTTATCTATCTGACCAAAATTGCAGGTGCAAAATTATGCCTGCAGCTATCTGGGACCATAAAAATAAGGCATCCTCTGAAGGCAGGTTGCAACAGAAGCTACCACACAGTAGCTGTACAAGTCCTTCCTCTCCTGGCTGAGCCCCGCAGGGTGCTTCTCTGGCATGTAGTCTATTCACTTGGGAGAAGGAGAAATGCAATTTCACCCATCCTCTCCTGGCAGCAGTGGCTAGGAGGGATGGTTATTTTAGTGGACTGTAACATTATGGTAATAATTGCTGCTTTATCAGACAGAATTATTAGTCTGTCAGTAATGCGTTAGACAGCAACACTTGTCTCAAATGCCTGTTAATTATCTAAATAAGCAAATTTGCTTCCTTTCCCACCGTGGTCACTAGTGTCTTGTATCATTCATGCAGCCGAAGCTGTGATCTTGCAAATACCCCTGAAGTAGTTGTTATTACAAGGGTTGTCTCCTTGAAGCACAGAGGCTGCTGATGTGAGGAAAAGATGCCGGACCAGTTCCCCAGGGCCTGATTCAAATCCTTTTGAAATCAGTAGAAAGTTGTTCCCAGTCTTTCATGGCTTTGGATTACATCCTCAGATATATAACTTCTTCCAGGAAGGAATTTTGCTTCAAACATCTCTCAAATACACTTGAGAGATCTAGCAACTGGTAAAATACTCGGCCTTAAGCCAATACAGCCAGCGGAGCCCCTGAATATATACAGATTTTTCAACACACAGTTTTTCTCCTGGAGAAAGCAACAATCTGATACACTTTCTTGTCCAGTCAGACCTGCAGTAGCTTTTCTTAATTACTTGGAGACATAAAACAGGAAAATATGGCTTTCAGTGCAAGGGTTTAAGGCTTCAGACATCCACAGGGCTCCAGCTGCACAGCCAGGGTTTGCCCTCCTGTCCACCTGCCCTGCACTCCCCCTATGACTGCTTACATGTGAGCATCCCCTCCTTTAAACACCAATGCTTGCAGAGCCATGGACTCTGCTCCAGCGGGCAGGGCTGCCTGCCTGCTCCACCTCACAGAATCCCAAGAAAGTGTCCCCCTGCCATCACGGGCCAAGTATGGCTTCGCTGCGAACTCCCTGTCCACCACCGCCCCCGTTGCCCCAGACCTTTCCCCCAGGCTGCCGTGCACTGGCTGTGGCAGCGAGCTCCCCATCCCTGAAGAAAGGCATCTTCTGAAGGTAAATCTGGGCCTTGAAGCTGCAGCCCCCAAGAAGACGCAGCACAGAATCAAGTCCTATGGGGTGAGTGTGGGACAGGATGGCAGCTGCTGGTGTGATGCAGCATCCCTTGGGCAGGGGCCAGGTGACCCCAGGGGTGGCTCGTGGAAGACATTGTCCCACCAATTTGAGTTATCTCAGGGGTGTGCTGGGAGCCAGCCCCTCTTTGCCTCCCACCTAATGAAGGACAAAGAAAAGGAGGCTCCTGGCTCTCCACCAAACCTGCACCTGAGCTAAATGCCAAACAGCCACCCAGATTCCTCCCTTTTTCGTTCAAATCTGCACAGAGGCTGGAGTGCAATGGGTGCTGGCAGAGTCTGAGATGAAGAAAACCCTGAACTTCTCCCCAAGGGGATTGTTTCATACAGATCTTAAACCGTGAGGTTTCTCAGAAGTGTTCCTTTTGCTCAGGGCTGTTACCAAGAACATAATGAAAACCATAATCAAAACCCAAGTGGATTTTGCCACCTCCCAGAGATGCATTCACACGGGGGCGGCTGCTCATTAGGGCCTGCAAGAAGAAAACCGTGTGTGTTTAGTGAAAGCAGATAGAGCCATCTAGTGACAAGAGAAATGCATTCTTCATTTCATGCTGTGAAAGACCTTCGCAAGCCCCCAAAAGTCTGTATCTGTCACCAGAGCAGGTGAGTCCGCAATGCATGGGCAGCCCCTCTCCCAGGGCTGTGCATGGCTAAAACTTAGGAGGTTCACACAGCCAGAGCTTAGCAGCATGGTCTTCAGCAAAGCTTTTGGGAGCAGGGATGGCAGCACACAGCAAAAAGGCAACTTGGGTCATTGACAAGGTTTGGGACGAGCCCTCAGTGCCTCACCGGCAGGGCAGGGAGCCAGGCGCAGGCAGAGCTTGACCCCAGCTGTGCAGCGGGCAGGTGGGGCTATATTTGTGGAGAGGTGGTTTCCCCAAGCTGGGTTTGAGATGCTTTAGCCAAACAAGGAAAAATTTAGGACAGGGGAGTTGCTTCTTAGAAAAGAAAAAACAAAAATTAGAATACTTTATTTCAAAACATGTGTGGATATTATTTAAAAAAAAATACTTAAAAGATTCTGGAAATTGTGTCATTTTAAAGTAAGGAAATATTTGTGCATGGCATTCTCTCCGACCAGAACAAAATACTTCTATAATTTTGTATCAATAACATATTGGAAAAAATTCATTTCTTGGCAAAGGAAGCATGGTTTTTATTTCTTCCTTTTCCTTCTCTCTTTGTCTAGCACATTCCTTCTCTCCTCTGAAGAATTCACACAGCTCTTATCAGTCTAGCTAATTACATTACTGCACTTCCCAGCAAATTAAGATCCAAAGCCTGTCGTTTTACAGTAAACTCTGCAAAGAAAGGGATAATGAGGTTACTTAGCAGGTTTTGTTCCTCAGCTAATTTCAATACACTTCTTAGCTTATGAAGTGGGTGATAAGGTAGCCACCATAGCTTTTATGTTACCCTTCCCAAGCATGTCCAGGTCTCCCAGCACTTCTGGGAACGAAGAGATTTTCCTGCTGGAGGCTCAGAGGTGAGACCATTTGCCCAAGGGCAGAAAGAGACCAAAGCCAGCTCTGGCCCCATCTGTGCTGCAAGCAAAGCTGAGATGTGGAGTGTTTGGGTGCCTTAGACCATATCCACACCGCCTAGGGGTGGACCTCCAGGGCAGAGTGCTTGTGTCCCAACCAGAGCCCTCAAGCCTAGGTCTTCTCCTTACCCCATGAGGTTTTCTCATGGCCGAAAGACAGAATTGTCACCTCGTGCCAGGAGCAAAAAAACACTTCAAAGCACCTGAAATAGGTGCGGCAGCACAGCATCCCATCGGAGTGGCGCTTTCCTAGCACGAGGGTGGAGATACCTATGGGAATGTGACAGGAGGCCATCTGAAGATGCGGGGCTGGGACCACCACCTCAGCTTTGCAGCGAGCAGGGTGATTGCTGCCAGCGTCACCCTAGCTCAGGGCAAGCAGAGGCAGACTAAACCATACCAAGCCGTGCTGGGAAAGGGAAGGACTTGAGCTCCAGTTTTGTGGAAAATTTCCAGCTGCTAAGTTTGGTTTGACTCAGAATGGAAACAAACCCAACAGTGCACCACAAAACACTGCAAAGCAAAACAATCTGTTTGGGGTCCCTACATGTTTGGATTAGCCTTTGACTTCTGCTTTTCTTTGGAAAATAAAGGCCAAAATTTCCCTTTTGTTCACACAGAAAGGTTTTCTTTTTATCAGATGACATAGTTCTTCGGACATTTTCTACTTGATGTTTTGTTCGTACCTGCAGTCCCGGCCAGGAACTCATCACTAGCATCCTGGTTGTTTCACACATCCATAATTAAGCCAAGTTAAAATAATGGATGTAATGAGCTACCAGAGCAAAGGGTGTGGAAGGAGAAAAAGGACAATGCAGTCATCAAAGGAACAGAAATGCCTTTGTGTAGGCTTATAATTTAAAACAAGGATTCCTTGCAACTATTACCTGATTATGGTTGATCTCTACCACACTTAGCTTTGTTCATTTTGTTATGTGTTCCTCTTCCCAGACCCTCTCAGTTCCCTTTGGGCATTTGTGGGTGAAAAATTCACCCACATTTTGTGCCTATTCATAAATCTGCATACTAAAATCTGGGGCAAGAGGTTGTGCTACATGCTTGTCCAGCACATGGCACAGCAGGGTTTCCAGTCTTTCACTGGGCTGTTACAAATACAGCGCAAGTGCCTTAATGCCTCATGGTTCTCTCTTACCCTCTCATCTGAAGGTGTTACTCTGGCCACGGTTAATTGAGTATGAACCTGGGGGTGACAAGTTAGTTCATTTGAGTCTCTTTAATCACTTTAGAGTCAGGTCCAAAGCCTGTAGCTAGCCCACAGTGCTGGCTGTGACACATAGCCAGGGTCAAGCTTTAATTTAAAGGCCTAATTCTGAATGTATTTAAACAGAAAGCTCTTTATGAAGACCCAGTTCACCAGATCCTCCAAGTGCTGGAAGCTGGACAAACATACACTGAGCTTTCTGTAAAGGTCTCCAAGCAAAACAACTTTTTGTTTAATTTGAAAAGTTTCCATCTGTCCAGCGCAGTAAGAAGAAAAAATAAGCCCTTCCTCAGCTCTGCATCAAGCTGGCAAAACCAAATGTTTTTCACAGCTCTACCTCATATCTGTTAATAAGTCCGTGACTACAACCAATTTGGATGATAAGTCATCAACCAGGTTTGCTCATCGGGCTCCCTGGCTCTCTCCTCTCTGCTCCACCTGCACATCCTTTCTCTGTTGCATCTCTCCTTTTGGCCATGCTGGGTCTTGATCCTGCCTACTGTTGTGCCATGTGAAAAATGCGCACCTCTGTGCCACTTGGGTGCCCGTTAGAACGGACCAACGCTCTCTGCAGCTCCGACATGAAGTGTGCAGCAGCCACTGAGCCGCCGGGAAGGATGGCATCCCGGCCGGGCAGTTAGCGTGGGGAGCTGCTGTCAGCCTGGGGATGGTTTGCAGGCAGAAGGGGAGATTGCATCAATTACCTAATGATATTCAGGGGAGTCAGTTGAATCATTAAGCGTTCATTTAGAGGCACGTCTACATATTTGCCATACTCTGAAAGTGCCAGTCCGCTGTACATGTGCACAGAGAGGTGCCTGCAATCACCCTTGTAAAACTGCCTGTCAGCTGAGTTCATTTATTTGTTTTCTGTATTTCGGTATGTTGGCTGGCCAGCAGCTTACAGCTCTACCTCACACTTGAAACAGTCTTGCTAAATAAATGCCCTGTCCCTAAAGGAAGATGAAAGAGCAAAGTTTTGGAGCCCAGCACAGACTCCTTTGTTCAAAAATTCTCTTAGCAGAGTCATCTCTTTTCAAGGAAAAAAATGATGATTAATTGATTCCTGGGATCTGACTTGCTGACCATCCCACTGAGCCCAGCAAAGCCGTACCAGTACAAGCCAGTTTAAGCAGAAGAGGCTCTATAGGCTCTAACAATGGACTCTCAACATATACCCCCTCCCCCATGCAACTTCTGAAGCTTGTAGGTGGTTTCACTGAAGTTTTATGACAACAACTAGGGAAAACAACTTTGGGAACTAACATTGCCCAGCAAGACACAGCCTGCAGCATGTTTTTTATGGCCAAGAACTCGCAGCGTTCCTGGCTTCATTTCCTCACCGCTCACAGCAGTCCCCCTTTATGGCAGGGCTGTGCCCCCCCGATGCACCGGGCAGCACTGTGAGCTCAGACGCGGCGAAGCAAATGACTGGGCCAGCAGAGAGCTGGGATTTGAAAACCTACATGAGTTAAAACAAGGATAATCTGGGCTAGGTAACAACTTAACTTGCTTTTACAGCCACCATTGTCGAGGCATATCCCCATTGCCTAGGCAGGACAGCAGTGACTGAGTAGTGGGTGGTGGGAAGGGCTCTGTCACTGTGGGGCTGGGGCTGTGGACAAACACAGAGAAACACCTTGGGCTTATGGCTTGCAGTGCTTGAGCTAATGTGCTTTGGACCAGCTTGATTATCTCTGCCCGGCACGGCCCTGTTTGATCCTCTCCTTGGGGTCATTGCAGAAGTCACAGTCTGCAGATGCATGAAAAGCTGCTGCCACTAATATCACTAATGTCAGGTGTCCTGGGCTGGCAGCCAGGGGTTTACCTTATCAGCAGGTACTTCACTCCTGTTCACATCAAAAGCAAGGAAACAGAGAAATACATTCTCAAAGAAAGGGGCTTGTTCCTGAAAATTCAGTGAGATTTGGTACAGGACCTAATGACAGGATCTGGCCTGCAAAGCATGCAGTGAGAGTGATTGGTAATGAAAATGCAGCATTTTGGAGGACAAGGTAAGACTCTCTGACTCTGGAAAAAATGCAAAAACCTCAGAAACCTGAAACACACGTCAGAGCTTACTTTCTCCCTAGGTGGTTGAACATTAACAAAGCCTGCACTAGCAGCAGCGCTGTGTTGCTGGCAGGATGGGGTCTGACACTCTCTGCAATGGGCCTTCCCCTTCTTCCAGGCTTCACCGGTGTCTCACTTCAGCTTGATGTGGCAGCTGGGCTGCAAACCTCTCCTCTTGCCTTGACTACTTGGAATGGTTAGGTTAACCCCAGGCCAGTGTGGATGTCCACCATCCATGTCAGAAGAAACCTGGATGGAGCACGCTTGAGCTCTCCTCTGAGAGGAAATTGCTGTGGCTGAGCTCAGCTTCCCCTGAGCAGGGACTTCTGTGAGTCGTAACATTTTTTGACTCCAGCCTTTACTAAACTTGGCTGTTCCCCTGTCATTTTAGCTCAGATTTTTCTAGCAAGTGAGGTTTGGCTTTTGCAGACATACTGTTTATCCCATGAGGTTTTTACCTGGCTTATTCACAGGCAAAGAAAGTATCATCTGTTGTATAAGCATATGAGACAAGCAGCAGCTTGTAGTTTCATTATTAATTATTTACCAGAGAAAGAAAACTTCCCCATCTGGGAACATTTTATTTTCTTTGTGGTCAGGATATGGTAGGGTAATGGATGGCCACTCATGACATGAGAATGCAGGAGTGACGCTCGTATCCCCGATGGTGAGACAAGGATACATCCATTGATACAAAATCACTAGAAATTGCTTGTCTGCACCAGGAACCCGATCACAACACTTTTTGTGATGTTCCCATGCAGAATTGCACACCGCAGGAAGACAGCCTGGCAGCAACAGCCACCCTGGTGGCACTGCCTGAGTAATGGCAGTTCAGCTCTTAATTAAAATAAGCTTGACTCAGTCTGGACATTTGAAAATTATCCATCCATTCCCCACATGAGCCTGCCCTGCCTGGGTTTTAAATTCATAGATAACCTGATAAAAGCATGAGCCGTCCAGATGAAACCCCCCTTAGCTCTGTTACGCTGCAAAACCCCAGGCCAGCTGAAAATATTTGTGTTTGAGCACAAAGGGAGTTGCACAAGCTCCTTGATGATCTCATGCTGCCCATCTTTCCTGTTTCTTCTGTGTGCATCAAGACAGGAGGACTTTGTCCTCGGCCAGTGTTAGTTTTGCTTCCTTTGATGACAGTGGGAGGATGGTGGGTGCAGCTGGGAAGAGCTGCGTTTCTCTGCAGGCTTCTCAGCTCACAGACACTTTTTGCACAACATTTTTGGCGTAAGAACTCTTGGAAAATGGCTTTTCTTCTGTCACAAGAGCAAAGGGGACCACAGTCACTGGCTTCGTTCAAATCTTCCACTGCTCTAAATAGTCACAAGCTCATTTCACCACCTGAGATACAGATTTCCACCTGTACGCTCACCTTAAACCTCTTGTCACACCGTGGGAGATCACACCTGAGAGTAAAACCAGCCAGCCCCGGGGAGAGGCATCATGTAGCCAAGCATCCTCTGGCTGCTGTTAGGATAACATAGCAATTTCCCATCTCCCTTCTCCTCTCTTGCCTGTAATTATGCTTTAGTCACTGATCATCTGTTCTCTTCAGACCTATAATCCAGCAACCTTTCCGGTCCTGTCACCTACAAGTACTTATTTGTTTGTACAGTTAGGAAGATTTCAGCTCTATTTTCTGCTCTTTTGGTAAGACACAAACTGCAGGGAATGGCGATGTAACACTGATAATGTGCCTTTCTTGGAAAAAAATCCATAGGTGCTTTAAGTGTTAACCATGTGGACATGACAGTAAAAATGCTCTGAAAGCCTCAGGAAATGTTAAATGAAAGCAGAGCTGCAGTGGGGAAGGCAGCAAGGCAGCCATGACTCAGTGCAGGCAGAGATTCCCCTTTGTGTAGCACAGGTAGCAATGTCCATCTCCAACATATTTAACAAGATATAAAGTTGTAGTGTCCCGTATGGTCACTAAATTGTCTTCTGTAAGCAACTATGCGTATTTGACTTTGGCACCTTTCTAGCAGTGTGGAAAGTGTTTGTAAGGAACCATAAAAAGTCATTACATATGCAGAACAATTGAACCTCCTCAGCATCTGTGGTAGGAAACACATCTGTCTTCTGTCCCTTTCTTTCCTAAATGTCTCCCTGAATCAACTTTTATGGGAGGGTCGTAAATATCCCTTTCTATTCGAATCCAGGAGTTAACAATACCCCCTGTGACCATAAACACAAGATGTTTCATTGAGGAAAGAGGTGCACTCAAGTAAGCACAGATCTTTGTGACAGTTGCTGCCAGTATGGTCCCCATGCACCGCTAATCACATTAGTGGGAGAGCACGGAGGTGGCCGGCAGACAGCAAAAGAAAGAGGGAGAGAAAAGCAAGACTAATCTTGTTAAAAGGGAAGCAAAGATAGACGCTACTTTTACACAGAAGCTTATAACGTCCCCATTTTCCCAGGGCTGGAATCACCTGGATGCTCTCTGAGCAGCGCGGCTGCTGTCGTTGTCGAAGCAAAGAGCCCTGCATCTCACTTGTGTTTGTTCAGGGCTGGTTTTTGTTATGGCTCTTTGCCATCCATGTTCTCTTGGTTTCTACAAGGCAACCTCAAATCCTTCCTGAACTAGAGGTTTACTGGCCTCCAGATGACTTTAAAAGCAGTAGGACTGTTTTTAATCCCTTCATGTGTTCCTTTTCTACCAGAGAAAGATCCACAGTTTTCAAAGATGAAACAAGTGCCTGATCTAAAATATCCCTGTTCCATCATTCTCCCCTGGGGAGGCCATGTCAGATGTTTGAAAGCACCTCCTTCCTGAATGAAGTCTTTTGCTCTCCGTCTGCGTGAGGATGATGCACAGATCCCAGCCATTTGGCTGTGACACGCTTTTCTTGGGGACACCCAAAGCACCCCCCAAGCTGGGACCTAAGGATTAGCCAAGCAGTCGCTGTGCAGCCTCTGGCAGTCCCTACGGTAGGGTTTCATCCCCTATCCAGAGTGCATGGCCTTGCTAAGCTGCAGAGGTGTTGCCCCAGGACTGAGGTCTCCTCTGCCCACTCCCTGCTCCCACGTTTGGTGGAGATGGGGCAAGGGAAAGGGGTGCAGGAGGAGAGGTGCTCCTGACCAGACACTCACTGAAGCATAGGCACCAACATGTGCACTAACCCACACCCGCAGTTCTGCACACGGGATGCTGTGATGCAGTGCTGAGGCTCTCCAGGCAGCTGGGAGCCTGGGGCAGGCAGTACCCAAACCAGTGAGCTCCCAGTTCAACTAGGCAAGACATGGATTTGGGGAAAACTTTCTGCTTTTGGGGAACCAGAGCCTGGAGAGGCAGCACCACGTGCCCAGGGTGACCCTCCAAGCCAGTGCTGGACAGCTGATGGACACAACCTTTCTGAGTACTTGCCCACCACCTTGATAGCAAGATGGTCCCTCCTGCTGCCACCTATTGCTGCCAGCCTCCCAGAGAGCTGTGTTAGTGGGACCCCTTCCCACAGGGCTTCATGTTGGAAGGGCAAACAGCATCTTGTTACCTGAAAGGAGCCTTAACCTGGTTTTATACCCACGACTGTTTAGTCAGCATCATATTGCAGTGCTGAGGATGGAAAAACAAAGCACTTGCGTCAGTGGATGGGGTGTCTGCCGCTGCGTGCGCCGGTGGCTCACCAATTAATCAAACGGGGCAGGGGAGGGAGGACCCAGCGAATGGGCAGGGGAAATCCATGGTGGAAAACCTCTCTTGTTGTTGCATGGGTTGCCAGGGCTGTGGCCAGGGGTAGAAAATGAAGAAGCAGCTGGAAATCTTGGAGCAAGGACAGTGGTGATGGCTTTATAGCTGAGAATCCATGCCCAACCAGATGGCGAGGATATTGTCAGGATCACTTGTCTTGATATTTCATCAAGTTCTTAAACACAAAATGCAAACACTGGACCCTCTTGGCATTAAAACTATGATTTCAGTATGGATTGGTGGTAGTTAAATGAGCTTGGAAGTGGCCTTTGTTAGTGTCCCCTTGCCATCAGGGCTGGGGCTTTCTGGCCGGTGCTGCAGCGCTGGGTATGAGTGGAGCCCCTGGGGAGCAGAGGGACTGGCTGCAGGAAGAGGAAAGGCTATGAAGGAAAAGCTCTTAGGGATACTTTCAGTGATGTTTGGGAAAGTCCATTGGGCTGAGGACACCATGCTGGGGGGCAGACCCTGTTCGAGGCAGAGATCCCAGCAATGAAGAGCAGCCCAGGTGGACCCAATGTTTCTGAGAACGGGACAGGAGATCTGCTTGGTGGTCAGCTAACTGAGAGTCGAACCTGAAATTAATCTCTTGCTCTCCCAAGCAATGGATGTTTTGTTTCCCAGTCCAAGGAGTTGATCGATGTGACCAGGACCCTCCGACCCTGTTGCTCCACTCTTCTTTTTGCTCCCTTCTCTCCCTGCAGGAACAACCCTGCACCCCAAACTGGGTGGTCTCAGGGATACATTCCCTGGCCCCCACAGCCTCAAGTGAGATTGGTATTGACCATTTAATGATGGACAGTTTTAGTGGCTGTTGGGGGAGGGCCTGGGACCCACCCAGGGCAGGGAGCTGGGAGCTGCAAGGGGGAGGAAAGGCAGCGAAGGGGATAAAGGGGAGGGGGCTACAGATGCTGGGGAACAGGGCAAAGGGGGGCCTGAAGGGAGGAGAGAGAAAAGCCAGAAACAGCTGATGGAAGACCCTGTTTTCTCAACAATGATGCCTCTGATGAGAAGGTAACAGAGGAAGGAACGATGATTTGGCTACTGGAGGAAGTCAGCCTTTGTACCTGTGCAAGCCCTTCAAAGGCTGTAGGGGACATCCCCGGTGTGCAGGTCCCCAGACTCATGCTGCATTTCAATTCTAAAGGCAACAGGCAGCCCGAGTCTTCACCCTGCTTGCCTCTTCTGTAGGTGCACAGTCTGGATTACTATTATTACTGTTATTAGTATTACCATTATTACTGGTTGTAGTTGTAGTACTGTTATTAATATTATTACTATTATTTCCCAATTTTCCCATGAATCTGGACCTTCGCCTTAAACAGCCAAAAAAATCATCTGTGGTTTCTCTTAAAGACAGAAAGCCCCTTGCTTTTTCTCTTCAGGAGGTCTACGTAGCCCTCGGATACAATTTGTTCATCTCCTCAGTTAAGCCAACATATTGATCCTTCCCCTAGGCTCTGACCTCTCCATGCCTTCCCTGTTTACTGAGTTATCTTTAGCATTCCTGCCTCCTTACCACTGCTCAGGGGCAGCAAACATTTCAGATAAAATTGATCCAGCGGATACAAGGAAAGACGTCATGAGGAAACCTGGGGCACGAGGCCATCCACAGTCTCTCTGCCATCACGTAAGCTGGCTGAGGGTCAGTTCAGCATTAACTGGGTTGTCACAATGAGCAACGCTGAGCAGCTCTAAGCATCACTCACTAAGTGCAAACTGGGGTGTTACTATACCGGTGCAATGAATTGGACAAACTCTACAATTCCACCTTTCTCCTTAGACACACTCATAGGTTTTGAAGGCCAGACAAACGATGCAGACCACCCAGCCTGACCTGCATGGTACAGCCCAGAGCCTCTTAACCTTAGCTCTACCTTCACTGTCTGAAAGTGGAACAAGAGTTTTTGCAGTGTTTGTCAAGACTTCTGTCAGGGTTGCCTACAGCTTTGCAAGGGCTACTCAGGACAAATGACCTCTCCTTGGCGACATGCTGTATCCTCTCCATTTTTTAACCATAGATAGGGTACATAAAGGTTATATTAAATTTATTACTTGCAAGCCCAGTCCCTCTTCCTTGTTCTCTGGACCTGCAGACCATGTTCAGAGGATTATGGATCCACATGAGTCATACCAGCAACCCTTCACTCCTCTCGGGGAAATGACTTCACCCCTGGACTACGATGTCAGGCTCCTACCCAGGAGCCCACCTTATCCTCCTGACATGTCACTTTTTCTTCTGCAGAGTGGTCTAAACTCAACCACGGGTGAGATGATAGTGCCTATCTTCCCTCTGCAATGGAAGGGGAATATTTAATCTTCAGGCACCACTGTGCTCAGCATGGTAGCGTGGTGGTGCCTGATTCCTGGCATGAGTCATTTGCCTGCCCTTCCCCAAGGTGTGTGGGATCATAACTCCATCCGTGCTGTGCTCAGAGGAAGGACCCACAGTGCACCCCACTGATCTTAGGCAGTGGCTTCAATCCCCTTGCAAACAGCTGAACCTGCCAGAACAGTATAAACCTGTAAACTGGCAAACACTAAGTACAAAAAAACACCCCAACCTACGAAACTCATGTTTCAGCCACTCTAAGTGAGGGTAGCTTCAAGCATCATTAAGTGAGGACTCCATTTCCAGCAGCTGTGGACAACTATTTACTCTCCAGGTCTTAATCAGCACAGGCACTCAAGCGGCAGGCAGCTGCCACAGGTGGGCTGGCAGGGCTGGCCATGAAGCTGCTGACCTGGACGAGGTCCACTGCAGTGACTCGAGGGCTGTTTGCTTGCTGGTTGTTCTGGACAGGATCATCTGACTGACTGTCTCTTCTGCAAAGAATAAAATTCATCTATAGAAGTTGGATTTGTAGGAGTCTTTCTTTCATCCTAGTTCTGTGTGGTTTATATATATCTCTTTTTATGTACAGTAACAACTGTGTTTTCTATAGTGGTCTGTATCAGAGGAAACCTGTTTTCTAAGGTGTTGCCCTTGGTGGGAAAGTCTGTGAAAGACAGTTGTGACTTATCCCAAGGAAAGGCCAGAGCAGCTTAAAAAGTGGCTTGGTGGGTCCAAGTTGACTTGGTGTACCCCAGAGCAACCTCCAGCTTTTGGGTTTTTTTGTCACCCTGATAATGAAAAGCACAGGAGCACTGTTACTGGGCCGAGTGCGGAGTGGTAAGGGTGATGCTCTGGCTGATATGGGGACCTATCCAGATCAGAATTAAGGTGGATATTAGTGATGGGGTATCATTTGATCAACAAATCAAAGTACACTAACTCCAAAGCTTTGTGGTCCCTAATAAAATGATGTCCCTGAGCATACATCACTTCAAGGATTTTGCTTGTCCATAACTTCTCAGGTTGAAACAGGCTGCCACTTCTGGCCTGAGCAGCCAGTCAGCAGGACAGGGAAGAGTCAGGCAATTCTGCAATACAATTCTCTTGACTAATTTTAAAAAAAAGAAGGGGGAAAAAAAAAAAAAAGAAAACCGATGACCAACACAGACACTGGGGTGCCTGTGGGAATGGAGGAATGGGACCAGTGTCGGTGTTCCTTTATGTCAGGCACTTTCTCCAGCTTGCAATCTACACTTTTCTCCCCAGTTCATGCTTTTCTAGCACTTCTGGGATTTCTCTCTTATTTGGTGTTCCTTGCTGTATCTGTACACACACCTCCATCAAAATAACAATTTCTCCCTTGTATTTGCATTCAGAGCTAATAAAAATCCTCTGTTTACAGAGCTGGGTTCCTGAGCAGCTTCCTAATTTATGTCTTTTCAGACTTTGCTCCTGTTTGAGCTCTCTTAAACAGAAGCTGACCTACATCTACCACGTAGCGTGAGAAGGCCACTGCCACACTGGCCAGCTTCAACAAGCCTCCATTTTATTCTGCTTCACTGAGCAGAACAATATACTCCAAGTGTCCTGTTCCAGTCTGAAACACTGCTGGCCTTTTGGCTCGAATGGTTCTTCAAGGTTTGGGGCTGGGTGCTTCTTTGAGGCAACTGTGTTTCCCCCTGTACTGCTGTAACCTGTTCTGGGACAATGATGCGTGTCCGCACGGTCTGCTCCGTGGCTAGAGAGAGTGGCCTGTGGTTTGCTGGTTTCAGCTCTCCTGGGCTCTGCTCTGGTCTCTAGAAGCCTGACGTTGCAGATGTTTGCTGATTTTACCACTAAATTGTTTCAGTTGCTGATTGCAAGGAAATGGCTTTATGTTTAGAGCCCTTATAGCTAAGACTGGTGAGAGCCAGGGCAGTTTGGCTGGGCCAGGGGAGCTGGTGGGCTGACACCACGAGACACTAGGCGTGCCGTGCTGTATCCCAGCACTGAGAAAGTCAGTGGGAAAGGATGGGGTACAGTGAAGGTCTTTAACCTCCAGGCTCATGAGCACAATTGCCTTGCAATATGAAGGCTTCTCTCTATTGCTGCAACCCAGGAAACTTTTGGGGTTAATTTGGCAGCTGGCGGGATGCAACCCAGATTCCTGCATCAGTAGAGCCTCTGCTTGCAGCCAGGAGGTGGGCGTGCAGGAGGGACGGAGCAAACCACAAGGCTGTTGGCTGTATTCTGTTCAACCCAGAGACTCAGCATGCACGAAAGAGTAGAGCTCATGTAACGTACCACTGCAATCTTCAAATGAAGTGTATCTGTATTATCCCTGTGGGTCTGACTCACTCACTACATTATCCCAGAGCGATGCCAGTGTTACACAGTGAAAGCAACACTGCAGTGAAAAGGGGCGGTGAATCAGGCAGGCCATGCCTATGTTGCATGTTGCATGATGCATGATGAGCTGCTTGTGGAGTTGCTACAAAAATGCTTTTGAGAGGAAGAGAAAGGAAGGATTGATACATTTTGAGAGACGGTTCCACACTGAATCATATGGTGCTTCTCAAATTGGCCGTGGCATGTTAGCTGATGAATGGTTTGGACTGTGATCCTCCTGCGGTCTTACAGTAGTCAAAAATCAAGTTTAATTAATGATGTTTAGTTTATTGTGTTCTTTGAGCCAGTAGTTACCACTGTTTATTAGTTGCCTGAAAGCAACTTAATTGCATGAAAGACACATACCTTTCAGACCCTGATGTGCCTTGGGCGAGTGACTTACCTCTTTTATGATCCCTCAATGGATCAAGCATCTGACACAGCGAACAGGGAGCAAAGGCATTGCATATCAGAGGCAAAGCTCACTATGGACCCAGTTCCTTGGGCTGCCATGTGCCTTCACTTCCCAGAGAAGCTGTTTGATGCTCTGTGAAAGACACTTGGACCTTGTCAGGAGGTCCCGTTTCTGCAGCATCTAGAAGTAAGAGCCTAATTTCAAATTTAAGTGTAAATCCATGGGCTGCCAGTTACTAGCTAGTAAAAATTTGAAAAACCTGAGCACATCACTTTCAGGACTCAGGTACGGGCGAGAAAACCTGGAATAAGCAAAATATGAGAAGCGTAAAAAGATATTTGATGTGTTTTAAATCAAGCAAAGTCATGATGAGGAAAAAGGACTCTTTCCTATCTTTTCAGCTCCAGTTAACACAGTGATCTGTGCATATCATCATACGGTGTGCAGCTGAGACTGTAGCAGTCCTCAGTCCAGGAGAGGGGTGTTCTGTCCAGCACCTCCTGTGCAGCATGGTTATAATGCAAATATGCATTACCTTTGGTTGTCATCTATACCTACACCAGGGAAAAGCCATCACTTGCGGAACTGTTCATGGTGACTAAGGTACAGCCATGTGGAAGCATAACTGCAGTCATTCAAGATCCTTCCCTGTGAGTTTGGGGTTTATTCCTTGACCTGAAGCTGTCTCCTGTGAAAATCCCAGTGCACAACCCCCTCTTCATGCTTTGTGGCCGGCTCCAGCTGCCACCTATCGTGTGTCAAAACTTCCTTTCCCATGTTGTGGGGCTGGTTTTACACGGGGGATGTCCCGACTGTCAGGACCAAAGGTGGGCTCCCAGCACACTCCAGCTTGCCCTCAAAGGAAACCCAGGCATGCAAGCAGGGAGGGAAGACACGCTGCCTATCAGTGGCCGACCCCTGCAATGTGACCTTCTCAACCCTGCTTGTAGCTCATGGCCTGGGTGAAGCAGCTCTGCTTGTGCCACCAGATGAAACCCTCTCTGCCCTGCGGGGCATGCAGGGCCGGAGAAGGGACTTTTCCTACAGCTCCCACGGATGGCTAGATTGCCACATGCCTGGGAACAGGTACACAGACACTGCTAAATGCCTTGTGTGTCACCTGAGCTGGATTTTTAAATGGTACAGGAGGGTGATGTGCTTGATTCCAGACTGCCTAATGGATGGATGTCCCTGGAGGGAAATCAGTGCCATTGATACAGGAGCACTGGTCTGTTGTTTCACTGCCCCCCAGCACCAATCAACCTGTGTTCCCCAAGGCTCAGTACTGGGGCCAGTTCTGTTTAATAACTTAATTATCAGGAAACCTTCTCCCACTTTCAGAAAGCTACATAGTAAATATGTAACCACATTTGTTCACTGTGGTTGGACAGACCAACAGATGAGCTTACGTATTGCCCTTGTGATGTTTCTGAAACATCCTTTGATAGCCACTGTCTTAAAATGACATTACTTGTACAAAACCAAGAAAATAATCAAAAATAGTAATATTTCTGATACTTTCTGTCTTTACACTTATGTAATAAAAATTAGCTGGCATCTCTGTAGTCATCAAAGTGTTTTACTGGGATTAAATTATTCTGTGTTAACATTCACAATCCAGAACTAACAAATTTCCCTGTATTAGAAAAGAAGAAATCTTTCTTTTTCAAAAATGAGTGAAAAAGATTCCCTTCCTTTCCATTATAGAGATGGATCCTACTCCTTTTTACACTAAAATTTTGTGGTACACATTTTAATTTTTTAGCAGTTATGGTCTAAGTTAACTCCAGTGTTGAACAGTTTCTGTATATTCTTTTGAACACTGTCTACGTCCTTGTGAACAGCAAGCTTAAAACCCTGCCAGTTGCTGTTGTGAAGGATTTCTTGCATGAAGACCTCACCTTCCATTGCATTTATGCTTGTCTTTATTAATATAAAATTATCATCAATGACATTTATCTGCCGTTTAGCCAGCTGCTGTTTGGACATATAATAAGGGACGTGCCCTGCCCTTATGCATTACACGACCAAAATTACTCAGTAAATGTAATCTAAAGACTATGCAAATGGTTCATGTTCCATGTTACACTTCCCTAGTTCTTCATTCTCCTTTTCTGGATTCATCGGTTCATTTTAACACCTTTCTAGGCTAATGTGACTGTCCTCACATTCCCCCAGATTTCTTCACCATTGATTAATATGATGAACTGAGATGTTTCATCAAAGCAAATCCCAGCCTGATAAAAAGCGATAACACGGTAGGCGGTTTTTGTGCCTTTTTCATAGATTGCTTGATTAAGGCTGATACAGCCTTAAATTATCATTGGCTCTGTTTCCCTGGCATGATCATTTGGTTATAAAGTCTCTCTGGTGCTCTGTCAACTTCACAGGCCTGTATAGTCAGAAGGCAGCGGTAATACAGACAGAAAGCGACCTCTTTTAACGTCAAACTTCTTTGAAAAGGCACCAACATGTGTTGAAAATAAGACTAAATCTAGTGGAACATTATATCTATTGCACAGAGGTATATTAATGGAAATGCAGCAAGTCAGAGATTTCCAGCTGAGATAACCTTTCAGTAGAGCAAGAGGTGCCGCATGACCTTTATGCAATCTCACTTTGCTGCTGCTAAAACATCCTTTGTCGACAGGTTTAGATATATGAACCAGAGTAAGTCCTTGCTAAAATGCTCCAGCCCTGAGGGGCTCCCAGATGGGTTTGAGCTACAAGCTGCAAGCCTCTACATGTAATCAACCTACGCCGAGAGCCATCTGGGTCACCTGCAGATGTTAGCTGTGGTGGTAGACGCTTGCCCAAAGGGAACTGGACTGAAGTTACTAACCTTTCATCAGATAGCAAAAATTATCCCTCTCTGTTGACTCCAGTTGCTTTGAACCGTGAGTGTCCAGTGAGAAATGGCTCTGGATTGCAGCTCTAGCTCCATCCAACCTACCTGGCTCAGCTACTCTATTTAAAAGGGGGAAAGTCGCTGTGGTTTCTTCCTGGCACTGGATGATCAGTGCGGAAAAAAGCCTTTGTCATTCTGCCCTCAGCACTCATAGTCTTGAGCTCAGCCAGACTGGTAACACAGCACCACAGCCCGTATCTGAGAGCTGCCTGCATCCACATCTGTAACAAGCACCACATCCTCATCTCTCAATGGATCATGGTCAGAGGAGGCCTCTAAAATAACTTTGGTCAGTTAAAAACAGTCTGGATTAATAGTCTTGGGCCTGAACGTGACTGTAGAGTTCGCTGAGGGCATGAATCACTAATGTAACAGCTTTGTGCCTGACTGCTATCAAGGAGGTGGGAATGTGTCCCCTGACTAGGATAAGCCAAGAACAACTGCTCAAGCCACTGGGGATGAAGTAAAATACCATTAGTGCACTGTCTTTTAGTGTGTGGCTGATGTATAACATTCTTTACTCATGCAATGTCTGCTTAAATGACTGCAGATAGTATCAAGCCAGCTCACAGGGTGGGGTTGCTGCAGGCACTTTCCAGGAAGAGAACCATGTCTTGCCTTCATCCCCTCTGAAGTTTAAAGGCAGCTACAGCCAGCCCTCTCAAGCTAAAAGGCGGCGGCGATCTCCTGTGACAGGAAATTCAGAGCAAGGAAAATAACATGTTCTGGGAAGATTCGCTGGGTACTGACTGTATGGGATGGTGGACCTCCCACATCTGCCTGAAAGCTGGACCTGCCCTTGAAGATGTCCCTGAGCACACATCTGCCAGGGCATCTGGTTTTGCTCTCTGAGGGCCCTGGGGCCAGCTGAATTGGTTGCAACAGGCATGAAACCATGGATGCTGTAATAAACTGCATTCTTATTTTAGGCAACAACTTGACTTGGATGAAGACTAAGTGTTTAAATAAATTTCAAAGAACCATTGCGAGCTGGCCTGAGGATCTGGCAGCTCTAGCTGGGGTCAGAAGACCACAGCTGTGTATGCTGGTAGGTGTACCTGACCCTGAGAGCAGAAGAAAGAGTAAGTGTGGACCTCCTCAGGACTAGGAAGATAAGAGCCAGATGCCCAGCTGTGGGCAGCTGGGGTAGGCTGGCCACAGCCAGCAGCTTCACTTGATCTCAATACATGATGAAGGTGTGTCTCCTCGGCACTGTCAAACCAGGGTCTTTCAAGAGCAGCGTGCTGTGGTGGGGCCTCCAGTTAAACCCTGTCTTGCGCTGCTCAGGCAGGCAGGCACAGCACACCCCCCTCAGGCACCTGGACCCCTCAGATGCCAGAGCAGCGCTATAGTGAAGCTGTGCAATGGCACTGTGTGTGTCTTGTCCGTCAGTGTCTCATCTCCTCTCTCTCCGGTCGTTTCATTCACATCACTCAGTCATCAGACACAATTGTTTGTGAGGAATGAGAGTTTCCAGGTTAAGGCATGGAGTGGGGACTTAATAGATGAAAGTGCGGTTGCTGGCTCTACTGCAGATTCTCTCTGGCGCTTTGGACAGGTCCTTTATAGCTGCATTTGCTGATTACTCTCATGTATATGTGGTGGGAGAGTGGTGGTTGAGCAAGACCACCTACTCTGCAGCTACAAAACTCCTTACAATCAGTGTAGGGACAAAGATGTAATGGCATCTTTAGTAAGCAGTCTGAAGAAACCTTAATTTCTTGCCCTAGATGGTGATCAATGCTCTTATTAACTCCTCTCAGAGCCACCTCTTCCCCAGGCTTTGTAAGAAAGAGGTTCCAACAGATGCTCTGAATTCCAGTTTAATGGGATGCTCACAGCAGATGACATGAAGGCCCACTTGGTACTCCAGCTTAGTACACCTCAAAACTGAAATATTCTGTGGCAGAATTGAGAGGTGGATTGAGAAATGGAGGAAGCCAGTGGTTGGACACTTTACTTGTCAACAAACTCGAAGTGGTTCTTCCCACAGGTGTCCGGGACAGTTCTTGAACTTGGGGTTGAAGGGAGAAGGTGGCCTTCTCTGGGGGCCCCAGCGTGTATCTTGGGGACATATGCCAGATAGTGAAAGATGGAGAGAAAAGCCCCTGGTGGTTGTCTTTTCCCTCTCCACTTTTCCTGTATCTTCCTCCCCTCACATATATCCGTGAAAATCTTTTCCCTTCAGGAGCTGTATAAAGACGACAACGCTTGTCTGGACCCAGAACACCCTTTGGTGACTCATGGCTTCTCTTGCCATCAGATCCAAGTGATCGTTACATTTCTCAGAGGTTGAATGTCAGGCTGAAGTCTGGCAGACACGAAGAGACTGGAATGCCAATTTTGGAACCAGAAGCACAGTCTCCTGCATGCACAACAAGAAGGGTGGGAGCAATGAGGACCCCAGCACACACCAACATGCCAGCATTTCCATACTTCCCATGGTCACACTGACACCACCGCAAGAAGGATCCATGCTCATGATGGTTTCTCCTGGACATCAGAGCTCTGGCTCCCTCAGAGCCTGGGCTCCATCTTACAGCTCTGCAATAGACATCCACAAGCCCTGAAAGCCACCAGGTCCCCAGCGTGTCATGGGTAGCCCTGGCTCAGCAGAGCCCAGGAGTCCAGGCTACCTCACTGCCTGCAAGACAAGCTGGCAGCTTCTCACACCCACACCTGGTGGATGTGTGTCCACGCATCATTGAAATGAGTGTATTTTGCAGAATGTTCTGACTCCGGCAGATTCATGTTCAAGCCTGGAAACCTCTGTCACTGCAGGGCTCACAGCCAGCCCTCGCTCTGCCCTTGGCTCTGCTCACTGGGGATCAGGGCAGCCCCCTCTGCCTCCACCATCACGGCAGGCACCACTGCTTTGGATCTTTCCACAGACCGTGATTCCACCTGAGTCGCAGCAAATGCTGTCATGCACGTGGGGAGGCACGGGGGAGGTGTTTTCCGTTGGGTACTGACTTGGGAGCTGGCGACCTTCATGTTTGTGCTGGTGGGGGTATGTAGCAAGTGTCAGCATTGTGTGATGGAAGAGCTTTCACTGAAGAAGGGATTAATAATGTTTGCTTCTTTCTTTCACACTTCTGCAGGACTCTGTCAACCCTGGTGTCATGATTGATGGCATGAGCAAAGCCTTGTTGGCGCCGTCTCGAAGGCAGGTGCCTGTTAATGAAACAAGAAGACAAGGATGAAGGTGTCTTGCAGGGCCCACAACTCCCCTATCAGTGCTGGAAAGTCGAAGTGAGTGGCTTGTTCAGGGGGGTGTATTTGCTGACAAAGGTCTGTGCAAACAAGGACCTTGCGAGAACGTACAGGGAACAGCTGCTCTGTATCTGGGAAAGGTAAATGCAGTTTGCAGAGCAAACTCACTGTAATTCGGGCAAATACTGTTACAAGCAGTGTAGCTGAAAAGAAAACAAGTTTACTGGGATGTTAACATGACTCCTATCAAGTGCAGGGAAATGGAGAAAATGCCCGTGTCTGTGTGACCACCACCTGAAGCAAATCATTGCTGCCAAGAAAACCCTTTTGTGGGAAGCACCTTCCCTGGATCCAACATCCTCAGTACCTGAGGTGGAAAGGTGTTTAGTATGTGTCAGGATTTAGCCTCTGCAGGGTCCCTCCAAGCAACAGCTCAGTGTTTTTATTTGCAAAAAAGGTGTTTTGGACTTTGGGTGCTGTTTTGGGTTGCCCCCCAGGGCTGGGCTGCAGAGGCTGGGGTGTGGGGTAGGGGGTGGGGATGGTGCTGAGCACTTGCAGGGAGTTGACTCCTTTCAGGAGGCTGACACTAAGCGTCCCCGACGCTGAGCAACCCATATCACAGGCCAGCCAAAATTTCATGCCATATTTCTCCCCAGGACCACTGCCACCACCTTCAGTGCCCCAGAGGGAGAAGCTGGAGATGCCTTCAGGAGAGCAGGAAGAGCTGCAAAATTTGGGGACAGAGCCCCACCTCGTGGAAGCTTGCCCGAGGCCTTTGTGGGGTGGCTTGTGAACCCCAGCACGACCTTGTGCCCCACATCATACCTGCTGCCGCATTGGTCCAACTGGTCTAATGAAAGCTTTTATCTCAGCGTCAGTCACAGCAGAGTGTCACCCCTGCGGGCACACAGCACAGGCGTGGGGTGGTGCCTGGCTCTTTGCCCGCAGCTCAAGATAACCTGTACAGCACGTGTGAATGGTGGTAATATTTGTGTTACTATTGAAAAGAAAAAAGGTTTTATTTGTTACAGCTTATTTCTGTTTTACTGACAGTCAGAGAGCTGGTTGAAGGCCAGGACAAGCATCTTTCATTGAGGCAAAGGGCAGTTAAACGACCTTTTATGCGGTCAGAGCGGGCGGCAATAGGAAGGCATCAGACAGAGCAGACCTGGGGACCAAGGGCTTACCCACAGCTGGGTCAGCCAAATGGGAGCACTGGCGGGGGGCAGGTGCTCAGCAAGCAAAAGGGATATGGCCCAGGAGAGGGTGCAAGTCAGCAGCTCTTTGAACCTAGGTATTTGTGGCGTTTCCGTATGTAGAAATGGCCCTCTCTTTGTCCCACCTGTACCCAGGGGAGATGGCTTCTACCCATTTTCTTCATACATAAAACAGGATGGTAACAACAGACCATTCTCCTCTTTCTGGAATCCCCCAGGGGAAGGTCCTGTGGCACTGAACTGAGCTGGGCAATGCCAGAGCAGAAGAGCAAGCTGCTTTGAAATCGTTATCCAGTGGCACCCACAGAAAGCACTACTGGTCAGGAGCTCCTGCTCACATGCGAGGGAATGCAGGACTGAATCTGCTCCATCAGATTCATTTGATTTCTGTTGACAGTTTCTTGTTCCTGTCAGGAAAACAAAGTGGACTTGTCCCCTTCCAAAGCTGATTTGGGAAATGAAGTCTAGGTCTGCAAGTCAGAAAAGCAATACGTGTTTTTTTTCCAAACCCTCTTACTATGTCTAGAAAAAATTATGTTTAGCAGCCTGTTGCAGGCAATGTGTAACTGTGGCTGCTACTCTCAATGTGTGTGATCAGGGATCCTGGAGGGATTGTTTAGCTAGAATCAGTGTGGTAGAAAATTTCCTTTCCATTTTGTTGACATGCAAAAAACCCTAGAAACATCAATGATATTCTTTGGTCAATGTGATATAATCAAGGTTGTCCACATCTCACACTGCTTGGCCGATTTGCTTTCTTAAATTCTGGTTTTTCTGTCCTATGTTTCAATGCCTAAATTTCTGTAAACCACAGAGGTGGCTCAGAAAGTGTGTGTTTTTGCACACCAGAGCACAGAGCTCCACAGAGGTTGATGGGAGCTCCTACTCTCCAGGCTCTTGCTCAACACACAAAACCCAAAGTGACAGCCAAAGCCACTGCTATATCCAACTGAGGTTGTTTCCATTTCTTTAGGCTGGAAGTTCCCAATGTTTTGCTCAGGAATCACTATCAGCTGGTAAAATGTGAGGGCTGGTTAGACAGCCAAGCTCCCCACCAGCGCCAGACACTGGTGCGATGCAGGAGCTGCTCAGCCAAAGCAGCTGTCTTCTGCCAGACCCGAGCAGCGGCAAAACCCTGGGCCAAGCCCTAACGACCCTGTGATAAGTGGAGCAGGCTGTAAGCCTGACTGTTGCTAAATCTCTTGCAATAAAAAATGCAGGGGCTGAGCAGCATGTTTACGTCTGGGATTAATGAGACTCTTGGGAACAGGTTTTGGGGTGTATTGCAGGGTTTTATTCTTAAATGTTTTATGGCAAGCCTGAACAAACGCTATTAGACAACTCAGTGCTTAATAATAATTAAGCTGGATAGCACCGAGCTGCTTTCAATTGATTTTTAGAGGGGAAAAAACAAGCTGGAAGTTTCATTTCCGTGAGACACATGTAAAGAGGAGCAACAGGGGCTAGCAGCCTCAGCTGTCACACTGAGGATCATGAGTCCTGCAGCGCACAGGGCTGCAGGGGGGTGACACTGCTGGGGACATCCCTAGCCCCATCCCTGCTACCCCCATTGGCAGCAGGGATGGAAATCGTAATGATAGTCCCCTGGGAGTTGGTGCAATGCTCAGGGCTGGTCCCCCTGTGCCTGGTGGAGCTGACAGCAACACCTCCTCCCTTGTGGGCTCACCCCTGGCACAGGTGCAGGCAGCGGAGGCAAAAGTTTGGGAACTCTCCCCATGTCCACGTGCGTCATGGGAGCTGACACCACTCAATGCCCACAGCTCGCCCGGGCGCGTGGTCGGAGGATGCACAGGGGCTGCCAGGGCCAATATGCATGGCCACCGCGGCTGGCCGCCCTCTGAACATCCCTCCACCATCCGTGGGCTGCTTTTGAAGTAAACCTTCCTCTCCAGCCTCACCGCCTGGCCTTGGCTCCTGCTTGCAGCAGGGAGATGGCTTTTATGGGCGGGATGGGCTAAGGCTTGCGTCCCTGCTGCCTGGTGCATGGGTGACATCTACCGATTGTGCCTTCAGTTTCCTTTTATGCTTTTATGACTCTAAACAGAACTGTGTAAGAGAAACTTGAGATTGTCTGCTGTCATAACTGATAGTTTAACTATCCCAGTAAAAGCCAATAGTTATTTCTATAACTGCCTGAAGGCCCCACGTCAGGGCCCTTCTCTAGGTTTTGACAAAAAGCCAAGACTTGGTTTTCAAATGGAGTCATGCAAAGCTGTAGGAAATCTTTAAACATGAATGGAGGTTGTTCCCCTGTAATCTATAACCCTGAGATTTATTCTCCTTTAATTAAGATTAGATCTTGGATCTGTTTCTTTCACTGAAAATTCACAAACCATCCAGACCAAAACTAAACACGAGAAGTAAAACCAGTGAAGTTTTCTTTACAGAAAAATGCTGCCACTGGTCCTAGGTTTTATTCTAAAATGGCAAACCAACGGTCATTTCTCTAATGTTTTTTTACCTTTTGAAGAGTAGAAGGTATACCAAAAATCAACTGCCTAACTGCCTCCAAAACCCGTAATAATTATTAATCCAACAAATATTTGCAAAAAGGAAGTACCTGCTCCTTTTAAAAAAAGTAGTTCCAAACTGGTGCCAGCTGGTGTGATGCAATATTATAGTTAAGCTTCAGGTAATAACAGTTGGATCCATCCTCACAAACTGCTCTGGCTGGATACAGCTGGGTACAAGTGCCTGGCCAGAAGGCTGTAACTGCAGCAGTATTGCTTCGCATCTTGATTCTTGCATGAGACTGAAGCTTGCTCTGGTTACTTGCAAATTCTTCTACAGTACTTAAAGACTTGAATTCAAAGGCAAATAGGAAGTAAACAGCACTTGTTCTTTCAAATATTGTGATTTTTAAGTCTTCTATTATTTTGGCACCTGGCATGTAATTTGTGAATGTTTAGGCAAGGTGAGGCTGCTGTAGCAACTGTACAAGCAGTACTTTGGCGTTCACATGGTATAATAGCACTCGCAGCCACTGCAATATCTGCAATGCCATAAATGTTAACCCAGCTCATCCTCTTTTCCTATGTTGTTATCTCATCACACCTATAGTCAACTCCTAAAGCACAAGACTGGGACAGGAGGGGTCCTGCTGGAGGACCAGCAAGAATAAATGCCCAGTTGTGATGTGGGCTGACAAGTGAGCTGGAGAGGGGAGAGCTATTTGCTATCTGCCTTGAGCACTGAGAAAATTCTTTCCAAGACCAGTCCTTGAAGAATGCTGCAGGTTATCTGCTGTTGCTCTGAAGCCTTACATACGTGGTGTGCTGGATCCCATTTTCTATAACCTGCCTAATAATTTCTCCTAGGACATCCAATGAGATGCTTTTCAGATACCCACAGAGACTAAATACTGCTTTTACCCTATGAAAAAAGGTGCAAGTTTTTCTGGTGTGACCTATCTTTTGTATATCCATGCTCTTTTTTATTACTCTTTCATGTCCACTTCCTTGGCTTTCATGATTCAGCCCTTCATGGATATGCAGACTAATGGGCCCATAGCTTCCCCAGTCTCCTGTACTCCTTCTGAGTAACCTCAGCTCAGTCCTCCTTGATTATGTATCTTCTGCGGATTTATAGGTCTCAACTGCTGCTGCTAAGCCCAGTTAAATTGCTTTTATTACTTCTTTTATTTTTTTTCTAATCTAAATCTCTCCAGATTACCTCCATCTGATCACCAAGAAAGCTTCCTTATGCTCCAAAGCAGGGTGCTAGCTCATCCATTAGTCACTGCTCCCCCTAGTCAGCAGTCAGTGCTAGAGACTGGGACACTACAAGCATGCGCTGTGTATTTTACATGTGAGACAAATGAGTAATGTTATGCTTCATCTCGTGAATTATAAAATAAACTCCTTCTGGAGATACAAGAGTGGAAGTCATGCAGAAAATTATCTGTTCAGATTGTCAACCATGTAGAAGAAGAGCGTTCAGCAGCTTTAATGTCTGATCTCAGATGTTAGACTGCCTGAAATTTAATGAAGCTTATTTTGTGGTGCCCATTCGGGTAAGATCCCATAAGGAAAGCTCCTGCATTTTAAGGTCCTGTACTTTTTTTGTTGTTGGTTGGTTGGTTGGTTTTTACAACATGAGCTAGCTCAGGTGACCTTTGGCAAAATTCTTGCATTTCCCATTAGATGCTCTGCTCACCTACCCCAGCTGACAGAAAAAAATTCTTCCAGCCCAGAAAAAAATTAATGGCGCCTTATAATTATTGCTTTTGAAGTCCTTTGGAATTTACAGCTGTATAAATGTCAGTGGTATTCTGTAAAATACCAGTTATGTGAAAACCTTGGAAATCTGCTCAGCTATGATGCTGCCAGGAATTTGGATATGCTCGGAACGTGACTGGTTTGGATAAGAAAGAGATTAGAGCAAGTTTCTTTGATTGATCGTTCCTAATAATCATGCTCTGAGCGGTGGAATGAAGCGTGCTCTGGGTTTGATTTGGAAGAAATCGCTTCTCTATCAATCGCATCGTTTGGGATGCCACAAGGTGGTGCCAGCAGCCAGGGGAAGGGGGCAGGACGGACCCAGGGAAACCGGCCGCGGCTGGGGCTGGGAGACTTGGTTAAACACGGCTCCCGGGACCTCTGCTCCCCGTTTCTAGGAAAGGACTTCAAGCCCAGTCTTTTCCAACTGCTCTTTAAAATATTTTTCATGTTTCTGTGTCACACTTTAATAGCCTATTTTAGGATTCAGCTCAGGATGCTGGAGGGCAGTTGGCATTCCCTCAAAAACTTGGTTTTTATAAAAAGACAAGCTCTTCTGTTGTTTCCTTTAGTTCCTAACAACTGTTTAAAATCAAGTGACATGGAAAATCTAGTGATGTCTATGTCTTAATCCTTCATGCCTCGTTTCTTTTGGATTAATGTTTGGCTGTGACTATTTTTGTAACTTAGTCATTGCAAAATCAAACCAAATTCCAGTGTTTATTTTAAGAAATCAGTTATTCTGAGTTCTGCATTATCACGATGGGCTTCTTGAGGGAAAATGCCAGGACCTTCCTGACAAGGTGGACCAGAGTTTTTCTGCTGCACTGGTATTGCTCACATCCTAGTAAACTGCTGTCCAGACATTTCCCATCTTTGAGGCTGGTTGTAAAATTAAGTCCTGCTTGAATTTAAATGTTAAAACTCATCTGTATTTTTGTGGGGAAGCCTGGAGGTCCATGCAGAGTGGAGCTGTAAGTTGCCCTTGCCATGGGTTGGAGACGGCGCCAGGGAAAGACCCTGTGGCCCCATCACTTCATGCAAGCTGGGCAAAAGGATGAGGCACGTGGACCATTCTTCAGCCTTCGCTCATATGGGTTGAAATAACAGGAGCATTGCAGTGGATTGAGGGAAAGGATTAATCCCCCCTAATCAGCACTCATAGACCATTTACATACTAGACACCTTCATACTGCATCCAGGTTTGGGTGCCCCAACACAGGACAGACATTGACCAGCTGGGGCAACCTCAGGAAAGGACACCAAGAGGTCACCTATTCCTGGAGGTGAGTAGGACGAATTGTCTCTGAAGTGCCTTTCTCTCTCCATAGATAACAGAGGGTGCCTAAATACCTAAAGTTAGGTGATACAAATCTAGTAGGAGGCGGATCGCTGAAGGTCATAGGGGATCTGGACAACCAGGACTGAAAGTCTAAGTTTCTTGAGTGTTTAGCAGCTACTGTAGGAACTCACTTGGACCTGATTTTAAGCTTGCCTCTGTGAGTGACCAGTTTGCCAGGCCTTTTTCATGGGTTTCCACACATGCAAAAGTTAACCTTTACCCAAGCTTTCATCATAGGTTGCTTGCTCAATGCATGTAACACCCCCGTATCTACACCACCTTCTTTCAAGTGATCCAGTCGTTTCAACAGTAACTTTTGCATTGGCCCTAAAGAATAAGTTAATGTCCTCAGCTGGGTCAGGTTTTACAGGAAACAGACTCTGTAGACCAGTAGCATCCTATAGACTTATGTGTAAGAAAGAGAAATGGGTGTGATCAGCCGCTCCTGCTCTGTGTCTGCCTTTGAGTGTCTTGCTGATTGATGCTGTGATGCCGAGGCACCCATGGAAGTCAGTATTTCCCACTTCCAGTGTTCAGACCCCTAATCCAAGCTCTAATCCAAGCTGAAGATGCTTGGCAGTAAAGGAAATGAGGCCTCTTGTGCAAATCTATAAATGCAGCTATAAATGCCAAGCTGAAGTAAAGATGAAAACAGATACAGCTGTCTCTAACATAGCTGCTGTCGTATAGACTCCTAAGTACCATTACACACAGCTCTTGCTGGCCACAATTTAAATGGTAAGAAAAAAACATCCCAGTGCCCTTCTCACTGTATCTGCAAGCCATGGGAAGGGAGAATGCAGATTTTAAAGTTATTTTTCTCAAAGACACAAATTATGCAGTGAGACTTTAGCTTTCCTTAAAGAAGCCAGTATTCTGGGAAGTTCAAATGGTTAGAAAGCTGTTTGCATTACATAGTCACCTCAAGATGATTTCAAAATTTTAAAACAATATGAAGAAATTATACTTTTTTCTTTTATTCTGCTTAGTTTGCTGTGTCTGCAGTAGCTCTGTACCAACAGAGCATGCAGTCTCCTCCCAGAACAGTGACATTTAGGCACAGCTATTTAAGAACTCAGTGTAAGAGGCTCTGCTACAGGTTATATTTGATAACAGAAGAGGTGCCTGGGAGTCTGTGACCTTTAGTGCAATAAAATAGTGGGATAACAAGGATCAAAATTTAAATCCTGAGGACCCACAACCAGCATGGCTGGTGCTGGGCCCTTGGAGGAAAGGCATCTCTGGAGCTGTCTGTCATAGCTTGCTTGATATGCCACATTAGCATCTCTTCCACACTGACCCCACTGAAATGTCACAGCCCGTTTCTTTCAGTCCAAGCATCCAATGCCAATGCTAGTGGCACAAAGTGGCATTAGCCTGTGCATTGTCCTGAGGACAGAAGACAAATCCGAGTGCTGTCTGCTCCAGCTCAGGCAGTCAGATTGCCCTTTCAGAGCAGCCTCACATGGATTTATTCCAGGCTTTCAACACCACAATCTAGGGAAGTTTTGTGCTTGTGTTGCTGAGAAGCAGGAGCTCCTCTGAGAGAGCTGGCAGCAATATGTGCGTGAAGCAACCCGGGCTCGACCCTGCAGGAGAACAGAGGAGCTTCTTTCCATAGGGACAAGGAGAGCGGGGATGCTCGTAACTCTGGAGACACCTCTGGGAAATACCGTCACCTTCTTCACAGAGTGTAGAACTTGTTTCTTAGAACTTGCCTCTAGCATAAACACTTGTATGCGTACTTGCATGTGTCAACGCTTGTCTGAAACAGGGTTTCCCAACAACGTTCGCCTCCAGAGGAGATGAGAGATGTGCCCCAGAAGACAGATACACAGCTGAACACCCTCCTCACTGGTGGTCAATGCTACTGTGTGAGCATGGTGGAAGAACCTACACAGAATAAAGTAAAACTTTTCCAACTCTTACATTAATCTCATTTTCTAGAGGAAAAAAAACCCAAACACCTTTAAAAAATAATGCTTTAGAAGCAGTTAAGATGTTCATAAACCAACGGCCAGATTATCTCTGTAAACCTTGGTCTACAGTTTTCAATACAAGGCAATAAAACCTTCTGGGAAAGAGGAGCTCAGTGTCCTTCAGCAAAAACCAAACAAAACCTCCCTGACTTATTTTAGAAACCTGAATAGCACTGCATAAATGTATTTCCCTCCTCCAAAAGGCAGGTCACAGCAGCCTTAATTATCAGAGGCCAGAATGGAAACAACATAAAAATAAATCCTTTCAGTTTGCTCTCATTACCACATTTGGCATATTTAAACATAAACACCATCTGTGTTTATCATGAAACACAGCGATAACTGCCGTCCGATCTCACAGTGACACCAGTGTTTATGGAGTGTTACAGTAAGGGGCACATGCTTCCTCAGAAACTGAGCTCCCCTGAAATTATTTGCTCAGCCACCAGCTGCTTATGTAGACGGGAGGCGCTTTTGCCAAGAAAAGGATTAGCAGGGAAGAAAAACAAAGCCTCTGACCTTGCTCTCATGGCAGCTTCTTCTAGCAACCCCAAGGAGGCAAATAGCAGAGAAAGTTACTCACAGCAATGAATCAAGCCCTAAAACACACTTTGTGCTTTTAACATTTTAACCCCCACTGGGGGTAGAGGAGCATCTGCAGAGCTCTGGGGTGACCTGGTTGCCCTGCAGCCTCGCTGGCAGAGCGGGACCTGCTGTCTCTCTGCCTTTGCAGCAGGCTGGGGATGCTAGAGGGGGCTGCACACATGGGCTGGGCTGGGCTGGGACCCCTCCTTGCCCTTGCACACCGGTTCCCAGGTAGGGATGGCGTGGTCTGTGACTGGAGCAGGCGCTATGTCCTTGCAGCAGTCCCTTTTGCCCAGCTCTGGTGCAACATCCCCAAGGGATCCATGGTGGGGAGCGGGCTGTAGGCAAACAGGAGCTGATGTTGCCAGTGGGAACAATTCCTCTGCAGCTGCTGCAGGAGCTTGCTCTGCTGGCCACGTGTGCCCATGGGTCTGGGCTCTGGGTGATGTTTGTTTGGGCTTCCCATCATCCTACAGCACAGGCTACTCCTGTGCAGAAACAGAAGCAGAATTAAAAGGCAGGGATGGGAGCAGAAGCAGGATATGCTCTGCCTCAAACCAGGATGCAATGCTGCCAAGGGGTGATGACTTCATCACAAACTCTTCTGTATGCTATTGCCTAGCTCAACACAGGCATTTGGAGTCCTCCCACTGGGGCCAAATTATCCCGTGGATCTGGATCCAGAGGCTTGTCAACCCGCAACATGTCCTCTGTGAAAGCAAAGCCATCAGCTATCTGAAACTCAAACCCACGGATCACAGCAGGCCTACCTTCACTGCAGGAGGTGGCATCGGGTCCAGCCTTTGATTCTCCTTCGATCACGAGATTTAGACAGATTGCTCATATTAAAATCCCAGCATGTGGTTTGCTTCGCCACGCGACAGAGCTGTGTGAATAGTTTTGTAAAATGTCAACTATTTTTAGATGATAGAAGTAATTATGTGAAGGTATAATAAGCTCTTTGACACTGAAAGATTAAAAAAAAAAATAATAGAAAAAAGTACACATCCAAGATGTGTTACATCACCTAAACCTGAACAGCCTGGAGCAGCATCTGATCTCCATTGCTCTGACATCACTTCCCCAACATCAGTGAAGGTGAAGAAGAATGATACTGGTGTCATTCAGAGCATAATTTGGCTCATTATCTCCCTTCTTGTAGAGGTGTCATTAAGTGGTCTGGTGTGTAACAGAAATACGTTGAGCCATGCAAGGACATTTTAATTACAATGAAAAGCAAATTAAAAATCCACAGTATTAATGCTAATTTGTTCAACTCCAGCCTGATGACTTTATGAGGAGCAGAACTGCAGAAGTTAACAGAACTGTAGACAGCAGTTTCACAGTATAAACTCTCATCAATAATACGTTTGTAGTGTTTAATTTGAATTTTCCTTTTCTTAATTTCCTCTCATTTACCCTAATTACACTGCCAGCGTGTTTGCCTAAGCAATTTTTCTCTATCAACGGTGTTTACTCTCCTCAGATATCTACAGACTATTTTAACATCTGCCCACACACTGTGTTACATTTTAGACAAACCCTATTTAGCTTTGTGATTTTCCCTTCTAAATTGATCGCTCTGGTCTCCTGACATTGTGGCTTGGACTCTGGACTCTGTCATCCCACCAGGATGGTGGTCCAGTGTGCACTCCCAGAAGCTGTGAAGGCAGCAAGGATGACCTGCATGGTAAGCACCCTGGCCCACAGCCAGAGAAGCAATTTCCGACCTGTGCTTAACTTTAAGCACACAAGTAATCCTACTTGCTTTGCTGAGATTACACATGCCCTTAAAATAAAACCTTGCTCAGCTGCTGTGCTGGAGTGGGACCAGAGGGCTCTGCCTACTCTGCATCAAGCCCGTTAAAAAAAAAAATAAATTTCACCCATTTTGCCATGACAAAATGCATGTGTGTGAACAGTGTTCAGGGTGTGCTTTATTGCATGTGTTTGTCTGATTTACTGCCCACTGTCACTCAGGGACTCCAGATGTGTTCTTGTACCTGCTCTCTCCCTGGAAGTGTTTAAAAAATACTTAAATGTGGTGCTTAGGGACACGGTTTAGTGGTGGACTTGGCAGTATTAGGTTAACGGTGGGACCTGATGATCTTAAAGGTCTTTTCTAACCTAAGTGATTCTATGATTCTCCTCCCTACATGCATTTGGGGCATATGTAACAAGCTCATGGTCCTCCAAGCCAGGTCACATTCTTGTTATCTTCTGTCTAGCTTAAAAAGAGCACTTGGACAAGTGGGGGCATGAAGATAGCTTTGGCCATGAGTTTACTCTGAGAAAATATGACTTATGGTGGGAATGTAGGTGAAGTGGGTAGCAGGCACTGTAGGACTTGTTTCCTGGGTGTGTGTGTTCTGCTGGTTCACTGGATTGTTTTGTGCCAGCTCCCAGACTTTTTCCGATGGCTGAAGTAATCCTTAAAGTACCTCTCCTGTAGAGCTTCCCTGGTGTCTGCAAAGATGTTGGTCCTTCTCTCCTGCTTCCCCATGGAGACATTCACAGGGTCTTTTTTTTCTCTTCTACTTAGCCATTTAGTTTGGTGGAACTTGTAAAAACTGAGCTCTGGGGCACATTGGCTCATGTCAATCACAGTTTGATGGTACGGTAATAAAGAGGAACACCTGCACGCATGCTCTTCTAAACCATGGTGTCATACGAGCTTCCCTTCTGTAGCAAATGAGGCTAAAAGGAGACTTGCTTGAGGAAACAAAGAGTTATCCCAGATGGGTTATAAAGAGTTTTACTCTTCAGTGCTAATCAGTTCTCATTCCTTTTAAATGAACAACTGACAAAATCAGGGGGAACTTCAATGTTGAGTGCCTTGAAAGACTGATCTACTTTATTTAGATGTCCAAGTATAGACTGAGGAGTGTAATGCTAATTCTACAAATCTGTACTTGGGCTGTGCTTTCTGATGAAACATGGCCTGGAAGAAAGAGCTGAGGCTCTTCACGTCTGTTTGTACAGAACTGGTAAGGCAGACAGATATTGGTGACTGCTTCAAATAGCACAAGCTTGAAGAAATCAGTATGTTTGAACTCCAGGAGACCACGTGAGCAGTCGCAACACTCACCAGAGGCTTCATCTGCACTGGTCAGATAGTGAAGTGGCCACAAGCACAGCTGAGAGAGCAGGAAGATGAGTGGGGGAAGAGTGGACACCCAGTGGTCCCACGGTGGAAAATGGTGTGTGCTAAAGGAGCTGCCCTCCTGCCCCAGCTGCAGATGGCACATGGACTCACCGAACCAGAGCAGCCATAGCTCTGCTCACGGTGAGGAGGCCCGGGCTTGCTGCTGGCAGCAATGGTGAAAGAGTTTCCTGGGATCCTTGAAACACCCAAGGGCAGCCTAACCTCCAAAGTGATGCTAGATCTGGGTGCTTACATCTGTCAGGCTTATTTTTAGCATGACCTGTCCCTTTCTAGTTTATGTGCACAGATGCAACCAGAGACCAAAAGGAAGCCCAGGAGAAGATGGGCTGTGCTGGAAACTGGCTGAGGAAGAGCATGCCAAGATGAGAACTCACAAGTCTTGTGTTACTGAGCCCAAAATGCCAAAGAAATTTTCTTCTGGGATGCTTGACTGCTTCTTTTGACTCCTCCGTACCAGGAGAGATTGTTTCTGCTTGTCTTAAGAGCAACCAAGCGTGAGGGCAGTGCAGAAGGATGGACTCCATTGACTGGAGCTGTACATGTGAAGTGAACGTGTCCATGGCCTCTTCTCCAGCCTCAGAGGGTAAGTGGCAAGAGCACAGCTTGCATTCGCTTGGCTAACGTGCCTTCACCTGCAGCTAAGGTACAGATCCACACAGTTCATTTGGTTTATTTGGAGCTGAACTGTGCCCAGGCATTTGCTGCGCAGAGGGGTAGCGCCAGGGCCCAAAGCCCTGCCAGGGAGCATGCCAGGACAGCCACAGGCCAGTGGTGAAAGCCCATGACCCGTCCCTTTCTAGTTTATGTGCACAGATGCAACCAGAGACCAAAAGGAAGCCCAGGAGAAGATGGGCTGTGCTGGAAACTGGCTGAGGAACAGCAGGGCAAGGATGGTCTCTGGCAGAGGGAGTTAAGATGTAGCTGGAGTAACAAGCCAGGCCACCATCCCACCCATTTCAGTTGAGCTGCCAAGAGAAGTGAGCCCTGACCCCTGCAGAGTGAGCGGGAGGTGTCAGGATGGAAGGAGCAGGCAGGGCAGAGGGGGAACAACTGCACACCAGGCTGGATGGACCCACCGAGCACATGAAGGCTGGATGGGCCATTTGTTCAAGAAAAAACATCCTCTGGCTTGGAGCCTGGGCTCTCAAATCTGCTGTGAAGCAAGGCGCCCTCTTCCAGTGCTGCACATACCTTTCATATTTCTTTCCCTCAGGGAAGTGTTTTGTGATGATTAATGAATTATGAAGGTCACCTTTTCAGTCTTCAGCTCTCACTGAACTCCAAAGAAAACAAAATGCAGAAGAGTTCCAGCTAAAAGTGTCACAGTAAATGCATCCAGTTTATTTATGATTATGCTCACAATGGACTTATTAAGTACATTTCTTAAATAAACAGAACTTGAGACTGTTTGTGAAATGCTGGGGTTTTCTGTCTTAAAACATCTGCTGCCTATTTCTTAAGGACCATTTAGGTAATGCTAGAGCACATCCAGATATGCATCTATTTCCTGGAAATTGCTTAAACATTCTTCAAAAATGTAGAAATCTGTGCCTTTACTACCCGAGAAAAACCTAAGACTAAACCAGATGAGGCTGGGTAGCCACTAGCTGAGAGAAATTCAATAAATCTACCCTGAACATGAACTGTGTTGGTATGTGAGATTGGAAAGCTTGCTGGCAGGAGACAGAGAAGTTGACTGTAAGCCTGTATAACTCAGACCAGTAGTGCATGATGTTGCATAAAGAAACCCAGCCATTTTCAGCCGTGTGCTTTTTCTAATAACGTGCCTATTGAATAAACAACTGGATGCACATCTTCCTCCAACACTGAAGATGCTCTGGACAGGAATTTCCTTTTGAGCGTCTGTCCCTTTAGATGGTTAATAATTGATATCCTTAGGGAATCTTCTACATGCCAAGTATGAAAAAGTGCTTGGAACATCTGCAGGACAATTTTCCCATGAGATGTGATCCTTGTGTTTGATGTCTTACCCCTCTCTGGCAATAAGAGTCCCACTGCACTCTGACATCCAGTGATCCTATGGACAGTGTTAGATCTCTTCCAGTCTGGCTTCTTTCCGGCTTTCATTTTGGTTGTCATCTTCTCCACACTTGAAAGGAAGTCAGGGAATAAAGTCAGATTCAGTCTTCAAGGTTCAGCTGCTGAGGAGTGCTCCTGAAGAGTGTTCCTTAGCATTTATTGCTGCTTCCTTCCTTCCCTGTTGCTCAGCCCATCACAGCCTTGACGTCCCTCTGAATAATGGCATACCCTGACTCAGTTTGCTTGTGCCACACTGAACTGACTTGAGGGATGCAGCCGAGATGGTAAGAAGCCTCTCTGAACCTTTGCTACACTACTGTCATGCAGGATGTAGATATCCCATCCCATTTATTTATAGTGCCTATTACTGATCTTTTCTAAAAGGAAACAAAAGCCCAGTGGCCTCAAGTGTATGCAGGAAACATGGCTAGACTTCACAAGCACCTGCCTGTTACGGATAGCATGATAAAACTCATTGCCTGTGTCTGTTTTGCTAATTGCTGGTCTCTCCAATGGATGAACAGAGACCGTATAAGCTTGTGAGTTTTGGATTAAAGCTGCCCTAGACTACTATTTCCCTCTTACAGAACTACCACACCTCACTGGAGACTAATCTTGTTCTAGATCTGGAGAAAAGAAGAGAAGAAACAAGCATAAGTGCTTTGACAGAATGTTATGCATCAAGCCTGGCTTGCAAGAAAGGCTTGAGAAACATATATAAGGACTGTGATATGACCATGATGGAAAAAGCCTTTCTGGTCTTAAATGATAACCATGTGATCCCAGCAATGAACAACTACCCTGATAGTGATTCCTCAGGACACACGACTTTAAACTACCTTTAGAGCCCACAGATCATGGCAGAAGAGCAAGTTGGTAACCAGCTGCTCACATTCGTGCCCACCACTTGGCTCGTGAGTTGTCAGAGAGGACTTACTTTCTGGAGCCTTTGTGTAGGACCCTTCTAGCTCTGTACTTGAAGGTTTTGCAGAGCATGACATGTGTGCAAAGGTGAACCTGATAGGCAGTTTGTTTTATATTTAGCTGGTGAAATAAAAAACACTATCACAACCCCTTAAGGATCACCTTAATTATTTACAAGTGCACAAATTCAAAGCACCTGGAATCTAAACCGCCTCTTTGTACTTAGTGGTTTTGGTCTCAGGTCTGTTGCTCCCTTCACCTTATCCTGCACTTAACCTGCAATTAACTGATATGCATCCCGCTTCTTCCTTGACATGTCAAAAGAAACAGCCGTATGCCAAAGTCTCCTGTTTCTGCAGATGAAGGATTTTTCACCTGATCAGCCAGCTAGCCACAAATGTACGCTCACAACATTTGGTTTCACACAGGTGATAGACAGCACATATGTTTCTTCCTAACTAGTACTGTTTCCATAGTCATCATACCAGCTGTATCTGCTGAGATGGTGCAGATTGCATGGCCTCACTGCTGCTGAACTGCTGCAGAGCGTAGGCACCTTGACCTCTGGGCATCGCTCCAAACGCTTCATATCCTGGGAGCACCTGCAGTGACTTGCACATGCCTCTTGAAAGAGCATCGGTCTGGATCCTGTGTTGTCTGGGTTTGAAAATGCACTGATCGTACTGAAGTTTCTTTTCTCTAGTTCTTGTGTGGCTGACGGAGGCTACATCTGGCCATGGCAGCATGCTTGATTGTTAGTATTAAATATAATTCCTCCAGGCTCTGGAGCTCCTTGTGCTGTTCCAGAAGGTTACTAAATTACCCACCAAAACATCCGACAGTATTCTTAATTCTAGGAGAAGAAGGGGGTCAGCCTCATGCAGGCAAGAATTACCCATTCCTTTCCCTTCCTACGGAGGCCATGGCAGAAAGAAGGGAAAACCTGGCAGGAGCATTACCTGCCTGGGCTTGCTGAGAGCAAAAAGATGGTCTGATTCAGAGTATTTTCACCTAGAGAAAGTCCTCTTGATCAGAGCCTCAGCAAGGGTCCTTGCTCAGATTAACCTTATTTTAGCACACATTAGAGGGGCCCTAAAGCAATTCTTACATAAACTGCAGGCTAGCAGGTAATAGGGGTTGCTGCGTCATCCAAGGAGTCATTAGAAGAGAGAAAACTTCCTTGTTTGAAGGACTCGGCGGCCTCCCAGCTTGGAGACTCATGTTCCCCTGGCAGCAGCAACTGCCTGCTGATATGACTTCTGTCTCATCTGTGAAGAGAAAATATTAGCCCTCTCTTGGGCATATTGATGGAAGCTGCAGTAAAGAACAGAACCAAAGCTGGGGTGCGGGAGTCTTGGCATCTCTCGGATGCAGAGCAACGGGTCTTCCACTGCTGCATACACCAGGAGTGGGGTGGGCAACGGTCCCCTTCCTGGGCAGGGGTTAGCCCATGGCTTCGCTCCCTGGGCTGACATCACCTAAAGGGCAGCTCTGTGGCATGTGTCCATGACGAAGTGCTGTGTTGGGGACAGCTAGACAGGTGAGAAAGCAGGTTTGGCACAACAGCTGACCTTGCCAAAAAAGACCCTCAACCAAATTCTTATATGAAGAGTAAATATAATCTCTTGATAATAACATCTCCCAGGAATTAATCATGTTCATCTAGATTTCTGGGGTAGGAAGCATTTGCTCTGCTCTGATTCAGTTAAATAATGATCTGTACCAGCTGCTGTAAACTGAGCGAGTTCACTTCTCTGATTCGGTTGTGCCTACACACTTTGGAGTCAGCATCCTTCTGCACAGAGCTATCTTCAGAAAATTTCTCACCCTCATGGGGCTGGGGGAGCTTGCCTGCTGGAAGCGGTGGGGCTGTTCTGCCCCACAGCCCACCGTTCACGTGGGCACTGCCTCCCACCCTGCCTGTCATGCACGGATAAAACACAAATACCCAGAAGCAACAGCCGTAGCTTACAATGAAGTCCCCCTTAAAATCCTGTCTTTGCTCTGATGGCTTCTAAGTCTGGGCAATATCTCCACTGCTGATGTGCTGCATCACCACCTTGCATGTGTTTGAGGTTGTCCCAGTGTCTCCCTCAGCACCTCAGCTTGCCAAGAGACTTGCTATCTCCCACCACGTCCAGAGGTACTGAGCACCTTGCAGGAAGATACTGTGTCTCCGCACCACTGATGAGACAGGGGCCATGGCAAGATCTCACAGCCAGGCAGTTGGGGCTTGTGTAGGCTGGGTTCATTCATCAGCACCGCATTAACCTATTGACTAGTAATCGATCACTATCTGCACTATCAGGTGGTGGTGGTTGGTTTATAGCCTCTATCACCAAAATACCTCTTTTCAGAATTTCATTCTGTTCTGTTTTTTCCTAGTCACTTAGCTGTAGTTTCAGCCCTTCTCCAGTCTGTGGGGCTGATGGATAGTCACCTCTTTCAAGAATGACATGTACTTTCCCAAGGCATCTTTCACTTCTGGAGATATTCCCTTTACACGCAGACAGCTCTCCTCCTTGCTGCTAGAGAGAGAACCCCTTAGAGGCAGGTCTGTATTAATAGGTATCGCACGCCCCGGATGCAGAGGAGACAGAAGAGCCCCAGACAGAGGTCATTTCAATTTGCTGGGTAGGCTTGGCCATCCGGGCAGGACAATGAAGTTATTGCTGTCAAGACTTGACTATTTTGGGTCTTTATGCCTAGGTTCCTGTGACATGTACCATGAGCAAATGTGGCATTTTGCAGGCGTTTCTGCCAAACTTACTGACACCGCAGCAGCTGGAAGGGGCACTGATGTTTTTTATTGTGCTTTCCAGTTAGGATGTCTTTCACAAACCTTCAAGGAGGAGAAACACAGCAGTAAATAGCTTCAGGTTCCGGCCTTCTTTTGTTCTTGATTTTAACAGCTCCTGTCCTAATTATAATCATTTACCATGTGATTTTAAAGCAATTATGAATTGACTGTAATGCATGCAGATTATTGATCTGTCATGCACAAAATTCATTCACTCTGCCAGCAATTTCAGACACTGAACTTCAGCTTGTGACTCATGGCTTTGCGTAAGTGATTCTACAGTAAAACCTGTGAAATAGTAAACCTTCAATACACATTTTTCTTTAACAGATTCTTCAGTGTTATTACTCCTTATAAGGACTTTTTGCCAGTGGAAAAGAAAACACTCCCACACAAACATGGGCAATTTAACCAGAGGCCTTTATGAGGTAGGTGATTGTTTTATACCTGAGTGGATATTTATTGTGATTACACTTAGTTACAGCAAAAAAAAAAAAAAAAAAAAAAATCATGTGGGCAGAAATGCACTAGGGAAGCTGAGAACAAAACATTGCTAGATTCCTTGTCCAAGAGTCACTGGGTCATTTCCATAGGTGCTGTGAGTGAACCGGTGCAGGTCTAGTAACAGTGGCTGGAGGAGACAGCCCAGGAGAAGAAACTATGAAACGCAGAGCATTCCTGAAAAACTAGAGGCTCCTCCAAAACCACATGCTGTCGATGAACCATACCACATTAGTCAAAACAATGAACAGGCTTGCTTTGCAATCAGTAAAGTAAGCGTAAGTCTGATGGAATAATTGAAAACATCATGGAAATCTAGACGCCCTTTCCAAAACTTGGTCAGCTTTACTATATTATTCAACATAATTGCAGACAAGATTGCCAGGGTCTCTTCTCAGACAATTCAATATACCAACACTGGCAGAATTGCTCTCCAATGTCAGGGAAGCAGCGGATCCACTATATACCCACAAAGGCCATTAATCTGGAATTGATGGACACTGAGGAGCCTGGGAAGCCAGTCTGGAAACTCAGATCACTGCCCCAAGCAGTGGCCAACCAAATCAACAGGGATTGATAGCTTGGCATAGGAACATTGCAGCTGGTGACAGTGTCAGGAGAGGGAACCAACCCCAAAACCATCAGTTGCAGTTACAGTTATGCCATGCACTTTGGATTGCAGAATTAGACCAGGCAGTTGCTCTGGTTTTGTATTTGCCTGCCCAATACTCCTTCCAGCAGAGCTGTGAAGATACATTTACTACAGTTTCATAAAACATCAGGTACAATTGCTTGCTCATGAACCTCATTGTAGCTCTTCTACAGCAGAGACTGGCTTCCAGCAGGCAAAATCCATGCTAAGTAACAGCATCATTTCTGGGAGGGCAGCCCATGGCTGTGAACATCAAGGTCAGCCCCACTGATCAGAAAGCACAGTACCCAACTCTGAAGCAGCTGTGCTTCTGCCTATCCTATACAATACTTCTGGGAGCTGGGCTTGTTCTTTTTGTACTTACTGATATCAGCCTCAGCATCTGAGGCTTAATTCATATCAAAACAAAGTCATACTGGCTCCAGAGAGGGCCAAGCCAGGCCCACGATGATGGGAATTCTTTATTTTATGGAGAGTAAGCGTGCAGCTGCCTCACAAATGCTGGAGTTGTTAGCAAACAATTAATTAGTTCTATTTTAGTTCCCCATAACAAAGATCTTGCAGCAGCACAATAAGGGAGAGGAAACATAAGAGCCACTTGGAAGGGAACAACAGCACTACAGAGTGAATGAAGCCTTTATCGCATAGCCATCCAACAAAACCAGGATTCCACGACTGTGGCAGAGGAGCAGCAGCTCGGCAGCGTGCAGCCCTACAGCTATACCTTCAGGCAATTACATAAGCTAAAATGTCACAGGATCCAGCGCAGTTAATTGCAGGGGACCATTATGGAGACAAAGCGTAGGATGACTCTTTGTTCCACAGATCTGCACATACTTTGCATCAGCACACAGGTCAAAAGATCCTGGCCTCTGCTTGGTTTTGTGTCCTGGGTGTGTGCACTCCTCGTCAGGGAGCAGCAAGAGTGAGAGCTCAGCGGAGGACATGGCCAGGCACAGGTGGGAGCTCGTGCAGGGACCGCAGGCGAGGGCCTGAACTTCAACACAGTCCTTGAGCAGTGCGAGGTGATACGCAGGCTCCCGATGCTTAACCTGCAGATGTCCCCAGAATGAAGCAGATACTCTTTTAGCAAAGGTAAGGTCCTCACACCTTGCTTATAGAGAGAGGGTGTCTGGAAAGGAGAGGGGGCAAGCGTGCAGTGCAGGCAGGTTACAGGGAAATAACTGCAGAAGTACTGGTGGCCAAACAGTGAATGCGTGAGATGATGCTGCGGGCAGCAGCTACTGATCTTACTGGGTCAGATGGAATTTTGTGGGACTTCCCCACAAGACAGAAAGTCCTGGAGGCTAGATCCAGGCATTACTGTACTCACACTGTGTATTTGGTGGTATCCTTTTCAACCTCAAAGGCAACTGTGACCGACAAATATGTGACCACGACTTGACATTTTCTTCACCCTCCCCATTTTCTTCTATGTTTCTGACAAGCTCTAGCTCAGTTTTTCTGCTGCTCTGTTCTAAAGATTTGTTAAGAAGGACAGAAAGCAACCAGGGAACAAAGCAGTTCAGGCAATTAGCATGTCAAACAGATTGTCTGTCTATCTATCCATCTATCCACCCATCCATCCATCCCTTCCTTCCTTCTCAGATATGGTCTACAGAGGGGCATGGTTGAAGGGTCAACCAGGAGACGGGGCAGGTGGTCATCTGTGACTCCCTTGTCCTCTGACCTCCGCCCCTTTCCTTGTCATGCCAGGCAGAAGTTGAACCCCAGTGGCACTTTTACTCAAGCACAAGTGACTTCTACAAGGCTACGCTTGGCACAGGCTGTCCACATCCAGGACCCTGTACAAGGGAGCTAAAGTAAGAACTTGCTACCTTTTCTCTAAGAAACCAGTCTTTGCTGGTCAAGGCCCACACTTGCTTATGTGAAAAACACATAAACAAGAGGACTGAAAGTGTAAGAACAAGGAGTCTAAAAGGATGCACCTACCTTACTGAGTAAAACAGAGACAGGGAGAGAGCTCAAGCACTGGATCACTCACGTGGTCATCCACACTCTGAGCTCACTCCCTGGCTCCAGTTTGGAGGTCTTCAACTAGCTCTTTCCAAGAGAAATCTCCTACAGAAGGACTAGCCCTGGGCAGTGTGAACACGCAGAGCAGCGTGGCAGTGAGGCTGGCCGTCCATTTCCAGCAGTATTTAGTCTCCAGATCTCTCAGTCTAGTCTCCTCTGTATTCAGCAATATGGACAAAACCATGCACACTTTGGGTATTCAGTACGTGGACAGCTGGTCTATCCTCAAGCCATAAGCATATTCTTAGAGTTCCAGATCCAAAAAGGGGTTCACGATCACATGAGGTAGGTTATGAAGTTGCTCACGATACTGGAAATAGAATAGGGTTGAAAGCCCGCAAATGAATCAAGGCATAGAGATGAGGTTATGTACATAAAAGTTTGAGGAGTGATTCAGTCCCAAATAAGACTTACCAGGTTTCCTGGGCTGGAAGCAGATTTTATTGCTCTTTAAGGAGATGTGTGCAGTGTTTCCCATCCCTGACCCCTGAATATATTTTTGTCAAGTCAAAGGCAACTTGAGTTCATCCCTTCTCCACGGGGACCAAAATGTGAAATGCAAACCTGTTGGTGGCAACTCTTTCTCTAAAATCACTGGATGGGTCTGAAGTAGTTCTCATACAACACTTCCTTCTGTTCAGGAGAGATTTTTAAGCAGCTGGTGGATTTGGGCATGCTCCGCTGCCCAACATGTGAAGCTGCAAATTGCAAACCCCAGCTCGAACTCTGACTTCTTTGGTGCCTCAGGCAGTACCTTGGATGTGTTCCACAGTAACTGTGAGTTAAAGGGTTTTGAAAAATTCAGCTGCCAGCAGCCAGTTAGACCCAGTGGAGCATCTGTCCTGCATGGAAAAAGCCTTCCTCCTTCTTTGTATCTGCTTAGGGTTTTTTCCATCCATCTTTTTAGTACCTCCCCTATAAAAAGGAACAGTGATTCTTTGCCCACCTCTGTGGCATCCTTTGGATGACTAAGAAACACTGTGTATAATTTTATGACATAAAGAGGGAAGGGCAAAGCTCTACCACTTGCTACTGTACTTAAAGCTGTAATTGTGTGTAAGTACTTGCAAATATCAAGGCCACCTTTGGGAACAACTGTGTGTAATGGCTCTTCTTGTTATATTCCATTTGTCCGGTAGAACATAATGGCTAAATCAATGTAAAGTGTCATGTATTTCTTTTTTTTCTGCTCTCCCTGGGGCTATTCTTTCCAGTTACGTATGTTCAGCTTTGATATCTAGAAAAATCAATGAAGATTGAGTTGTTCTCAAAAAAAACCCCAAGCTAAACATTTAAAGCATTTTCTGTCATCTTAGTGTGGAATATGTAATCCTTCTCCCCCTCAGGCTGCCCAACTCGGCAAGCTTTTGTGAAATGAGCAGTAGCATAAAAACAGGTTTATACTTAAAGGTTGTTTTTTCTTGGGTCTCATTCTTAACCATAATCAGTGAAATTGGTTTTACTTGTACTCTCATAAAAGAAATACTACCACTTTGCTGTTCCTGAATAATAAAGATAGTTTTCATACACACACACACACACACAAAAAAAAAAAAGGAGTTGACCTATGTATCCATCCTCTGACATTCTTTTTGTGTCAAACCCTGATTCTTCAGTTCACTTCTACGCACGGCTGTGAACTCAACACAGATGCTCATGATGCAGTCAGCCAGTGACTGCAAGAAGACACAGCAGAGCTATCAGACTGTACGTGGGAGTAATCTGAAAATAATAAAAAATGAGAAAGCACATTAAATGCAACCCAAAACTTATCTATGTCTATACAAAAATAAATCTTTACAGAAGATGTAATAAAACCTTCATTTCAGCACTTGGGTCTTCACAGTGGCTTTTGCCTCCACTACAACCTTCTGTGCTTTCTAAAGGTCAGATACCACAGTCAGTAATACCGCACCCCTTCAGCTGCCTTCAGAAGCGGTAAGATTTCACGCTCTAAGATGTAATTCTGCTCTTATTACAGAGAACGATTTTCAGGACTGATGCAACACCATCAGAACACCTCTCTGCAAAGCGTAGCAGGGGCCTTGGGGATTAAAGGTGTCACACCCAGAAAGGTTTGGCATCACAGCTCATGGGCTGGCTGCTCAGCAAAGCAGGTGGGGAAGCTGAGCAATCCAGGGCAGCCAAAGCACTTCACTACCATTTTGTAAAGTATATATAAAGTAAATTTAAAAATATTTGGCTCAGATTTTAGTGGCTCAAATACCAAAGTTGCCTCGATGTTGGAACATCAGAGTTTCAACAGGTAGAAGGTAAAAGCTGTGAAAAGGGCCCCTTGACCCACTCCTCTCATTTAATTATTCTTCCCCTGTGTTGTGCGGAGGTTTGGGAGGTTTTGCTTTGCCAACAGCAGCAGACCGAAGCAGGTTTGATGGTCCAGTTCAACCAGTTGCTTGCCCTTGTGAAAGGGAAGGGAAGCAGCCGAGTCCTCCTGCCACGTGTGGGTGTATCGGTACATCAGCAGTGTCATTACCGACATGACCAAGCAGACAGGGTGCACGGCACAGCCATCGTGGCACTGAGCACACCCTCCATGCCTCCAGCACCCTTGGGTCCCCCGGGACTGAGCGGTGTTGGCGTGGGGTACACTTGGGTCTGGTAGGAGGAAAACAACTTGTAACCCCATTTTAAATTATTTTTTTTTTTAAAGTTCTGTTTATCTGCAGCTGCTTGGCAAATGTTGTCATCAAGACCCTGTTTCATTGCTTTAAGTGGAAAATGTTTGTGTCAAACATCTTCCCCAATGCTTGTGAAAGGACACAGCCTGGCGGGTGGAGAGCGCCAGGAGCTGACATGGACACACACCCCCCTACACTTGCGGTCACTGGTGCCATCATCACGACTTGCTCTTGGCAGCAGCTTAGTCAGTGAGGGACAGCAGAGCGGCGCTTGAGAACAGAAAAAATTTCTTCCAGTGCCACTCATCAAACCTGATGTCCTTGCAGGGCATTTGCGGTGGGCAGATCAAGTAGGAAATGAGGGTGGAAGGGTATGTGCTGTTTGCCCCTGCAAGGAAGGGGTGGTGAAATAGCCCACCGCAGCATTTCCCAGTGTATCTCGCTCTCTCTCAGCTTCTCTGGCTCAGCAGCCACACTGCAGAAACCTCCTAGCACTTTCCTTAAAAGCCACAAACCAGCTGCAACATGACTGGTGTCTTCAGAGTAATCTGTTGGAAGTTAAACCAGCAATTCTTTCCTCAAATGACCAGCAGAAATTTCTGGAGGGCAAAGCGAAATAGCCCAGGCACGTGGGCCACTGTGTCCTGCTGACCGAAGGAGGCAAGTCCGGGCTCCACGGGCATTGAGCCCAGCCCTGTTAAAGCCAGGCAGCAGCTGCATGCCAGAGGTGGCTCTGCAGAAGGGCTCCAGCATACGGGAGTTGGAAACTTGGTGTTTGAGATTGCAACTGAGGCTTCTGAAGAAAAAAATAAATGTCAGCCAGCACATTGAGACTGTACTGGGAGGTGTGTAGGGCCAGAGCAGGCAAGTCCAAGTAAACCTGACACTTTCCAAGCCTTAGTGTCCTGACTGAGCAGGTGTAAAGGATGTCCCCATGGATGTGCGCAAATGCTTCTCCCTTCCAGAAGGCTCCCAAAGGCTACCCTCTCCAGACCCCTTCACTCTGAGAGAGCATGGGAGGTGTGTTAGCAGGGGATGACAGCACATCCTTCCTGCCTGGCTGGACCATCCATCACTCACTTAGGTCACTGCAGCAGAGACAAACCAAATTACCTGATGACCCATCAGCTCCTCCATTCACCCCCTTCTCCAGGAAAATAAAACCCAGTCAAGGGTACTCCTTGCTGCAGCAATACATCTTGCTCAGGTGCATTGTTATTCCTGGGCTCAGTGTCAGCCTGTGTGTGGAGGCAAATAAGACTCGGAAAGACTTATCTGAGCGTTATAAATTTCTGGTGGGGATGGACCCTACTAGCCTTGGCACAAACGCCTCCCATGGTTGTTCATGTCATTGATCCCTGTGGTGCTAATTGAGCTCATTTTAGGAGACAAGACCAATGCCCACATCCCACCCTCTTCAGAGGCTTATTTCTCTGAGCCAGGGCTAAGGCACTGTCAGTAGCTCCCATCCTTCTCTGCGCAGCCTCCCCCAGGCAGCAGCCCCCGCTGAGGCTCGTACCCACAAGGTTTCTGCTTCCTGCAGGTTTCCTTCATTGGCCGCCTGCTTCAGCTCTCCCAGCGTGACCCTCTGCCTGGTGCTGATTGATAGCCACAAGGTCCTGGTTCAAGTTGAGCTGTTGCTAGTAACAACTTGCTCAAGCCTCCAAGCACAGCCCCAGGAAGATTAAACAAAGCTGTCCAAGTCCCTAGCGAGCAACGTTTTCTCCAAGCATAAGGGATGAATCAAGGGGCTCAACAATCCTGGAGGAAGAAAAGGGCAACAGGAAAGCAAGCAGATGTTGTACAGTAACCACTGCTTCCTTTCCCAACACACAGCTGGCCCCTGTCTGGTGCTCCCAGGAGGGTCCTCTCAAGAGCCGCAGCTCCCCCAGATGACTCCCATGGATTGCATGGCCATTCCCTTACAGTACAGAAAAGCTGGAGGAGGGAGAAAAATCACTGCAAGCCATCCTCCCTCCTTCCTACTTCTGACTCCACATCAGTAGCTTGATTTCAAAGCCACAGCATTTGAAAAATAAGCATTGGAGCTCAGGATGCCCTCTCATTTTCTGAGCCTTTGGGTCACATTACATCATAGCCCATCACTTTTCTTTTCGTGTGTGAAGGCTATAAATCTGCCTTGAATGACAGGAGACATTCATCTCCAGAAGCAGCGGGTTTTTAAGTAAGTCACATCACGGGACTTATACTGTGAATGCAAAAATATATAACATCAGAAATAATATAGAAAAATTAATAAGAAAAGAAGTCTGGCTTGCCTTTGATTTCTGGTGAGGAAAGCTGCATTTTCTTGAGAGCAGCAGCAATGTCTCTGTGAATCTGTCTTTATTATGGAGGCAGGAGAAACACTGTCAGTGTTTGCCGGTAGTACTATCTTCTCTCGATCTACCTGCTTGTGATATTATACAGAGTTTATGGTCAGAAGCAGAAAAAAAATATAAGAAATGTAAGTGTTCCAAGTTTCCATTTGCTTTGGGAGATCTTTTATTAAGGATTTTGCTGCTCTAAAATGTCCTCAGGATACAAATTGGTATTGACAAACTGCAGGAGGTCTCCTGAGGTTTCCACATTTAAAGTGTTATTTAAATACTATAAACTATTACAGCACTTGTGTTGTAGGGTCCATAATTTCATTGAGTGCACGCTGTTACAAGTTACAATACTTGATCCAGAAAAGAAACATGATCTTCCTTTCCCTCACCTGTTGCATTGTGCAAAATACCATCCCAAAACTACATCCCACCTTGCTTACAGTTTTGCAGCAAGTCCCAAGCATTCACTGAGAACTAAAACAAAGCAATGAACACCCATGGGTTAATATTTTTCTAAACCACTTGAAGAGCTGTGAAACTGCAGGTTGCACAAGATACCAAGGAATATGTTGATTTCATGAGGAAAAGTGGAGGTTTGGGGTTGGTTTTTGTTTCATCACACCTGGCTTTAGCTAGCTGGGGCAGAGACACTGACTTGTGACTTGGATGGCAGTGAGTGTCCTTAACAATGACTCTCGTGTGGTAAAACTGACCTGCAGGAGGGCTGGGGAAGGGTGAATGTGATTAGGTGTCACTGTTTTTCCTGGAGATGCACATACTGAAGTCAAGAGCTTCAGCCCAGGCTTGCCTGAAGCTTTGGGGAAGAAGAGGGTGGGCAGCGCAGGTGGGGGCAGCTCCTGCCCTCACGTGGGTGGCAGCCCTTGGAGCATCCCCTGGGGACCTGAGCTGCACCCTGAGCCCCGGGGTTTTCCTCTCCAGCGCCTGCAGAGCCCTGCGTCCTGCATTTGATAATGACATGAGGTGGTTCAATGTTTCCATAATACATTGCTGAACTGGAGATGGAGAAAGTGTCCTGAGCACAGGCCCACAGGCCACAGCTCTGTTGCTTTTCAGCATGGGGAGACCAAAAAGAGTTACTATTGAGAACAGAAATTACGACAGCTATACCAGACTTCTGCTGGTATTTGCTGAGTGATTCTCTAAATTAAGTAACCTAAAAATGCCCCTTGGCAGTGTCCAAGCCACAGCTAATGGTCATGCTTGAGGGCATGGATTCCCCCCTAGATGGGAGCTGCTCCAGCAGCCAGAGGGAGGGTGCCAGATCCATCCCCACCAGTGATAATCCCAGTGCTAGCGGAGGCAGCTGTGCTGGTGGGAGGTTTGTTCTGGTTTACTTTTCCAGATCCTTTTCATGCTCAGCAGCACACCCACCCAGTGCTTCGCTAGGTGCTCCAGGAATGCCAGGTGACGTGTTGGTGGGCAACCTTCACCTCCCCGGAGGAAGGTGACAGGCCATTTCTCCCAGGAGCTCGTGCTCTCACAGGCACCCGCTAGCATGGCTCTATCAAGTCTTGAAGAGATGGAGCTCCTGGTGAAGGAATGAAACGCATGTCTCTAGCCCAGAAAATATGAGGGTCGGGGAGGGTCCTTGAGGTCATGTGGAGAAAGTAGTTGAAATGGGCAGAGGCTCACAGCTAAACAAAACAGATGGTGCACTGAAGAGGTGGCAGAAAGCTGGGGCTGAGCAGGGCTCAGGAACTCATCCAGCTTGGCCAGCCCCAGAGCAGGAACATCTAACCCCACTGTGCTCTTCTTTCTTCTTTCTTTTTTTTTTTTTTTGTATTTATCTCTAGACTATTCTTAAAAATTCTGAAGGGTGAGATTTTATGGGATTACCGTGCTCCTTTTCTAAAGCCAACTGTCCAGACCCTTAGAAATTATTTCCAAATTTCTGGCCTAAATCCTGGTGCCGCAGCTTACATCCATTATTTGCTGTCTTCTCAACAGCTGACATGGAGGAGAGAAGACAAGCCCTGGTGAGAGGGAGCTGAGCTGCTGGAAATGCCTGAGGACAGGAGGGCTCCTCAGCACTAATCCTGCGGTATTCAGAAATGAGATGAGGCGGGAGCTGGTGCAGTGGCCCCAGGGTGTAAACAGAGGGGGGATTGCAGTCTGGAGGTGGGATGCCAAGTTAGGAATGCTTGTGGCCTGTTATCCCAAGCCCAGCTGAAGGCCTGGGAGGTCAGAGACAAGTAACTGTGGCCCAATGAGTATGAAAATGACAGCTCAGGAGCAAACCATCCCCTTGTGCAGAAAACCAGGAGTTTGTCTAAGCAGGTATCTTCTCAATTAACTGACATGCCAAATAAGAGATAACAGCTGGGGAAATGAGTGAGCGACCAAAAGGAGCATGCAAGCACTGTTCGTTCACTCTGGGATGAAATCAGAAAGGACCAAGCCCAACTGGAGCTTAGGCTGGCTAGGGACAAAGAGAAACACGAAGGGGTACTAAACATATGTTAGCAGCAAAAGGAAACTGTGGAGAAATTGTGGGTCCACCAACAAATGGGGGAGACAACCTACTGACAGATGATAAGCAAAAGACCAAAACATTTAATGCCTTTTTTGCAAACATTTTCATTGGCAAAGTTTAATCCCACACCTTCACATGTCCAGCACAATTTGGGAAGGAGGGGAACAACCAATGGGTGGAGCAACAAATGAAGGTCTACCTAGAGAAGTAAGTATTCAGATCCAGGTGAGCAGATGGGATTCACCTGATGGTGACTTCATGGCTGCTGTCCATCATCAGAAACTCCATGATCAGGTACAGCTCTGACCAGTGGAAAGTCTCCTGCAGCATTTTCATGTCAACCTGAGCAAACATGAGTTGGATGAACAAACTGTTAGAGGGACTGAAAATTAGATGGACCATTAGGTCAAAGAATGGTAATCAATGTTGTGACAGGCCATCTGGCAGCCAGTAATGAACAGAGGACCCCAGGGAATGACACAGGAGCTGATACTGTTCAATATTTTCATCAAGTCACCAGGCTGATAACACAGAGGGCACTTTCAGCGCATTTACAGATGGTAATAGCTTGGAAGCAATGACATCCATCTCCATTTGGCAGAGCTGGTAGAGTTTCAGTCCAGAGGGACCTTGAGAAATTTGGGACCTTGAGAAATTTGGGACCTGTGTCAATAGAAACCCCATAGCATTCAACAGGAGCAGCGCAAACCCCACAATTTGGTATAGGATGGCATCCTATTGCCTACGTAACTGCCATGCAGGAAAAGACCTGGGCTTTACTGTGAGTCTTCAGTGAGCATTTAATGCAAATCAGGCAAACTGTATACTGGAGATGCGTTAGGAGCAATGTGACTGGCAGTCGGAGGGTAGTTATTATTCCCTTTCTACTCAGTGTTGGTGAGGCTGCCCCAGAAATGTCGTCCTGTGTTGGGACCCCCAGTTCAAGACATCACTGAGAAAATGGAGGAAGTCCACCAGAATGCTGGCAAGATGGATGGTGGCCTAGAGCACATGATCTGCAAAGAGATGCTGAGGGGCATGTGTTTTGGTAGTCTGGCAAAGAGGTGGCTTAGGAGTGGTCTAAACCCAGCCTGCACCTACATGAAGGGCAATGACAAAGACAATGGAGCCAAACTCTACACATTAGTGGTGAGCTATACAGAAGAACCCCGGTCTTCACTGGAGTGACCACACTTGTCTCTTCAGGGGCCTGAAGGAGGGTCATGCAGTGGACATCTGTGGTGGACCTTTGACCACTCAATCCAGCAGACAGCTCAGTGCCTAGTTCTGCCTTGGGTGGCCCAGGCAGCTCCCTCCGAGCCAGTGCCCAGGCATTGCTCTAGGAACAGCTCATTCCCACAAGTTGTCCCCAAAAGACAGCACGGACAGGGTGGTGCCAGGTTCCTCCCACACGACCTTTAACAGCACCGTACGGGGCACTGCATCCTAAAATGCCTCCGACAAGCCTCGTGCAAGACAACAAAAAAACTGTTTTGCATTATGAAATTACCACCCTCATGGGCTCAAACCCAGCTCTCAAGTAATTTAGGATATTTTGAACTGTAGGGGACAAAAAAAGGGAAGAAATTGTCATTAGGGACCTGAGTATCCCAGAGGGCTCAGAAAAGACCCAGGACTGGAATGCTATTTCATGTAGATCTGGCTGATCGCAGGACAATTAGCTTTAAGCAGAGTGGATATGGGCCAGTCCACTGGGCCCTGGGCCTGGGGTTAAGTCACCAGCCCTCCTTCAGCTGCCAGCATAGGCACAACCATGGAGACTTGTGGTCAGTTGCCAGGAGAAGTCTCCCCCGTGGCTGTAAGTCACTTCCCCCAGCTCAGCTCCCTACTAGGAGGATGTTGAAGGTGAGGGAGGGCACAAGCAGTGAAAGGTGGAGCCCACCAGGTTACCTCCATCTAAGTAAGAAACGTTTATAATTACCAGTTCCCTTTGTACAGCTCAGAGGCATGTGTCTGTGCAGCATGGTGAGGAGCTGAAGTGACCTTTCCGTATCTCTCCTTCTCTGCTGTGTCCATGTGGAGGTGGACCCATGGAAGCAACAGTTTCCTCCTGTGTTTTCCCCTTACTGTGCAAGAGGATGATGCAGGCAGCAAGATAGCTCATTGCCCAGATTAAAATAACGCAGTTCTGCTTCAGATCTTGCTTACATTTTACGAGCTTCATACCTGAACATTTCATTAACAAAGGCAAATTGACTATAACGTCTTCTAAGCAAGCTTGCTCAGAAACCCCTGAAACAATCAAAAGCCAGGGAAAACAATTCATTGCATCTGATGCATCAGTTCTTGGAATTTTAGCTATATTAGGCAATACCTCATTGTTCACTCTATTAGCCTAATTGCATGCATATCTATCGTGTGCTGTTCTTTAGTATCTAGGCAAAATCAAAGTAGGCTGCTTCACTACTGAGGTAGCAATTTTGCATAAGAAACGTGGACAGTTTTACATCAGAATAATAATGCTATTCCATTATTCAAAACCAGAGCTAAAATTAGCAGTCACCTTAACAATCAGATGCATATTTTATCTTCAAGGTATGAGCCTGAATTAGCACAGACCTCTGCCTCGTATTAACAGCCCTTAGTGCTAGTTAGGTTCTTCTACACCAAGATCATTGGCATGAGATAGGCACGTGAGACTCAGACTATCTTTTAGGTTTGTATCTTCCTATTTAAATACTAGAGGAACTGCAGAAGTCACACTCCATCTTCATCTAATTGCTAGGTGCCAAAAAACTGCATAAACCTTGAGACAGGACATTTTATATACTTTTTATATATACCATGCTATTAAAAAGGTATATAAAATGTCCTGTCTCGAGGTTTATGCAGTTAAACACTTGCTGGTACGTGTTTAAGGGAAAACCGAGTCAAATCTACCTGCAGAATTTCACCTGCTTGTGCTCACTCCAAAAGCACCAGTGCTTTTTTGAGGCCACCCTTAAAATGATACAGCATCTTTCCCTCCATTGGGTGGCTGAGGGATTGGGGCTCCTAGTACAGAGCAGGTGCTGTAGCTCATCTGCACATTCTAAATAACAGCCAAAGCCTTGTTGTGCAACAGCCACAAAACAGTCCATCAGGAGGTCTTTTAATAAGCCATATGTGAGCAGCACTTGGACAGATGGAAAAATTCCCTCTTGACCAGTGCTGTGTTTTAAGCACCCTTAATCTGCAGGGACATTGCCACTTGAATGGGATACCGGGCACCTTGAAGAATGCAATAAACCCAAACAAAGCTCTCTGATTTAGCCTCTATAGGCTGTCTGAGACATGAAGGGGTAAGAGAAAGGGTTAAAAAAAAAAAAATCATAGTTCTGATAAAAAATCCTCAAATGTCCCTCCTGCCTGTACTGATGGAGTGGTTACTTCATGTCTAAAGCCAGGGCCAGTTTTTTCCCAACTCAGTTTAGAGGCAGGTGGAGGAAACGTGGCTGCTAAACGACGGTGAAGAATGATGAAATACTGGAAATCTGGACCATGGACTTGTCTCCTCATGGCTGGGGTGCACAGACTGGGGGGGCTGCCCAAGATGTGGACTTCACGCAGAGTGGTTCCTCCCTGTGGAGGAGCAAAATGGTCACATGTGCCTCCTTCTCTTCATGGGCTGTAGAGGATGCTTTGCTCAGAAGCTGCTGAGATCGTAGAAACATAAAATCACTTAGGTTGAAAAAGACCTTTAAGATTTTCAAGTCCAACTGTTAACCCAGCACTGCCAAGTCCACCACTAAGCCATGTCACTAAGCACCACATCTGCACGTCTTTTAAACGCCTCCAGGGATGGTGACTCAACCAGCTCCCTGGGCAGCCTGTTCCAATGCTTAACCACCTTTTCCATGAAGACATTTTTCCTAATATCCAATCTAAACTGCCTGTGGCGCAACTTGAGGCCATTTCCTCTTGTCTTATCACTTATTATCTGGGAGAAGAGCCCGACCGACCCCACCTGCCTACCCCCTCCCTTCAGGCAGCTGCGGAGAGCGATAAGGTCTCCCCTCAGCCTCCTCCTCTCCAGGCTGAACACCCCCAGCTCCCTCAGCTGCTCCTCATCAGACTTGTGCCCCAGCCCCTTCCCCAGCCCCGCTGCCCTTCCCTGGACACGCTCCAGCACCCCAATGTCTTTCTTGTAGATGTCTCAGTTCAGGTGAGGGGAGTCCCCCCCCAGCTGCTGGCAGGACCCAGGGCTAACTCCTGGGGGCTGGGGGGGCAGCTGCCCCTGTCACTGGTGCTGGGCTTGGTGGGGTGACCACCAGACCTTCTCCTTCCCAGCAGCTGAGTGCAACCCATCTATTTTCATCCAAATCAGCCTAACCGTATCCAAATTTATGGCCTGCTCTTGCGTTACAGGTAGGCAACACCTCCTTAGCTGCTTCAGGCCCTAAGGGGCTGCCAATACCACGCTGCTGTTGCTGTGATTTCTCTGTGATCTCTGCATTCCTCAGGCTTCTGCCAGTTCTATCTCGCAGGGTTAGAGAGATCTTCAGACTTCTTAATATCAAAAGAAATGGGATCAGTGCAAAGTCTGCTTGCTAAGCGTGGTTCAGTTCAAACTGTGCTCCTGAAGGCTCCTGGGAGGGTTCAGGGCTGTGAGCCCCAGACAACAGGCATGTCTCTGCCTGTGCTGGGATTTGTTTGCAGGAGGGGAAGGAAATACCGGGTGTGGGACTGGAGTTAGTAATTCACCTTGCTGCCCCAACTGGGAGAGGCTTTAGTCCCCTCTTCTCAGAGCTGCTCCCAGAAACAATATTTGCTGACACTGGCTTACCATCCCAAGAGGGGAAATTACTATGAAATGTTTACAAGGCCCATCTGAAACCTGAGAAGTCTTTTTGAGTAATGGGAAAAGAGCCAAATGCCTTAGAAGAGAAATATTCCAGCTTTAAGAATTAATTACTACTTCCCAGTAATGCAGGTTGACAAATAACCTTGCGCAATTTCCTGGACAGATACACTTTAATGTCAATGTCATGCACAGATAAGAGCAAAATATTCAGTCCACTGAACCATAACCCCACAAGCCCCACACATGGGCAGATGCTTTTGTCCAAGCACTTACCCAGCAAAGCCCGGAGGATAAGGCATGGGGCTAAAGCAGCCACCTATACACAGCAGCTCACTCCATGAGGGCCTCTGGGTGAGGATTTCTCCTCTGGATGGTTATTTCCAGTCAAGAAAGCAAAATGAAAGCAAAACATGGATAGCAAACAACCAAATGCATTTTTAGAAACAGCAGCTGCAGCATCTGTGGAGCTCTATAATCATCATGCAAAGTTTACTACATAGCTTCCCAGTTGTAAATCAAGTATTACAGGCCAATGAAATGTTACACAATTTCTATAGCCTAGTTGTTCTTTTAGTAGTGTGGGATGACATCGTATAACTGGTTATGCTCCACAATATACACTGGCATAAGAAGCCACAATATGTATTTATATTTCTTTCAGTCAAGACCACCAAACAATGAAGTAAGAAAACTTCATAAACCAATTATCTCAAAACCAGTTTCAACAAAAAGGCAACGTTTTCTCCTTCTTTTTGGATAGGTGGAAAGAGGAGAGTGGTGGAAGAGCAAATTTGAGAATCAATGGGGTTTTCTGGAAGTCTGAGTTATCACTAATAATGCAAAATTGAAGCTGAGCTGCTGCTTTGTGAGCCGTGCTTTAACTCAGAATAAGTTTTTCAGGGACATCACTCTGAAGGTACCTCAGGAAGAAAGCTCTTTGGAGGATTGCATGTACCTTGGTGCAGTGATGCGGTGACAGCATCACCCCTGGAGATATTGCTCCTAGAAGGACAACTGGCTTCAGATCCTGACTTTAGGAGCAACTGAAGAGATCTTGCTGTCTTGCTGGTGTGAATCACTAGTGGTCATGAGCCAAGTGCAACAACTGCTGCTAAAGGTCAACTTTCCCTAAAGGACTTTATTCTGAACCTATTCAGACCTTCTTAAATAAACAGCAGCTTCACCAAAAGCTGTTGAAGTCCCACAGGACTAAAATTGTTTTATAGGAGGTCCAGGCATGGGATGCACATTTGTTTCCAGTTGTCTGTCCACCCAAGCCTCAACCGCTTTTGCTCCTTGACCAAAGCTGGAACCCAGCTCTTGCCTACAGTGTGAATGCAACCCTTGCTCACAATCCATCTTGTTCACAGTCCTTCATCTCAACAAACCACAGAAATACAGGATGGACCTGCAGTACTGAGCACCGCGTGTGCTGATAGCCAAGTCCCTGCCAAGACACAGCAAGGAAGCAGCCTGGGTCCAGGCTGCTCAAACAGGGCAGAAAGCGAGGGGACATCCGTAAAGCCTTCTGAAGAAAACATCCCTATGTCTGTCTGGGGATCTGTGGCTCCAGAACTGAAGCATGCAGAGCAGGTTGATGGCAGCTAGTGTTTTAAAATTCATGAAGTCTTAAACCGTTACTGGATGATTTCAGTGCTTGGAGATAACTAGACAAAATAGCCCAACGGGGGAGATGCTGATGTAGTAGCAGCCATAATAATGCGTGATGCCGCACACTTCCCTCCTGAAAACCCACTCATCCTTCTTGTCAGGGGAAATTGCTGTGATTCTGTTTCACAGCAGAGGTGGTGGGAGGAAGGAGGCAGACACTTATTTTCCTCTGATCAAGGAGAAAGGCTGGGCCATGCCCCACTTACCCTCCTGAAGCTGTCCTGGCCTCTGGGTGAAGGGCTTAGAAACTGGTGACAGCGAGTATTTGGTAGGGAGAGCATGAGTAGCCGTGGCCCAAGAGAAACAAGGCTTTGGAGCTCCTCTGCTAGCACTTGAGAAATGCTTTTCCCTCCCTGCCCTGACGTGCCCCTCTTTGCCCGTTTGCCCTGGACTGAAAAAAATGCCAGGGCAAAATGACCTGGGAGCTAGTGGGCTCCTCCTGAGCTTTGCCTATCAGCTCAGGGTCACACGGACTGAAAATTCCTGGGTGAAGCTAAATCTGTGCCAGCCAGGGCAAATTCTGACAAATAGCCTAAATGCCCGATTTTTGTACCTGTACCCAAAAGCATTATCCTGAATGCCCCAGCTCAGCTGCTGTCTTAGACTGGAGCCAGGTCAGAGCAGCTCTCCCTCCCTGCCGTGGGCATACATTAGCTGGCAGGATTCCCTGTTATATCCCGGAGGATATGCCCCTCATCCTGCCCCTGACATGCAGGTGAACCAGCCCAACAGCATGGCAAGTGCAGGGAAGGGACGGGAGGGTTTGCACCTCCACCTGAACATGGGTGCCTATGTAACGAGGGGCATCTCTTTAGGTTCTTCCTATAGCAAAGATGGGGCAAATGACTGTATTTACCTTCCTGCTCTTGCTCATCCCTCCGTGTGCCCACCAGCTCCTGCACAAACTGCCCCCGTACCACAGCAGGGCCCCGAGCTCCTGCTTCACCAGGGACAATGGGAGGTGCCAGATGTTGGTGCAAAACACTCTTTATAACCTGGCCTTTGAGGACCACAGTGAGATGTGGACAGGTCCAGTACATTACCCTTTTAGCATATTTTGTGCCAATACAGGAGCTGGATACCTTTAGCAGCTTCTTGGTGAAACTCTGTACTGGATCCATGAGTAGGAAATCAAGCTTTGGCATTTCCAAAGGCAAAAGCTACAGTTTAAAAAACAACCAAAACTGTATCACAGTGGTGAGTTCTCTTGGAAACAATTTGTTATCACTTGTTTCAGGATGGTGAAATGCTGCATAAATATCTCACTTGTGATTTTTCAGCTCCCCTTCAAATTTCCCTGTGAATGTGTGGCCCCTGTGGTGAGTTCAAGCCTGCTAGGGATGTGGTCATTCTCATCAACCCTGCAGCCCTGCTCCCCTTGAGCCCCCAGCCCAATGTTCTGGGCCTGGCAGAGCAACTCTCACAGCAAAGAAATATTTAAAGTGTGTTTAAAACAATATTCTGACTTGTCCAGGCTGCCACCATGCTTTTGCACTTCATTGAATTAACTCAAGACTTTTGGACCCAGTTTGCAGTCCCAGTTTCAGTCTGTTCTTGAAGGTCTGGAGCTCTCCCGTTCCCTTTGGTAGGGCAGCACAGGGCCTTCATAGAGGAGATAATACAGGTAACATGCCTGGACTGATGTCCACGTGGCCCTGGATGGGGAATAGAGCTGCTGGCATCCCACACCCCTAACCAGCACTAACAGGGGCCTCCGATGCTTCCTTCTAGAGCATCATCCTTAACTTGCTCAGTCACCCTTCCCTCAATTACCACCATCAAGAAGACTTTCACCTGCAGATCAGCAGCGGAGATGTCCCAGAAAGCTTCAAGTCCCAGGGGTCAGAAACAACAGAGGCTGCCTGCTAACTGCAAGGTACAGCCACGTCCCTGCAGTACAAGGAGTTACACAGCAGCTACCTGCCACCTTTCCTAAGAAAAGGGCAGAAGAAAACAGTCTTTGGACTTAATCTATGAGGTTAAAATAATCAAATCAAATCAAATCCACATATCTCTTACTGGAGTTGAGCTTGAGTGGGGACAGCAAGTTTTGCCCTGTACAGATGACTCCACTTCCACACTTACTGAGCGTGGAGTAGAGCTTTATTTTTTACCAACACCATGCACATGCTTCAAAGGCATATTTGAAGTGCAAAACCCCACATTCCAAGCTCAGACACCCAGCAAGCAGTTAATAAAACCCATTCTAGTATGGTTTAGAGCTTATGTGAAGGAAGAGTAGAGTCTGACCTGTTTCCAATGGCGACAAAATTGCCCTGGGGAACATAAAAGATGCAATTCCTTTTAAATGTAGCTATTTTCTGTTAAGGGAACCTACGCATCAGTCCTTCCTATCACACATCTCCAGAGAAAGCAAGAGCCATCCCACACACTCCTCTGCTGCGGATTGCTCAGCACTTTCTTCCATGGTAATCACTAGGAGAAACTCAACCCTCCTGTTAAATGCTTGGGGCTCAAAAGATTAATTCTGTGGGATACATCTCTAAAGAACATCAGAAACCGAAATTCATTCCTAACAGCTTATCATCATCCAGGCAATTACAGGTGCAAGCAAAACAGCAGTTTTGAGGGAGGAAAGTGATCCTACTATAACCAGAATTGTTACAGACAGTTTTACATTTTCACGTTTTAATAGAGCTTTTTTTCTCTCCATATAAAGCTTTCCATCAAAGGCTTTCCAAGCGTTTTATAACAGCAGGCGAGTGTTACATCATTATCGCTCCTATTTTACAAACAGGAAACAGAGGCCCCAAAAAAGTATCTGAGCGGGATAAAAACAGCATATCCCAGCCCAAAACAGAAATGGAATCAAAACCTCCTGGCAAAAAAACCCAACCTTCTCCAACTCCCTCTATTTAGTTGCAATGCAGCTTTTTTTATTTATTATTTTTAAATAACTCAACCAGTCAAACAAGAGAGAATGGCAAGAAAATGACAAGCTTCAACATACTTACTTCCATACCGCTGGCTTTAGTACAAAAATAAAGATTTTTATTAACAAGTTTACAAAAATAAAGTCTATCGAATCACACAGGATCTCATCAGGGGGCTTATTTGACTTTGGAAGACAAAGCCTGTTTGAAACGTCTCTTTAGATCTTGCATGTTGGGAGATTTGGGCCGAGGGATGATGGATGACCGCCTCCTGTCCGTGCTGCCGGCATGCTGTAGTTTGCTGACCTCCTTGCAAAGATACTGGAAAACATCACCGACACCTTGGGAGTCATCGCTCGTGGAGATTTCCAAGAACAGGCTGCCCAGTTCGTTTGCCAGCTGTAGTCCCTCTTTCGCCTGTACTTGCCTGGCATGGAGGAGGTCTGCCTTGTTCCCCACAATTATGACGGGAGTCCTGGCATCTGGGTGGACCTTGCGTATGTGCTGGTAGAGAGGTCGGACTGACTGGTAGCTGCTGTAGTCTGTGATGGAGTAGACCAGAAGGAAGCCCTCTGCCCACTTCACACACCTGGACAGGGAGTCTAGCACCTGCACACAGTCCTCCTGCACCTGCGGTACAACAGAGAGCCCAGATTTGGTGTCGTGCCGTGAAAGCATAGAGCTTGTACTATAGACAGCACCGGCTCCAAGGGGAAGGCTGAGCTCAGTCTCGGGAGACAGAGCTGCCCACCCTGGCCCTGGGAAAGCGAGGCTCAGAAGCTGAGCCTTCAGGTGGCGGAGAAGAACCGATCGATCTGAAGCACCTCCGTACCTGGATGCACCCCGGCGTGTCTTGGATTTGCACGGCGACGGGGTCCCCCTCCAGCTGGACCAGCCTGGAGTAGAGGTTGCCTGGGGAGCAGAGAGCCGTCAGGCACCAGCCCGGCCGCGGGGGCCCCGCCGCGCCCCGCCGCCCCCTGCCTCACCTGTGTTGGGCTCGTAGTCGCCGATGAACCGCTTCGTCAAGAACCGCACGATCATCGCTGCAAGACAGAGCGGCCGCGTCAGGCGGGGGGACGCGGGGAGAGGGGCAGCCCGCGCCCCCCGCCCCCCCCCCGCACTCACCGCTCTTGCCCACCCCGCGGGCGCCCAGCACGGCCAGGCGGAGCTGGGCGCCGGGCGGCCCCGGGGCGCACTCGGCGATGGGCGCCAGCAGGAAGGGCTGGGACATGCTGGGCAGGCGCATGGGAGGCGCGGCCCGGCCCGGCCCGGCTCAGCTCGGCTCGGCTCCCCCGGCAGCGGCTTTTCAAGGCTCCGCCAGCAGCGCCGTGGCGGGGCCGCCCCGCCGGCTGCACCGCCCCCAGCCCGGCCACCGCCCCCGGCGGTACCGCCCCGCAGCTCCCGCCCCCCCGCGCTTGTACCCGGCCCCTTCCCCACCACCCCCTGCCCCGTTCCCGGGCCGTGGGGCGCCCCCATCCCCATCCCTCCGCCCTGGCCGCGGGCACCAGCGGGGCAGGGGACAGCCCGGGCAACCCGGACACAGCGGCACCCCGCCTGCATCACCCCCGCCGGGCAGTAACGGGGTGCTCCCCCGCACCGGCCCCAACCGCGGCAAGGGGCTCCTGCTTCCTGCACCCTCCCCACACGAAAAGAAGGGAGCGGTTTATTCTTTTCTCTCAGGCTAACTTGTTTCCCACACCTGGACACATCCCTCCCCAGCCAGCCCCAAAACCCCAGCTTTGTGGATCAAGCAAGAGCCAGCCCCGAAACCAAAGCAGTCCACGGGGGCCTTAAGGTCTGGACGAGGCCCTTTGGTTTTTTGAAGGGGAAGAAAGTTCCAAACAAGAAGGTGCTCCACCACAGGCTGCCATTAAAGGAGTCTCAAAGCCACGAACAGCTGCACAGATGCTCCAGCCTCTGCCAATGGTTGCCCTGGCTCCTGTAAAACCACTGCTGCAGCACGCTGCTTTGCAAGCGTGTAAGCGTTCACAAGATGAATAATCCGTTCAAGGGCTGTTTCATTTTCATCTGGGAGATACACACAAAGGAAACGAGATGGAGGCGGCCAGCAGGCTGGTACTCAAAAGGAGCAGTCTCACCGCTGTCTCACAGCCCAGCACCATGGGGTGACGGCACTGCTGCGGGCAGCCCAGGCACCCCTGGTCACCTGCATGCAGGCAACAGAGCTGAACCTCAGCAGTAGTGGGGCTGTGTGCTGCTGCTGCGCTCCCTTCAATACAGCTCTCTGGAGATGCACACAAGTCATGTTTTTCCTTGCTTTCCTCTTGTCCTCCCTCTTGCTTTCTCCCTACATCCCTGCAAGGGCCCAGGTACCCAACCTGCTCCGCACTTCTCTGGGCATCCTCAGCCCCAGTCCCTCCAGCAACATGACAACACCAGAACAATGCTGCCAGCTCTGCTCTGCCGGAGCAAAGATGTCACTGAGGAAAGTAAACGCTTGGCACTGTGGGGACAAGGGTGGGGACCCTGCTGCCCATGGGCACGGAGTTTGTGCAGGGAGCAGAGGCATAGCTCAGGCTCTGCACCCCACAGCAGCCAAAGGACCAGCCACCCCCCACAACAACATTCTGCCCTATTTAAAGATCCTCCCCTGGCACCCCAGAAATGTTCTACCTGGTGGTGATTCCATGCTGCTCTTTGCTGAAGGGTTGCACACACTTCACAGAAGTTAAGGCCATGCTAATTAACCTGTTGAAGCAGTGCCTGCACAAGAGCACGGTGAAAGAAGTGCTGTTGATTATTTGCGTTACTCTAGTGCCTAAGAACCCCTAACATCAAGGGCACTTTTCACCTTCAAAAACTGATTGCCTCTAAAATTTCTACACTCCCCACCACGCCAGTGAGCCCTTTCATTTTATAAACAAGATTTCTCTTGTACCACTAAAAGCTTTTGGTTTCCAGAGGTTCATGCTACTGTAATCTGCTCTCATTGTCATGGGACCACTTGTCTTTGGCCTCGCTCGCAGTGCCAGCCAGGCTATTCTTACACGTTTCTTTACAAAAGAGCTATCAGACTCAGTGCAGCATGCCCTTGGAAGGCTGCTGAACAGAGTCCACTCCAGGCAGATGATTCCCAGGTGCCGAGCTGTGAAAGCAGTAGTATTAACATAACACCGTTCCCAAAACTTGAGGAGCTACTCTTTTCCTGGGCAGCTGTAGAGCTCATGCTGCCTCGCCTGCTGCTGAGAGCACCCTGAAAGGGCAGACGGTGATGGTCAGGCACGGAGATGACAGTGCAGAAACCCAGGTAGGAAAGCCTGCAAAGGAATTAATTTCCAGGGGGGTGATGAGCTGTCTCTCCATCAGCACCTACTCTGGTGCAACAGGAGCAGTTCAGCAGGCCGAAGCAGCTGGGGCTCAGATTCCTCACATAGGGGGGCTCAGATTAGCTGTCCCCATGCTAAGCAATCCCTGGGATGTATGAACCTCAAAGCTATCCCAAGGAGCCTTTCCTTTCTCAGCTGGAGATTGTATTTGGAAGTGCCACGCTGCACTTCCATCCATCCCATGCAGGTGGCCCATGCCACCATCCCTATGGCCTATCACTATCCCCTTTCCCACAGCAACACCACTCACTCCTGTTCACACGATGACCCAGGGACACCACAACCTGCCTGACCCACCTCCCTGTTCCGAGCCCTGGCAACAATCAACAGCCGGTACTTTGGGGGGAGGGAGTAGGTGACTTACTGCTGTGGCTGCAGCAGGAAGGCTGTCCCGAGAGCCTCTGGAGCTCTTCTCTAAGAAACAGAATACAGTGTTTTCCTGGGAGTCTCTGCTGCTGTGGTGGAGTCAGCTAGAAGTTCTGGGCTTAAGAATGGTAGGACCATGTGAGATAACCAGCAGCAAGCACAAAGCTTTTCCACGTGGAGAAGCACTGGCAAGAACCTTTGCTGTGAGCTGGCATGGCTTCACCACTCTCCTAGGAACTTTCAGGAGCACAAGGCAAGACCGCAGGTATTCCTTAGACTCCCCAATGCCTGCTGATCAACAGCCAAGGAGTTTGGAGTGGGCATGGACAAAAAGGTGACTGAGGGCCCAAGGGCCAGCACCCAAATAGTGGAAACTTAAATCAGCAACCTTAGCCAGAGCTTTCTATTTTTCTGGGTTCCTGAGCTGTATGGGTGGTGATGGGAGTGATGTCCCTACCCCACGCTTCAACAAGGATGGTTATGACAACATAAATCCCAGCAGCTACAAGTTGATTCTTATGTAGACCTTCATAGTACGTCCACCAAGGGAGATGCATGGACAGGAAGAGCTCGTAATCTGCGTCTTCCATACCACTGCCCTGTGGATTGCAGGGACAGCTGGTACCTTCTTCCCATGCAAGGAGAAGACTGTGTGCAGCAGAAGGTGCCCCCTGCACTGTGGGAGACACTACCCACACATGCGCGTGCGCACGCACACACACCCCCCAAGTCATGAGGGGCTACCCAGACAATGACGAGCTCAGTTGAACCTTGTCTTTTCACCACACACCTGAACTACAGGAATCCATGGTGCCTTGCAGTCTGCAAGGACAGGGCGAGCCTGTCCTGCCTGGTGGGACAGGGAGCGTCACCTCCTCTGGCAGGTGTACAGGCTGCTCTTGGCACCCTCTGGACCAGCCAGGACACCCCCGCACAGGATCTGTGTCTGGGATGCTAGACGCCCCTTTCATCATGAGGGCCATGAACCTGCCAAGTCCAGGACTGCGCTGAGGACAACTGAGTGAAGGTCAAGACCGTTTTCCCCCATCTGATACACCCAACAGGAAGATTACATAAGCATGGATTGTTAGCATATCCCCACGGCAGCTGCTTACCTGCCCCCCACCAGGAATGGGGATGGAGGTGTCCATACATCCCTTGCTCCCCTCAGGCACGCACACTTCACCTGCTCCCTCCTAGGGCCCTCAGCCCACAGCCCCTTTGCATGGGCATGGTTCCTCCTCCCCGGTCCTTTCACTGACCTTCCTGGCCACACACAGTGTTAGCATGAACACTGCCTACACAGCCCTCGGGAAACCTGAGGTCTTGGTGTCACGGATACACTAAAAAAGGACAAAGCCAACAGCTCAGGTGGCTTCCCTGCCTGTCTAAAGACCGCATGACATCCTGGCAGGGCACCAGCTGCAAAGGTTCGAGGCAGTAGAACCTGGTAAGGAGACAGCTCGGCCCCCACCTCCTAATTAGGCTCTACGAAACAGCGACAAAGCACCACACTGAAGTGTACTGGCTTGTGCTAATCCACAGCCACTTCACTCTCCACGCGTTGGACAGGAACCGCCTGTCCACCAGCTCTGGGGTAACAAAGCCTCTGTGCTAGAAGGGGACTGGATGACAGGTTAACATACACCAAACTTCTGCAAAACTGGCTTTTGAACTAGGGATTCCTGAATTCTGCTAGCTCACAGTGTGTCCAATTGTATGGGAAACCTATAGCTTTCCAGATTTCACAACAGCTCTCCACAATTCAAAGTATCACGGAATGAAACAAAGTTTGGCTGTCATGGTATGAAGAGCTTGTAGCTAGCTTGTAGCTGGCATGCTCATGGCGAGGTTTTGCATGCTAAGCACAGCCTCAGAACAGGACCACAGAGAACTGGTTACAGCTTATGGGTCGAGTGTGCAAAACCCCTTCCAGAGCAAGCCGAAGGGGAGAACTTGCAACCCAACCACCACAAGCAAGCACACTTTCTCCACCCCTCTGGGTGGAGAGGCTCAACTGCCAACATCACTTCCCTTTCTTCCCACACCTTTGGCAAGTCCCACATGCACTTAAAACTATCCCATCAAGAAGGACACGTTTCAAGTTAGACTCTAGTTTCATGACTGAAGGTGTCCTGACAGGCAGTTATTCAACTTTTCTCAATTCACAGATCTCCCTCTTTCGTCAGGACTGTGCAAAAACAGGGCAGCTGAACACGAGGGAAGCAAACTTCAACAGCAGATACCAAGACCTGTAAATATCCGGGCTGTGCTTCTGCAAACCTGAGACTACCAGGAAAACCACCACTGCACTGACAGCAACTAACAGGTAGTATCTACACACCCAAGACAGGCCAACCAAACCTTAGTTAACTTGTTCTGTTTTCAAACAGTAAAAACCCCAAAAAAGGCTATTCTCTTCCGGTACAAACAATTTCATTTTCAGTCATTTCTGGGAATCCTGACCAAGGGAAGCATCCTCTCCTTCTCCTCCCAGCCCACACACAGCTTCCAAATACATGAGCATCTACTGTTGGCATAGTGACCTTAAAAACACTGAAACCAAATAAATTGGAAACCGCTGTAATGCACGGTGTCTCTTGAAGCACAGCTCTTAAGTGAGACTATATGCTGTCTAGTCTTACTATTCCAAATTGTTGGAAGCAAGTTCAGAAATTTAGAACTACCCACCACTGAAGGTTAACCATTTCATCATGTTGCTACTGATAATTCACTGCAATACTGAGAAGTACAAACCAAACACAGACCTAAACAACTTACACAAGCGTGCATGAGAAAAAAAAATAAATCTAACATACCATCACCACAGCTTGTACCCAAGAAAGCCTCCCACTTAATTCCTTCAGATGCAAACCCTAATGGAAAACAATGCTTGTGAGCCAAACACAGATTTTTAATTTGTTGTGGAAACTGACAAGCCAAAACAGCTGATAAAGGTCTAAGGCTTAGTATGCAAATCTAACTGCTCCCAGAAAATCCCACTTAATCATAAAAACTACACGCATAAGCTGCTACAGTGAACACATCAACCTCACTTCAGGAGACGGTGGTGCACTCCATGTCCAATCCATGCAGTGTCAAAATACACAATACTAGGTACTGTATCTGTCTGTTAACGGGTAGGCTTTGCTCCATCATCTTCAAGGCATTTCCAAAGTCATTCCAACTATACAGCCTGCTTCATCTTCCGAGACAGGGGCTTGGAGAAACCTCAGACACAGCATCTGCTCACTGGGATTTTGAATCTCTTGTGCCTAAAAAGCCTGCCACCCTTAAGGCCAAGCCAGACAATCAATCCAACATCCTACAACTACATTCCATGAGAATGGAATCGCCCACAATTGAATGTTAGGTAAACGCAAACATGCATTAACCCTTTAATTTATAAGTAATCTGTACAGCTTGACTCTTCTGCTTAAGGCACCTCAAAATGAAGGAAAAAAGCAAATCTTAACATCTCTCCATTTCTTACTCCCAAACTTATTAGCTGTCCTGCAATTGACCATTCCATAATTTTCAACAGTCAATACCTACAAAATTGCTTGAGGTCATTAGCTTCTCTAGTATTTTACTCTCTTTACATGCAAAAGAGATCACCTTTATATCACTTACTTGTGGTAGCTAAGCAATGCCTTACGTTACACTTACAAAGGTAAAATATGATTTATCCGCAGCTGTAACACAGTTAAGCTTGAGTTTATACATTTTCAAATCTAACCATGAAGGTTACCGTCAGCAGTTTCTTTAGCAAGCTTCACACCATTTCAAACAAAGCTCACAAAACCAGCACTGGTTAGTTCAGTAGTTGGCTGAAGATGTTCTTCCATTTAAAAAACACTGATCAGGTAGCACCGGGTTTTTGTGAAGCATCAATAAATCACTGGGATGGAAGGAATGCATTAGAACATCCAGGTAGGTGTTTAGGTTCAACAGTCATGCAATAAACATACAAAATGCAAGTGTTCACCTATACCAGCCAATTAAAATAACAATACAAAAATCAAATTACAAAGGCTGGCAGTTTGGAATTAAGGCCTTTTCTAAGCTACTATTTCATAAGGATGCTTATTGGCCTGGGGATGTTCTAAACCCCCTTCTTTTACAGGTTACAATGGTGTAACACCAAAATCCACTCACGGCCATTTCAAGGTTGCTTTCAAAAAGTTTCCACAATTCTTTGGTATTAATCTGAGGCCCCTTAGCCAGAAGTTTGTATGAATGAAGTGTGAAGCCTGTTACCTCATTTCCCACTAAAAAGATTAAACCTTCAAGTGATACTATACAATTTTTGGTATATGCTCTTAGTTTGCTGGTGAAATATGCCACGATTACCTCATGATCATCACTAAGCATTAGCAAATTTCAGTGTTCCCAGAATTTATGGTCTATAAAAATGACTAAACTGATCAGCAAGAGCTGCAGATGATTTAAATAAACAAGCACCATGCAAGACAAGTTAAATAAACTTCAATGGAAGAAAAGGTTTCTAAAGATCTGTTCCAAAAAAGTAAAGGAAACAGCCACAATCACATACACTTGTCCAAAACCAGATCTTTAATTTATTTTTTTTAAAATATGTATTATGCCATGAATTCATAGGGAATTGGCTCCAGCAGCTCTGGATCCTTGCCATTCGTTCTCACAAAGTGTGCTTCTCTCGGTGGAGCAGGCTGTAAACAGGAAAAAGAAAGAAAAGAAAACTCATGGCACAAACTCAAAAGCAACCTTACTGAAAATTCATTTTGACAACCATTTAACATACTATTATATAAACATTTACAGCAATTTTACCATTCCTAGTCTCTTTAAAATTTGCTCCAAAGAATAGCAGTAAGAAAATGATCTGCTAGAAGTGCGCTTGACTTTCATTGCTGAATGAAAAAACCCTACAATTTACCTTCTGCAATTTACTAACCACATTAACATGAAGTAATGTACCCGGAGGTTCCAGAAGGAACAGCCATTATCTCCTCTCCGAAGTCTACTTATTCATTCTTTTCTTAAAGGGTTACAACAGAAACTGTTGCAGCTAAATTCAACTAAACTAAAGACAACACTGATGCTAGAAACCAGCCAGAACTCCTGCTGCAGATCAGCAACAGGACAGGAAGCATCTGTCCCTTCGTCACAGCCAAGGCAACAATTTCCATCCAGGAACATTGCAGTTCTCTGTTCAGGCACCAAACATATCTGACAGCTCCGATGCAGATACACGGCATGCTGCCGCTCTACTCAAAGAATAACCTCCCTCAAAACGACTGCGAATCAAAGTGAGGGTGGCAGCAGCAGACACCTCCAACACAATCTGCCACAGACCTGGATTTTTCAGAATGCTGTAAGCAGCTTAATTCAAGTGTGGTGGGGATTTGGTTTTGTTTTGCTTTTCAAAACCAGACAGAAAGAGCTCCGTTTACGGCATAATACCGTTGTTTTGGAAGAAAACAACATCTTACTCAAATGGTTTTAGTTCTAGCTGGTTTTTATTTGGTGAGCTGAATCAACGTGTCAACTACCATAAAAATATTACCTGACGTTTCAGTTGAACCCAAATGCCTTTTTCTTTTGCTTCCTTTTTCTTCTTTTCATTCTCTTTCACACGCTGCAGAAAGCTGTCTCTGCTCTTGGAATGTTTAATATGCTCAATACGCACATTAATTCTCTTGGCAAGAATCTTGCCCCTAGGAAAGGGAATCAGTTTTTAATCTACTGCACTTGGAAAAAAGGCTACTTCCAAGCTAGTTTTACAGCCCTTACATGAGTTAACTCCATAAGCTCAATTACAGTTAATTTTTCTTTAACAGGCAATCACTCAAAATACACTGCTGCAGATACAAATCAGATATAACTTGCATAACTGAAAGCTTATTAATATCTAACAACATGCTGACAATTTTGGGTTAAGATTATGGGAAATACATATTTTTACCCTTATAGCATACAAACAAATGATTTTATTTCCACTGTACTACAGTCCAACTCCTGGGGAAAAAACCCCACACTTGTCCTCTTCTGACTAAACTGTACAAAATCCAGTTGAATACAGCTACAAATATAAATTAGTATTTAGAAAGGATTTCTGTACCAATGTGAAAGTTGTCTGAAAATCTCCATTAGCTAACATCACTTAAAGTATTCCTCAGAAAAATAAAAACTGTTTCCTTTGACAGGATCCAAGTCAAATAAGCATCATTTGCTTGGGTTATAAAAAGGATATACACTTTACCCACCTTGAATGACCAATCAAGACAATAACTGTCTAACTGGCAAAGTGAAAGGAGGGTGCAATTACAGATCAACTTTCCCAAAGTTTCAATACAAGGAATTTTATTACTTACTTAACCTGCTTGTTAACAATAATGCCCACAGCGTGCTGAGTAACATTATATACCCTTCCAGTCTTGCCATGGTAACACTTGTGGGGCATACCTTTTTGAACAGTGCCCATACCCTGTTAAGAGGTAAAACAAGAATAAAGTGTAAACTTTAACTTGGGGGCAAAAAAAAGCAACATCAAGGACTTTTCTTTCAGAAGTTATTTAAAGTATACATCTCCAATTATTTGAGACTGATTTAAAAATACTCCTATTTCACTAGTACATTAGAATTTATAACCATGCATTTTGTATCTGAAGACTACCAAATTTTGCTATGACAACTCTGGTCGCTTTCAGTGTCGGTGAAATGACGGATCACTTTGCTTTCAGCAAGCAATCACGGGAGACAATCATCATTAAGCTCCAGTGCATCAAGAAGCATTAATTTTGAACACTGCAGTTCTCCAAGAGTCAATCAACAAACAAGCATATTACAGACCATCTTCTGTGTGATTGTTAAGAGAATGCTGCATGTGAAATGAAACTGAAGGATTCAACAAAGTAGGAATCCTTGGTGAAAGGCTTTCAGATACACTACAAATTAATTTTGAAAGTACAGTTGATCTTAATGCTCCACTTTTCCCCCCTATATTTATAAATATGATGTATTCTTACATTCATTTCTTGGTTTCTAGTTTTAATGTGACTTTGCCATCACCATCCCTGTACATACTTAAGTACAGTCCTACAATGATACAGACACAGACGTAACTATTAGCTACACCATCATGAACTATGGCTCTTCTGAACAGCAGGTGCAAGTCACGCAAAACAGAACATCTATTAAAATGACAGCCAGGGTTCCTATGGAAGTAGTGCTAGTAAGCATTACACAGCAACTTGAGTATTAGACACGGCATCTTTTCACTCACTTTTTCAGCTGAACACAGAGTAACGAAGCACAGCCAATTTTTATATATGTATGTATGTATATATAAAACCCCACACAGAACAGCATGTGATGCTGAAGTATTACTATTGGTTCAGTAGCACAGTCATTCCAGTATTGCTTCAGAAGTGAGCAGCAGATACTTGTGTTGACACACATGACCCAAGTAACAAAAAAAAAAAAAAAAAAAAAAAAAAAAAGACTACCTCAAGAAACTGGAGACTGAAAAGGATTACACCGCTTTAGCTTTTAATTATATGGCATTGTAGAAAGTACCTTGATATCAACTATATCACCCTTCTTGTAGATGCGCATATAGGTAGCCAGGGGGACAACTCCTGTTAAAAAATAGAAATTTGGATACTTATGAAGCCCACAATTTCACACACACACAAAATGGGGTGGGGGACACAGTTCATGCATTTGATCCAAGTTTTCTTAAAACCCTCAAATTTAAATTCCATTGCAAAGGCATAAACTTGAGAAATCAAACCCATCTTTTTTTTTAAAAAGGCAACTAATTCTTCACAAACTCCCAATTTAAAAAAAAAAATCCAACCAACTCCGGAAAAATTAGTTTTAATCTCATTCCTAAACTATTCACTACTTCATTGTGGATACAGCTGTTATCACTGCTCATTGCTAAGAGGCAAAAAACTGTACATTTACTTAAGTGTAACTGTGGAAATACTTTGTTCACCTTCAAATTAGTTTTCAAACACTGATGAAATTAGCATTGTTACTACTGTCAAGCAATCACAATACCAATGCACAAGCTCTAAGACCTGAGAGTTTACTTGCACATCATTCTACAGTTTTTAGCCCAAGTTGTCAGAATCCTTTAGACAGAAGCCATCGTTTTACAAATGCTACTTAGGGACTGTTGACATCCCACAGGTCAGTAACTTCACACCATGTTCTTACTACAAGGTATACTCACCATGCTTGCGAAATGGCCTTGAGAACATATAACGTGTCCCCCTCCTCTTTCCTTTTGTGTTCGTCATTTTGGCTGATTACTGTAAAAATGAATGCAAATTATTCAGTACTAGTTCATTCACTAAAAGTTTGACTGATGACACTTTCAGACGTTTCAGAAAAATCAAGTCTTGAAGCCTAGTCACAATGACACCACTCTGAAATTGTAGGGTCAATTCAAGCAACATTATTAGCTTGGACACTCATAAAAAACAGTATTTATATAGTAAGGTAACAGGTTAACTCAGGTTAGAATGGATGCTAGCAAGTCACCTAGCTCAAGCTCCTGCTGAAAACAAGGCCTACTATGAGATAAACCCAGGTTGCTCAGGGCTTTATCCAGTCGGGTCTTGAAATCCTTTAAGGATGGAGAGAGATTACTGCACAGCCTCCCTGCGCAGCTGGTATGGAGGCCTGGCTGTTATCATGAAGAAAAAATTTTCCCTTATATGCTGCCAGAGATTCGCATTTTGACTTAAGCCAGCTGTCTCACACTCCAGCCACGTGCCCCTGCCAAGCAGGAGGATCCATCGTCTGGATCATGGCACTGTTAGGTGCCCACCAAAGACACCTCTGCTCCGGGTCGTCTAAGTCCAGTTCCCTCAACCTCTTCTCAGCAGGCACTCAGAAGGCAAGAGCTTCAGTACCAGAATTATCAGCCACTGTTACATCCGATACCAGGCGCACACGCCCCGCGGCCCGACAGGGACGCCTGCCACCAGGCACGGCGGCGAAGCCCCAGCCCCGCCGCAGCCGGCGGTCCCCACGCCAGGGCGCCGCCTCAGCCGCGCTGCCAGGGCCGGACCGGGCCGCTCCCCAGCCCCCGACATCCCGCCAGCGGCCGCAGGGCTCACCGGGCCCGCAGCCAGGTACCACCGACTCGGCGGAGCTCCCCTCCTCCGCACCTGCACCCGCCGCTTGCCTCGGCGGTGCCCTCGCTCGCTCCCTCCCTCCTTCCCTCAGCATCCGGCCGCCCGCCGCGACCTCCAGGCCGCGGCCTCCTCGCTCCCCCAACCTCCCGCCCCAGCTAGGCCATGCCACCCCCAGACGGAGCTTCAGGACCCCCGCCGCCAGCCCGGCCTGCCCGCCGCCACCCGGAGTCAGGGAGGCACCTGAGGCCGGCGAGCAGGGCCCGGCACACCTCGCCGTGGGTACCTACAAAATGGCGCCTCGGCAGAAAAAGAAAGAGGCGGCGCCGCGGCCGCGCTTAACAGCGGGGCCTTCGTGCGGCTGCCCGCGCCGTGCCTGAGAGAAAGTCCCGGGGAGGCGCCTGCCTGCCTGCCTGCCTGCCTGCCTGCGGTAAATCTGCTGAAGGAAGCCCTGGTGCGGGCGATCCTGATAAACAACCACGAACTAACCCGCCCTTTCGCTAAATCAGGGATGAATGCCGGTGTTTCCATGGCTGTGCCGTGATGGAGGTCTGACAGCGGGGGCGGCGGGGAAGCGGGAGAACGAGGCAGGTGTCTGCTCGGGATCCTGAGGGGCGAGTTCTGTGGTGGAGTGGCGGGTCCGCTGTCCCCAGGAAATTGTGTTTGTACTTACCGTAAGATATAAACGACGCAAAAGTTTTTGTATGACATTAAAGAAGCACACTGACATTTACAGTTGCAGTGTTGTGAGCTTTCCACTACACTGTGACAGTCACTGCTGCCTGGCTGGAGATCCACGTAGTCCTGGGCAGAAAAGCGTGGTGGGAGAAGCAAACCAACAGCAGAAATAAAGAGGCTGCTCAGGTTTGGGGTTTCTTATTACTATAATGCCGTAATTTCCAATTTGTGTGGCAGATGTTTCCACAAAGATAAGTATGGATTCTCAACGCAGAGCCTTTATACAGCCACAGGTTGCATCAGCAGTGCGGTGCCTGAAAATGAGGTGGACCGGTGAGCAGCTTCCAGAGCTGACAGTGTGACTCATCGTGGTTGTGCATCGTCAGTATTAGAGCAGATAGGAATCATCACGGGAAGCTGATGGCAGGCAGGAGTGAGTCAAAAGAGGGCCTCCTTCCCCTGAGCTCAGCAGGCAGGGACAGTTCAACACTTGCCTCAGCGAGAAGTTGCCCTACTGCTGGAATTTTTGTTTTGAATGAAGAGAAGCACTTACTTAATTTAGGGGAGGGATGATTAGTTAAAGTGGCATATAAAAACATATTTGATCCTCAGATTAACTTCACAGTTACTCTAATGTAGTCTTGCAAAACTTAAGCTCTATCATCCTTTTAAAGCTAGCTTAATATTTATGGATCACAAGGATGGATATGGAGGATTAAATACACTATCAGGTTCTGCCTGTAAAGCTAGCTGGTAGGGCATGTTATAACAGAAGAGGCCCTGTCTCCACACAGAAAATCTCTTGGAGTAAAATGTTATACTTAAAAAAAGTGTATTTCAGCCCTGTACTATTAAAAATCTAGAATTTACAGCATCTGATGTTTATGCAAAGAAAATTTCTATCACTTAATATGCATTCAGCCTACCATGAAACTTTTCCAAGTGTGAAGATAAGAGCCTGAACAGCTCTTAGGTGGGGAAGCATACTGAAAACAGATTTCAGGGAGGATATCAGGCAAAGTAAAGACAGGAAGCCAAATCCTAAAATGCCTTATTGAATAAAGGAAGATGGGCGTTTTCAGTGAGGTGAATGCCTTACTTTTGCCGGTGATTTACATAGACAGCAAATCTCCACATCAGTCAGGATGGAATGGGGAAGAAACTCCACGTGTTGAAACTCATGTCTGCGTATACAGCATGTAAGTGTAATTCATAAGGGAGCAGTAACTGTGAACTTAATTGAACTCTGCTTTATTTGGGGCCCAGTAAGACATTCAGGATTTGCTACATTTTTTCCCTGAATAAACTGCACAATAGGTTTATTCAAAATTTTCAGTATGTGTTTATTCATAGCATTCACCTCGATCAGCATGTTTCTTCTTGAGATCCACATTTGAAAGAAACAGTCATGTTTCACAGTTTGTCTCCATTGAATCATTCACTGGGCATGCTGTCTGGGTCTGATCCAGAAGTCCGTCAGTCCATCCTATCTACCAACATTTGATACATGGTTTCCCAAAACTGTGGCCTACTGACCACTTAAAGACTGCAGAGCCTTTGTATGTTGCTCATAAAAAGATTTCTTAATAATGGCTGTCTCGAGCAGATAAAGGTGCACAAGTTGTGAAGTGACTTCTGGTCTGGAAATTGGAGCTAGCAGTCCAGCAGATACTGGGGAGAACTGCAGCTCTACATTCCAGACTGCAGATAGCTCCCCTTACTGCCCTGCTTCATCCCCTCCGAAAGCTAGCCTAAACTGCTCTTGCTTGATCAAACTGCAGTTGTAGGATACAGATTCCAATTTCTCCCAAGCTGTAGAGCAGACACATCTGTTTCTGCTTCAGAAACACCACATCCTCAAGACTGGGGTGAATGCCAGTGGCAGTGCTCAGTTTAATGTGAAGATCTAAAACCCTGTGAAGGTCCCAGGCTGGTGCTCCACCCATTGATATACTCTAGAAGTCTTGCTACACCATGGTAGACCATGTTTCGCTGCTACTCTTGCTGGCTTGGAGGTAGAGCAAGACAGGGAAAGCAGCTTCAATGGGAGCCAATTCAAAAGTTGCTGGGGAAAGGAGCTTGAAAGACAGGGCTCATCAGAAGAGTGAGCACTAGAAAAACATCACCTTGCTTTTCAGATGGAAAGTAGCATGCCAAATCCCCCCCCACATTTCCAGTACTCAAGCTCCCACAGTCAGAATTCTGGTATCTTTTCTGGGAGAACCCCATTTTGTTTCTGACCCTTCTCTGCAGCATCTGTCTGGACAACAGCTCTCTAAATAAATGTGCTATGACAATTCTGCACATGGGGTTGTCAGCAGTCCTTCACTGAAATTTTAATGCACAGTGGGATCTGGCTTGCTCCTATGCTCAGAGGACCAAGTGATACACACAGATCTCAAGTGTGACATTCCATTTGTGTTAGGTTATTCAGCAGGGGTGTGGAAGGAATTCAAATTAATAAGAGCTTGTAAAGGGCTTTGAGGTGAAAAATGAAAAATGTTCCCTTTCAGTAGGGTGTAGGTCTCCTGTGTCTCACATAATGCATTCATTACATGAAAAAAAAAAAAGCCTGATTAGGACTAGAGCAAAATTTTAACAAATCACTGAGAATAGAGGTTAAATAAAGAGGATTGAATGCAGTTCTTCTTGTGATAAAACTGCAAAAGCAAGAGTCTAAACTGAAAATCAGGATTGTGAAGTGAATTGGTTAACCCGTCCATAGAAGTGCAGCATCTACCCTGTGCTTTTGATCAAAAAGTTACTGACCAAAGGTATTATGTGTCACCTCTTAAGCTGATCCTGTTGTTCCATTGTTCACTCCTTCCAAAAGGATCGTGCTATGTGGCATCTCAGAGTCATGCTCTGAGACATGCACATGTCCCCTTTCACGCTCTCTTTAGCTTCCTGATGATCCTAGCTCTAGTAGTCAGTTATTTCTGGTAGTCTGTTCAACTCCTCATCCACAAAATCCATTTTGTAAATATAAGCCTGAGCCTAGGTTCATGGGAGTTAAAATGAGTAAAATTTGCGTCTAAGCAACCAATCACCTTCCAAAAATGACTGTGCAGACAAACTCCTTAAATGGGCACACTGGTACCGCAGAAGTGCCAGTACAGGTGGCTGCACTGAGCTGCATTGCCAGTGAGGTGTTTCATGGAGAGAGGAATGGAAAACAATGACTGCTTGCCTTTGAGAGAAATGAAAAGGCAAAAACTGTATAGACCAAAAACTGATGGGGCCCAGCATGTCACACACGTGAAACATCGTTACGCTAAGGTGACTTATACACTAACTGCTAATTCAAAATGTTACTTCATGCAGGTAGGCTGATACTGAAGCAAAAAAAAATGGCCCTTCTTTCATCATTATCTTGACTGCCGCGTAAAATCTGAAATACTGAACAACTTCTGTAATTCAACTGCTTATTTGAATGACATGGCACTCTACTTGTATATGTCTGCAGTGAATACTGCATTACTGACCATACAGAAATCATCAGGAACATTCCAAGGAAGCTGTTGTGTAACTATGACCAGCTTCTCATGGGTACCAAATAACATAATCCATTTGTCGAACTTCATTTCAAAAGCAATTAATGTTCCTTTCCTCCCTTACTAATGGAGTAGCTTCTCAGGAAACTGGTTTCATTAATACAGTGTTTTCTCAAACTTCTTGTAAATGTTACTACTTTTTTGAGGTCACTTGTCTCTATAACATCGTTTGAGTCCAAACCATCTAGCCAGGAACAAGCAGCTCCTCATATTGTCAGCATCAGCTGACAATGTATATTTAGTTGTTTTGCTTAAAGGTGATTAGCCACTTGTTGGCTGACAGCGCTAGTAATTACAGATATTTTTTGCCCCTTTATCATGGAGGAACTGAGAGGCTGCCAGCAGTAAATCTGCATAATGTGGGGATTTTCTTCTGATACCGTATTGAATAAAAGTATAGAATTAATATTAAAATACATTTTTTTTAAATCTGATCTTTCACAATTCCCCTTAAGCGCTTTGCAAGCCCTCTTGGGAGCTATTAACTACAGCTTAAGCAATAACTGGCTTAATGATTAGGAACATACTGCTATTTTATCTTCATTTGTTTATGTCTGATCTTATTTGTATTTCTAGCTAGAATAACAACAATGTTTGCCCTTTTTCTGTAATTATTTACACAGAAGAATATCCCCTTTACACCTTCATTTTACTAAGCTAAATAATCCAGGCTCTGGCAGCCTCCGGAAACATAGCAGGCTCTGGGCATTTGCTCCCATTCCCAAACATCTCTCTTGAGTATCAGGGATCAGATTTGTACACAATAGTCCCAGTTAGCTTACTTACTGTGCACCGATTATTTCTGAGATCCTTCCTGTTATTACTGAAGATGATCACAATTCATGAAACATGAACCTCCTGGGGCTGAATGTTGGGTTTTTTTTTTTTCTGTCTGTGAATGTTTCAGTGCTTGTCCTTAACCTGCTAGCCAGGAACTAGGAGACAATTCGGGCAATAGCAGGCCTCTCAGTGATTTCAGTGGCACAAAGTTGGTTCTCATACATTGACGATTTTGCTCAGGCAGAACTTTCAGTGTCTTCAAAGAATTTTTGTCTATAAGGAATAAACAGGACAGAATTGACCTTTAATCACTTTAAAATAGATTGGCCAAAACAAAACAAATACACTCTAGGAAAAACTGCAGACCGGCAAGGGCCAGACTTAGTTGACCTTTTCCTTATCTGATTTCTAGCATGTGACTATTTTATGCACTATAAAGTGTAATTTTAACAGAAGCTCAACCTATGCCAATTGGTTTTTCAAGACAGGCTTAGCTTTGGAGGGCAAAGAGATTTAACTTTAAGTAGATCTGAATATAAGCTTTGCTGCTGAAATATAATACCTGATGTAAAAATATCATATATGAGCAGTTTATTGTAGCGGCACACTGAGTTTGAATTGATGACATCTTACTGAAACTATATTACAAAACATTTTTGGGGTGCTAATTCGCAGGTGAATTTGCAGATGATACGTAATTTTTGGGAGTGGCCAAAGCACTGGAGGGCAGGGCTGCTCTTGAGAGGGACTGAGCCAGGCTGGAGAAATGGGCTGACAGAAGCCTTGACATTCAGGACAGTCCTGCATTTGGGTTGGAATAACTCCATGCAACAGGACAGGCCGAGAGCTGACTGTATGGGAAGAGGCTTTGCTGAAAAGAATGTGAGGGTCCTGGTGGACAACAGCAATATGCCCTTGCTGCAAAGTCAACTACATCCAGGACTGTATTAGCAAGAGGTTAGCCAGCAGGGCAAAGGATTCTTCCTCTCCCTTTGGCACTTACGAGACCATATCTGGAGTATGCCTCCAGTTCTGGGCTTCCCAGAACACAAAACACGTGGACATACTGGAGCAAGCCCAGTGGAGGGCCACCAAGATGGCCATGGGGCTGAAGTACAGGGACACAGGAGAAGAAGCTGAAAGAGCTGGGCTTCCTCAACTGGCAGAGGTGAAGAAAACCTAGTATCTCTCTTCCGCTGTCTCATGGGAAGGTGTAGAGAAGATGGAGACAGACACCTCTCAGTGGTGCACAGTAGAAGGACAAGAGGCAATGGATAGAAGTTAGAACATGGGAAATTTGTGACTCAGGGTAATGAAAACATTTTTAATGTAAAGTTGGTCAAAAACTCAACCAGGATGCTCAGAGAGATGATGGAATTTATATCCTTGGAGCTATTTAAAACTCAACACAGCCCTGAGCAACCTGAATTAGCTGGACCTGCTTTGAGCAAGGGACTGGACTAAAGACCTCCATAGGTGCCAGGGATTGTTTTGAGTCTGTGACGATTCCAACTTCTTAACACCAGGTGCTGTAGTTTAAAAGGCAGCATGCCTGATGGATGCAACAGCATGAAGTACAAATGGGGGTGGAATCATTCTCTATTCTATAAATACTCTATGGCATTGAATTAGCATATTGGTGTCTGAGGTAGCCATTTGCATTTCTCATTAATTGTTCTAATCAGAGCCATTAACATGACTATTTTTAATTGCTTATGAAATGGCAAAGAATCTTACTGGAAAGAAAGGGCTATATAAAGTATTGCTAGTATTATTTCGAGTAAAATGTTTTCTACTTAGTATTAGCTGAATTCCAGTAAGCACAAATTTAAATTTATCTTCAAACTGTGCCAAATTGAATTTGGTTTTCTGTATGAATACATAAAGACAAAGTAGAATGTTTGTGATTTTAATAGTGCTACAAAATGCACTCTTTAATAATGCATGAAGTAACCAGAGTTATTGCAGACTTAAATATTGAGCAAATTGTAACAATCTTTCAGTAAACATTATTGTCTTACTCTAGTTCTACATATCTTCTGGATGCCAGAAGAAAATCTTATCCTGCCTTCATAGCCTCTTCTTGAAAGAAAAGGAAGGAAGAATCACATAGGGAAACTACAGGAGTAAAAAGCACGGTTCTCTGCTTTAAAGCACTTCACGTGTGATTGTAACTCCAATTATATATTCTTTCCAGGGTGCTTTAGCAGAGTTTGAACTTGTGGTTAGAAAATGTCAGCCTTTGCACAGTGATTTACTTGGCATGCCAGCCTCCTTTCCAAAATGGGAAATGGTCAGTAGCTTCTCCAGTCTTACACATACCAGTACCTTAAATGACAAACCTGGGACAGACTCCATAATGTCGCATGGTACAGATGCTTTAAAATAGTTGTATCTTTTTAAAACTACATCTGCTTTTATTTTCACCCTGTTTTGAACATTTTCAGTCCTGCCATCACGTTTTCCAGTTTTCTGGCTTACTGAGCCATAAACTTATTATGATAAAGCAAAACGTGAGTTTCTCAAGTAATCCTCATTACCTGAACCCAGGAACTGCGGCTGCAAGGGAACTATCAAATATCACAAGGTTTGCGATAAAATAATGAGAGTTAGCTATGCTCTGACAAGTCCTGTCAATGAGACAACAACAGCTGCTCTGAGCAGACATTCCAGCCAGAAAAGAACAAATTAGTGGTCAGTCAAGGAGAGGTGAAATGGAGAATTTTCAAAGGATAAACTTGACAAAGCTATGACCAACCAAGGATAAACTAGACCAACTTTTCCATATGTGTAATAGGAATAACAGCACATATTTATGGAGCAGCGTTATTGTTAAGGATCAGTTCGTTAATATTTGTGAAATGCTGTGGAGCCCTTCATGGAATATGCAAAATAGTACTGTGAGCTAATTAGCACATGTGCTGCTCCAAGGCAGCTGCAGCTTATCCAAGGGAGAGAGGCAGTGCAGGTGAAGGGGCAAAACCAGGAGAAACAGACAGGGCAAACGGCAAGAAGTGCTGCAGGGGTAGAAGAGGAAATGAAATCGCAGGGGAAATCGAAGGAGGAAATGAGGCCGTACAGGACAAAAAGGTGGTGCTTGCGTCACTGCAGTATAAAGTCACAGGGCACAAATCTATATGAAATTGAGCTTTATTAGTTCCGATACTCGTGCAATAACCTGTGGTTGTTCATTTGTTTTGGATTTTTGTGGTTTTTTTCTTTTTTTTTTTAAAGAAAAAAACTTAAGTATAACCAGAGAAAAACAGCTATAACCAGATGTGAGTATTTAACTGGCCATCTGCAAGTACAGAGGGGAACTGTGGGTTTTCCAGGGTATAAATCTTCCAAAAAGAGAAATCAAAATCATTCTACTTCTGTACTGCTGACAAAGAGAGCATTATTTGAGTACTGATTGCAACACGGACTTGAATAATAGCTTTAGATCAGCAGAAGCACAAAATATTGCTAACTGTGACATACATTTCAATTAAAACAAAAACAATTAACCACCCATTAGTGTCATGAAAAACACAGACTATTAACAGTAAATGCTCTTTAGCAATTTTGTTATCTCCACATAGCTGTTTCCAGCATTTTTTCTAGTTCTTATTGATCATTTTTTTCCACTGCATAGATATCTGCATGCTGTTTTAAATATTCCTCCTCAGCTTCCTTTGTATCTTGGTACTGTAAAGAACTGATTCGTGGGGGAGACTGTAATGATACAAAGACTCTTCACCTGGAAGCTGCCTCTTGTCATATTGTGTGGCACTGTTGTTATGACATGACAGCTAATCTTATTTTGGAGAACTGCTGCGCAGACCACAAAAACGCTATCTTGCTGACTGCAGCGGGAAGCTTTGCTTGGTATTCTGGTACAGAACACAGAGACTGAAGAAGTGATCATGCATTTCTCACCTCTGCTAATGGATTTTCCAGGTCAGTGTTAGAGCACTGTCACTGACTCCTGAGGTTTTCACACTAAGGAGAAAGTGGAATTACTGAGACAATGGTTTCCCTAGTGCTTGTGTCAAGGATCAAAGCCTTTAATTTTTTTAAGAAATATCTCTATTCTTTAAAGTATTTCATTACAATATTAGAAACCTTATCTCTATATATACTTGAGGCCCTATTTCTCCAAAAGATTCTGTTCAGAACAATGTCAAAAAGCACAGTATTGGGTTTGTGCCTTGTTCATATCCTTTCATATCGAGATCACTGGGACCCAAACTCTACACATTTCTCTTGTAGAATACCATGATTCTTTTTCTAAGAACTGTAACTTCATTTTCAGTTAGAATTCCACCTGCTTTTAGGAGTCTAAAGACTCAAACAGTGGTAACAGTTTAGAAATCTACTGTTATTTTCGACACAACTAAATTTTTGTATTTTGCAATCTTAATAGACATCTCTCTTAACTGATGTATATTTTAAGTACTGTTGCTAGAAATTTGTATTCAGTTTAGTAGCATAGATTTTTCTAATTTTCTCTTTTAACTTTTCAGGTGCTGGTAAACCTTTGTGTAATAACAGGTTAACTGTTTGCCAGCCATATATATATATATATGGCAAGACACCTAGTATCAGCTGAGCTGTGAAAACGATAGTATCAAAATATCCCCATGTGTGAACTCTACAAGAAACAAATATTACCCTCTGCTTAAAAAAAACCCCACAAACCAAGAACACCCCCCACCCCCCTTAGTGAGGAAAGCTTTGGTCTTCCAAAATAACTAAATTAAAGGAAAAATCATGAGGAAATTTTACCCTGCCAGAGAACTCTCACCTAATTTATTCTGTTTACAGATTTGGTCTAATAATGATTACCTCTCATACCTCTTTGTGAGATTATAATAATATGAGATAAAATATTCTGAGATTTACTGAAGAAAAGTGCTACGGAATAAAATAGTATTTATCTATCGTACAATTATAGTATCATAATTTTTATAGTTTTTATAGCTTTCTGTGATAATTCATTAATGTCTTGCTTATGATTACAACTAAGACTGAATTTATTCTTTTGAACCTATGAATAAAACATATCACTTCTTTAACTACTTGCTCAGATCCTCCCATATCCAGTTAGTCTAACATCACCCCCCTGTCATGGCTCCAAGAGATCATGTACAACTGTTAAAATATATTTGTATTTTCTGAAAATGTATAATGTACATAATTTACAAATATCAGTCTACTGATATAAATGTTTAACTATCTGTCAGTCAGTACTTGATGGTATGATATAATATGACTTTCCAAATAGATTTCCTGTTTGTCTCTTCTGTTCCCCAGACGGATCCAATTTCACTCACATAATGTGTTAAGATTCTAGTTCTGTATAATTTGATGCAGCTTCAGCTTTTCTTGGAATTATGAAATACAGGTTGGGGAAAATTTCTTTTATGTCTTACTCTCTATTACCTCATAGCACAGATCCTGCAACACCCATTGCCCACAAAGCCAGGTGCATTTCCATAGCAAGTGTGGTTAATCTATCATGAGAAAGGCAGATGATCTTCACTGGGCTATATGTCAGTAACAATACAGACTGTGAATTCAGATGGGTTTTCTTGCAAGGACCAAAACCGCCTGCTGTTATGTCTGGATCCAAATTTAATAGTTTCCAGAACAACTAAAGAGGTATATATAGACAAAAAGCAACCTGTTCTGATCTCAGATCTGACTCTGCTATGAGCAGAAGGTTGGATGAGGGACCTCCAGAGGTCCTGTCCAACCTGGATTATCCTATGGTCCCATTATGCTATGATCTTGCAGTCATACCATACACTAGTCCAACAACAGATAGGATATGTCTGCATTCAGATACTGAAACAATAGTCTGACCAGCTGGTGGTTTGACTGGTTAGGGGAGAGGTAAACAGATTCATGGGACCAATTCTGTTGTCAAGCAACATTAAAACCCTGAGTGCCGCAGACTCAGCAAAACCATCTGTAGTCACAGGTAGATGATACAGACACAAACATACCTGTGCCCTGCCTACTCTTCAGTTTCTAAAGACAACCTCCCCACACACCCTAAAGTAAGCTGGGTGCCTGCCAAACCACAAGATTATGAAACAAGGAGAGGCAAAGGATGAGCAGCAGCAGTTTACACTTGTTATATTTTCTCTGTTCCTCTGTGTCTGTTGGTGCCTCTGTACGTTTGGAGTACAAGTTCTCCAGAAGATAGAATGTGGTTTGCTCTTCAAGTTGTACGTAGTGACTAAAGAGGCGAAGTGCCCTGGCCTCTGACTTGGTGTTATGGTAATCCAAATACCATGTAACAATAAGTGAGTGCTCTGAGAGACTTTCAGGGCAGGGAATTAATTCTCTCTGTTCAATGAATGTACTTCTGTGAGAGAAGTATCCTTTAACTGAAGCTCTTAGAAGATACTGGATGGGCCACTTCTATTGGCAGCATATTCCAACAATTAATGCCTTCCACTGTTACAAAATGTGCATAATTTCTAATTAAAATTTGTTTTATTTCAGTTTATGAGTATTTTTCTCATTACACCTCTTACTGTGCAAGGTTAAAGATCACTGTAAGTACCTTCCAGTCTTCTTTTTGATAAACCAGATTATGCTCTTCGAGTCTCTCCACGCAAATAACCTTCTCCAGCCTCAAATAATTCCCCAGTGTTCCTTTGACAAGGACACCAGAGGCTAGCACAGCATTACCATAAAAATCTCCCCAATGCCACATGTAGAAAGAAAATAATGTCTCTTCCTACTTGCCACATCCCTGGTTATATAGTCAAGGATTCCATTATTTGCTTACACAATAGAATTAGACTGGAAATTAATTTTTGCTGTCCAGGCCACTGTTAACTCTTAATTTCTTTTCAGTCACTGCTTTCTACAACACAACCCCCCATCTCTGCAGATGCGACCTGCTCACTGTATTTGTAACTCTACTAATGCCTGTATTAAAACACACTGTAGCTGAATGGGATGAATTTACCAAATAATATAAGTCTTATGACAACCCCAGCCTGAAGCTAATTCCTCATTTAGCCACTCTTTCTCTCTTTATAGCGCATAAGTTTTGCTTTTTCATTGCTGAAAATACTAATACATCTGTTTGTTTTTTCCTCTATATTAGGATCCTTTACCCTCTCCTGCCAGCTTTCCTGAGCAACTTCACCCTTCAGAGCTGCCATTCAGTGGATCCCACCTACAGGTTTCCTGAATAAACTGGTCTGTTCCCCTAAAGCCCGGGTCTGTAGCCTGCTGCTCTCCTTCCTCAGCCCCCACAGGATCACAAACTCCACTCCTCAGTCGCTACAGGCCAGGTTTTGGTAACCAAGCCATGGATTACTATATCCCCCAGTTCTTCCTTGTTAGTGAAAAACAGATCCAGCTGCGAATCACCCCCGTTGGCCCAGCCAGTATCAAGAAGTTATCCTTGATACCTTCCAGAAATCTCCTTGACTGCTTGCATTCTGATGTGCTGTGCTTGTAGCAGACATCAGGCAGGCTGAAATTCCCCCAAAACTCAGGGTCTGTGATCAAGAGACTTCCTTGTTCCTAGTAAAAATTCTCAGCAGCAGGTTGGCTGGCCAGTTGGCAAAGACACTCTTGTTGCACCTTGTCAGGTGAATCTTGTCTCTCCCCAGAGAGATACAAGATATGACTAGTATCTTTTCTTAGACAGGGCTAGTTACCATACTGATCTATAAGTATGCATTACAGTCAAGCTGTAAGTGTTTTCAGAGCTCTGTCTCCTCAAATGTACACAAACACACACACAATCCTGTTCTACCCACCCTGTTTTTCCTTAGCTGGTCAAATACCTGGCATACTTAATTTGTAAATAATTCCAATTACAATCACCCCAAGGGGCTTCATGATGGCAATTAAGTGTTAATTTCCAATTCTCTTACTCATTTCCTCATAATGTACCTCATTTTAATGGTCAATAGTATAGAAAGTGTTTCTGTATTTCCCCTCATTCTATGCAGCATGAGCTCAGTTTGCTCATGACACAGCACCTCAGTTTACATGGCAGATCAGTCCCTCTATATGTTACTAATTTAGCATCTTCCCAGCTGCTCTGCTTAGTCTCCACCATGATTAGCTCACATCTGTCAGATACAGGCCAGCATAGCCATACACCCCCCACACCTTTTGAAATGTGGTCCAATACTCCGCAGTATCTATTTTTCCTTTGGAACTACAGACTGAAAGAGCGCTTCACACCAAGTTTCCTTTGCCTTCTTTCTCTAATTTATGGACAGGAAGAAAGTTCCAAGGCAATCTCTGTCTTTCCATTTGAGTGCTTTTCAAGATTCCTGCAGTTTTCTATGGCCTGTACAGTTCCACTTGATGCCACATTAATTGGTTACAAACTGAATTGTCTCCCAGATAACCTTATAAGCTTCTGCAATAGTGCAAATGCTTTTTGGTTTTGCTTTGGGGAGACAGGATGCTGTCATATTTTCCTCACATTGTTTTTTGAAGACTTTGTCCACTCTGGATTACACCGGAGTATCTCTGTGGCATGTCTGATTAATCCTGTAAGGAATTGCATTGCAGATGTATCTTGCAGCGGTTGTATTTCAGTAGATGAACTGCTGGATATCTGAAGGTTTGACACTTCTAGCCAGCCAAATACCCATTCCTGCTTTTTTGTGCACAAATGGCCAATCCACTTCTTTTGTTTCTGTTCTTTCTCATTCCCCCGATGCTGTCCTCCCCCATGGTTTCTGTGGCAACATTTTCTGAATGTAGATATCCAAGAGGCATTCATTTTCTCCAGTACTATACTTCTGAAATATACACTTTAAGACCACAGAGATTACATTAAAAAATTGTTTGAGGATTTTTCAGGTTGCAATAGGGATCAGTTATAAGACTTTCTAAAGTCATGCTCTTTATGTTTCAGCTGAAGGCAAATTTACTATGTTTATTAATTTAGTTGCTAAAGAATGTTTACTTCTTAAGATCATAGAAAGTATCATCATTTAGTGTTATAGATATTAAAGTATCTTTTTTACAGTGAAAGGATGCATTTATGGTCAAGGCTTTATGTGCATTGACATTATTCTTAATGCATCTTGATGTGCTAGCCGTTTCCCATATATGAAGAAAAGACAAGGTGGGACATAAGTTAGCTTTATGCTTGTTAAGTTTTTTTTTGCTTGTTTAAAAAATTTTATTTTTTTAAACAAGCATAAAAACAATAAAACCCTGAGTGCCGCAGACTCGGCAAAACCATCTGTAGTCAGAGGTAGGTGATACAGGCACAAACATACCTGTACCCTGCCTACTCTTCAATTTCTAAAGACAACCTCTTTGGTTTTATGCTTGTTTAAAAAAATAAAAAGGTACCAGGACCCTGAGTGAGTCCTCCAGATTTCTGATACACATGCAGATGCACAAGCACATCTGGATGATTCACCTAATTCCCAAGCAAACACCTCAAGTAGTTGATACCAACAGCTACTGTACAGATCAGCTTTATTTTCCATGATGCCTAAGGCTGGGGCATGCAAATCCCAGGCGCACAGAAACCGAGGAGTTGGGTCACCCAGTGACAAAGCAAGAAAAAGAGGAATTCACAGGCGGCCGCCTCTCCACGCACCCCACTTCCCAGGAGGGACCCCGAGGAACAGCTTTGGCACAACGGCCGCTCCGCCGTGAGCAGTCACACTGACGCTAGGCTGGCATTACAGCGATTCAGTTGATAGGAGGTTAAAGTTTTCTTGGTTGCGTTCTGTAACTTGCTTTTACTGTTTAGCTGTGAGCCAGGCCTGCTCACCCTCCGCCCGGCTCCAGGCCGCGAGGGCGCGCCTCCCCTGGGAGCGGCTCGGCACTTGCACTGAAGAAACAGCCGCCACCCCCCCGCGCCCCGCCCGTCAGATTTCGGCTCTAGGACCACGCAGAGAAGAAAAAAAAACCAGGCTGCCCCAGCGGCCAGGCGCGGCCCCCGCCATCCCGGGGCGCGACGGCCCGGCGGAAGGGGGAGAAGCCCCGCCCCCTCCAACGGCCCTGCGCGCGCTCCCGGCCCGCCCCCGCGCGCCGCGCATGCCCGTTTGGCGGCCGCCGGCGCCGCGCGAGAGGGCGGGGGGGCGGAGCCAGGCGCGGAGAGGAGCCGGGCGGGGGGCGGGGCGCGAGGCGGCCCCGAGGCTGAGGGGCGGGGGGAGGGGGGGCCGGCCGGTGACCCGGCGGCGCTAGGGCCCGGCGGGAGGCGGGGCCGGGCGCGGCCGGGGCGGGCGCGCGGGGTGCTGGCCGCGCGCGCGGGGTCGAGGGCAGCGAGCGTCTGCGGTGCCGGCTGTGAGCCGCGCGCCCGGCCGTCGGGGCCGTCGGGGCCGTCGGGGCCGCGGGCGCCCCGCGGCGGGCGGGGGCGGCGGGCGCTGCCCCCGTCTCCTGCCTTCCCTTCCCTTCCCCTCCCCTCCCCTCCTGCTCCCGCCCGGCCCAGCCCGGCTCCGCTCGGCTCGGCGCTGTGATTGGGCGGAAGATGGCGCTGGGCGGATGGAAATCCTAATGACAGTCTCCAAAATCGCCTCCATCTGTACCATGGTGAGCGAGGGGCCGGGGCCGGGCCGGGGCGGCCCTCTGCCGGCTGCCGGGCGGCGGGGCCGGGGCCCTGGGGAGGCGTGCGAGGGGCGGGCTGCGGGGGAGGCCGGGTGTGCGCGGCGCCGCGGCGGGGGGCGGCGGGGAGGCGCCCCTGGCTCGCGGCGGGGGCGCTGCCGTGGGTGGGGATCGGAAGCGGAGCGGGGTTAATCGGCTTTGGGAGGCTTTCCGCGGTGCGGGCGCGGGCGGGTTTGGTTGGGCCGGGGGCGGGGGGTCCCGGTGAGCGGGGGGGGAGCCGCGGGGTCGCTGCGGGCCGGCGGCTGGAGCGCGCTGCCGCCCGTCGGGGCCGCTCACAGCGGGCACCCTGTGCCCGGGGTCGCGTCTCGGGGAGCGCCCTCCTCCTCCCGGTGCGGTTTGTGAGTGCCCCCGGCTCTCCGAGGAGTGCACCGACGGCGGGGCCGTGGCTGTGTCGCTCGCCGGCGGCCGGGTGCTCTCCCGGTGACCCGGGGAGGTGTTTGCATCCCGCGGGATCCGCTCCGCCGGGCGCGCCACGCGCGGGCGTGCGCGTCCGACTTGTTCGCATCGATCCAGGTCCCGACGGGAGATTCCGCCAGCGATTGCTGTTCCATTACTCTGTCCCGATACGTGACAGCTATAAGTAGATGCACCGATGTGATAAAGCTCTCCCGTTTTTTTTTTTAAAGCGGGGTGGGGAGCTCGGTGGGGTCACTGGTGGTGGGGGGCGGCGCGGAATTTCAGGAAGATCACCCTGGGTCAGTAGAAGTTACTACTTGTCGGGGAAGAGATGCGTCGGTGGTTCATAGCTGAAGATCTCACATCAGTGCTCTTTTCTACGTATTCCATGGCCAAATGAATATTCTGGTTCCCAAATGTATTTCCACAGGGAAAGAGAAGAGATGCTTAAGGGGGAAAATGCACCCTGTCCGTTAGTTTGTTGTTGTGCTGAATTGGGATGATACTGGCTCATAACACCAAACACTGGCAAATGCTTACATTTTACATTATTGGAAACTGATTTATCATTTTCATAAACCTTGCTGCAAAGATGCTTTAACATCTCAAACAGACATTTCGGAGGTGGCCCATGAGAATTTTGAGTGCATGTCTGTCAGCCCATGGGGTGAGATTGCTTGGGTGATGGTTCATCAGCGGAGGGACTGGTTTTTGCCATACAGGAGATCACATCTTTTCCTTTGGACTTGGAGAGGCTGGCTTCTTGAATTCATGAGCTGTGTACCGACATCCTCATATGGCCAAGCGTTGCAGGACATATGTACTTCAGGAGCCTGCATTCTGTGAGTAGTTAGATTTTAGGTGATACTGGTGAGGAGTCGGTGTGATTGATCCTTGAGCTAGGACAATGTTGTTCTATTGCAATTCTAGCAAACATCTTGACCACTAGTCTTTGTGTCAACATAAATTCAGTGCTGGCCTCTTGATTGAGGTCCAGTATGGGACCTCACTTTTCTGTTTCTGGACAGCATAGAAGTTGCAGGTCTGGACTGTCCAAGCAGCTCGTTTAAGATTATGCTGTATGTATGTTTATTAGAAATGACTTTATGTCATTGATATTTAGGTCAATCCTGAAACATTTTTTTCAACTAAAAATCTTCTTATGATTAACTGAAGTGTCTATATCCATGAGGCTGAAATTCTAATGGCAATTAGGTATTATCTGTCCAATCATAATCATGTGCACTGAGGTGGATAAACTCCAGGGATAAGGTTTTTCCTGTGCCTTTCTGGTACATGAGCTTTAATAATGGGACAGCTAGCATAGGATACCTGCTGTAGAAGTTTTTTCCACACTTAATATATAAGATTGTGCTTAAAAATATTTCAGTAAAGATACTGTGAAAGAAGCACTTGGTATTTACTGTGGAGTTGTTTCGGACAATGCAGTTATGGTCAGGCAGATCTTTTTAATTTTGACAAGAGTCATATACTCAACGTTTAAGCATATATTTGCAAAACCAAAAAGGAATATAATTGCTGAGTAATACTGTTTTGGTTTTTTTTTTTTCCTAGCAATTCTTCTTTGTGTCAAACCATTGCTTGATAAACTGCCAGACAACTTCCTAAAAATTCTTAAAAAGTTTTTCTTGCCTTTCCCAGTGCCTCTTACAATACCTCTTTTTGTGTGTGGTTAGTACAAAACCAGTTACGGGCAGTTTTTGTCAAGAGACAGCTTGTGCCTACACAAACCTAACATGCACGTACACTTACAGTCTGTAACAGAGCGGTCTGGAACTGTGTTGAAGACGCTCGTCCATAGCAGTTGTGTGTTTCATGATTTACTTTTTTGTATCCAAATTAAAGTTTCGCTTCTACTGACTTGCATTTTATGTATCTTATCCTTGTTGTTCAAGCTCTGAATGTTAGACAGAAATACATTATGTTTTACAGTACTTGCAGGTTGTGTGGGTACATTGACGAGTGATAGCCAGTATTTTTAGTTTGTTAGCCATCATGCCTTTTGAGATGATCTTGAAAGAGCACTTTTTTTTTTTTTTTTTTTACAAAGGGTTGGTTCTTTTGTGTGCTTCATTAGTTAATTGATCTGTACTTCAGTGTTCATACCAGTGATGGCAGAGCTCTTCGTGTAGCATTGTCTCCTAGTATTGTACGCACTTTGAGCTTCCTTGGACTATTTTGCTCTACATCACCACTCCCATGGTTCCTTGGCCTGTAGTAACTCTTAATTATAAGGCTGGAGACTGTGGAAAAGCAGTGGCAAACATCTTTGCCTTTGAGTGGTTTAGCCACTGTTCCTGTTGCAAAGTGGATGAGATTAAAAGTGTGATTGATTTTTTTTTTTTAATGTCTTTGCAGTAAAAGTAGAACTTGGCCTTTTACCCTCATCCATGTGTTAAACTGCAGTCAGAGTCTTACCTGACTGAATTATATGGGGGTTTTACGCGTGGCTAAGCAGTGGTGAAGTAACCCATGCTAACTGCAGTGAAGATGTGCCCCAGCCTACTCACCGTACAAGAGATTGAATCTGGTACTTCTGACTTTTGCTTCTCTTGTCTAGAATTCAGCAGACACTTGCCAGCAGTTGAAAGGTGTCAAGTCTTAGAGCAGCTGAAGCAAGAAAGATAGACATTACCTTTGAAGCTTAAAAACTACAAAGATGTCGATCTCAGACATACAGAAGGAAGTCGTAATGGTAGTAGTACTTGTTTTTCAGTGTTTCTTCTAGAAACTGGTTGATTATGTTAGCACAACCTGAAAAAGTTTAATGGAATTTAAAAATTATGCTAATCTAGAAGTTGTAGCATTAGATGTGAAAAACTTTCCTTCACATTTCAGGTGTTTTGTCTACGTGTTCTGTTCTTTATCTGCCAGTTTAGAATTTTATATACAGGGTCAGTGTCACTGAATGTCTTCAGTCATCGATTCAGACCCCCCAGACTGACACAAAAAATGGTATTTTGAGGCTAGATGTTGATTGTATGATTTAACAGTGTGTTCTGCATGAGCAGTCTTCATATCATACAATCCACATTTTTGTTTTGTTTTTGAAAGACTTGTGGAGTTACGCTGAAGGGCTGGCTGTTGTCCTTTTCCTGCCTGTCTCCTGTCTAAGGGTACCGTCACCAGTACCCTTTTGCTCATTTCAGTCACATTTGACAAGGATGAAGAAGTCTCAGGGGTACTTCAGTTCAAACAAGCACGTGGGGAAAAAAGGCAGCTTGGAGGAAACAGACCCTGGAAGTGCCCAGCGGAGGGAAGGCTGCAGCGCACCTCGCTCAGATGTCATAGCAGAGAGGCTTTATAAAAACACTTAATTGCAAAAGGAAGATTTTGTAAAACTGTGAGCTAGGTGTAGATATATGGTCTTCATTACTGCTTAAGGAATTATTTGTTTACAACAGGGTTTTCAAACCTGATTGTGAAATCTGCCCTTTATGTAAATTGATGTTTGCCAGAGTCAGCCGACAGCCAGAAATGGCTGTGATGTACTCATGCCTGTTCCTTCTAATTGCACTGTCTCCTCTGAAGCACCAATTATAATACTTAAACACTAATTGATGATCAGGTTAACAGATTCCACAGGAAAGTGTACAGAAGACTCATGCCGGAGGAGGTGAGAATTGAGAATTACAGCAAGGAAAGAAAAGTTGTGGAAAAACATAACTTTAACATGAGGAGGTGATAGAAAGGAAGGCAGAGGAGGAGAGCACTAATGTAACGCAGAGAAAATAGCAGTGTTAGGGTATTGCTGTATCCAGCTGTCTGACGTGCTTGGGTAGCAGGGTTGGCAAGAAGGAACATGTGCTGTGTCTCAGCCATGGCATTTCACACTGGCGTCATGACCTGAGTCCACCTTGATCAGTGGACGGGAGTGTTCAGGCACATGTTCTGTTGTGGTGATTCTGTTGCAAGCGCATTGCATTTTGGAGTATCTGTTAGACAGCTGGGGTAAGAACTTGAACCACAATACGGAGGTTCACTCATCTGTTGGAGCTCTTATCAGGAGAATGTTGGAGCTCTTATCGGGAGAATATTTCATTATAAACGTGACACTAAGATTCAAGCATGATCATGGCATTTGTCGTCATCATTTTTATAGATGTAACATGCTGCAGTAGGGTAATAAAAAGAGGAGTATGTACATTAGCTCTTTAAAATACTGGGTTTGTGACACTACTTAGTATACTAATGAATTTAGACAAATTTGTTTTAAATCAAAATATTAACATGACTTAATCTAAAACAAATCTCAAATATGAGACGCAAAGAAAAAAATTCTGAAGTTGTGTAGCTTTAAAGCAATATTTATACCAGCACAGAGAATTATTTAGTTGGAATACTGCTTAGTTGGATAAATTAAATTATATAAATGTTCCTTTTTCCTTTTACGTGTATGTATAGATATATTCACCTTGCAAGTTGTAAGCACAAAGACACCATGAAATCCAAACTTGGGCTCTAGTCTGGCTGATGAAATTTTTAGCTGTGTCAGTGAGAATAGCTTTTACTAGACAAAGCTTGAATATTTAGGTTAGTCATTTTTATAGTCTTTGTATTTACTTTTTAATCTCCTGAAGCAACTAATTTGTATTAAAACATCTACGAATGATTCTTTAAAAATGTGGTGAAAGTATGTCTGTCCATTAATTGGTATAGTCTACTTCTTTCTTTTTCAAATTTATTGAAGGAAAGAGGTGTGTAAAAGCCCTGTATAGGAGGTAACATTTGTTTTGATAGCTTAGGAAGTTTGCTAAAGTGAAATGCTTTTAGCAAATGGTCTATTTCAATAAAGTCTAGCTGATCTGGCAACTGAGGGGAAAAAAAAAACCCTCTAGATCTTTTGGTAGTGTAGAACCAGAGTGGTGTATTAACATAAGTAGACCAGAACTGGAAAACATTTTAACCATTTTTCATAAACACAAACTTTTTATAATTCCATTAAAATGGGAAATTGTAAAAGCAGCATACTTGTTTTTATGGGACGGGAATGATGTGGGTTAAAAAAGCATATGAAACATACCACAGTGTACAGTTTATCAACAAAGCAGTTGAGCAAATGTGTTCTTCCCCCCCACCACATTTTGGGTGATTAATGTCATACATATAATATATAATGCTTATATCTATCTGCACTTGTTAGGCAGTGAAAGATTTCTAAGGTCACCATCAGATTCTCTTTTAAATACGTCACAGACTTCCTATCTTGTCTGCTAGTGTAATTCGACCTTTAACTGAAAGTCTTTGAAGGTAATAGTTTTTATCTTTTAGGACCCCACTTAATAAATATCATTATGAGACGTGTTGCACCAACGCTATTGAAAATCCATCAGATCAGAGAAAACTAAAACAAAGGCACCTGATATCATAAACAGTATTACCCCAGGAGTTTTCTGGAATTATACAGTATAAATACAACTGATCTTATTGGCGGTATTATAGTTTTAAACAATATGATTTCATTCTGTATTAGGGGTAGTAAACAAAGTCCATTTCAAGTCTGGCAGCAATTGGGGTAGAACTGTAGAAGCATCATTACATCTTGTCATGTTTTAAAGGTCTATTCCATGAAAGAGCCAAGCCCAGAGATCTAATTCTCCAAGTCTCATCTTCATGTGTGAAAGTAATTTATCTTTTAATCCAGTATTCAAAACAGAAGGAAGTAAGACTATATTTAATTGCTGTGAAGGAAAATACGTTGTGTATGCTTCATGGGGCTCAGCAGGATGGGTTTGGTAGACATACCAAATGTGAAGAGAAGATAATTTTGTGCTATGCTATCATTTTCCTTGCCCAGGCAGAGATGGTTTTTTTTGTACTTGATAAAAATTCTTTTGTCTTAGCTCCACATGATTAGAATATACTGGACTATGTCTGAAATGAATTAATTAAGAAAATAACACTTATTTGTAAATATTTTAAAAACGTGAACTGAAACTACCCAAATATTTCATAGTTAGTGTATTACTAACGTGTGTTCTTTTGCAAATAAATGAACAGTGAGGATTACTGAATCCCACTCAGCATATTTCATTTCTGCTTCCTGGGCTAGAAACAGTATCAAAATAATTGCATTTCCATTTTGATTGCAGTTGAAACAACAGATATAAACTGATTTAATGTAGCTATTCTGTTTGTTGTTAATACAGATTCAGATAAATACACAGGAAAGTATGAATTCACATATTCTGATAAAACATAACTGAAAGAGTAACTTTATGTAATTCTTCTTTAACAGAAGATTCCATCAGTCTTTTTAGTTAATACGGTGCATTAATTAGCGTATGCTGTGAAAATCTGTATACTTTCACTAGTGACACAAACAAGAAAGAGTCTTTTAATATATGGTGCAAAAAAAAAAGCACTAGTAAATGAATGCCTCTATACTGAGATTTATTTTTTTGAATTACAATTTTACATTTCTAATATTTTATTCTTGTTTAGGAAAACATTGCTATTCCTGGTTACTGAGTTTCCCTTTTACTTGTAATGCTTTTCTGTCACTTAGGAAGAGTAAAAGTTCTGGGTTTTGGGTTGGGTTTTTTTTTGTTGTTGTTCACTTACCTATAGCTAAGGTCATTTTGAAGAAATTGGTCTTACATATACCTATGCAACAGGGTTTAGTTATGTGAGTCACCTTTTAGCTTTATTATTCCTTGCTTCTTGAGGGAGGTGGAGGGCATTGTAGGAGAGGATCTAGTATAATGTCTGTGAGAAATGGATCTTCAGAATTTTGACAACAAATGTAAGTTTTGAGATAAGAAATTTCTTTTAAAGGTGAAATTTTTGGATTTACTCAGGAAATTTACAATTCAATAAAGCTGATAAACTACTTAAAAGATGACCTGCCAAGTTATGAACTGCTATTTATTCTAGAAAGGGGTAGATCAACCCCGCTGTCCCACCCCAGTAAAGCACCAGTGTAATCTTCAGAGCACGTTAGGCTGGTTATGAATCAAGTCTTTGCAAAAGAAATGCTGCCTCCTAGGCTGAATAATAACCAGGTAGGACACTTAAACTGCAATTGTTTGCCTGCTTGCTGCCTTGTTTTTAGACAGTATTTTTAATACAGGGGGGCGCTTTTTTTTGCCCTTTAGACAAGTGCTGGGTGCATTTTCATTAGTGTTTTAGGCAACGTAAGGTGTGTGGAATTCTGAAGTTCTGCCAGGAATTCCAGTTTACCATCCTTTGGTTTGCATCTTGGGATGGTCTTAGAGTGCACAAATTAGATTCCTTTTGGAGGAAACTAAATCAAACAACGTGGTCCAGCTGCAGCTGGGTGTTCAGTCGCAGAGACAGCCTAGAGCTAATCTGGCAAAAACCGTCTGAAACCCAACGTGTGTGTGCCAGAACATAAGCACCAAGTATGCTTTACAGATTGGCTTTAGTTAGCTTATCCATATGTTAGCTGTTAGTGTGTCTCAGGAGTACTAGTTCAATGTGTAGCACCACGATAGTGTGACCTCTAAGGCAGTGAGAAAAGGCAATAATAGAAGTGGAAATGACATTTAACAATATTATTGCTTTAGCAAGTGAAAAACTAAACAAACAAATGTCTGCACTTTATGTTGGTGGGGTTTTTTACCTTTTCTATTGAAATGTACAGTATCAGGGTTTTTTTAGTTTATTTTAGAACTTTGGGAGAGTATATTTGTAAAACTTAAATCAAGAAAATTCAACTGCACTTAATTAAAAGATACTACACTTCCCTGCTGTGTTTTCTGGGCTTTGATTCCATAAACTGAAATAACACTCATTTTGTTAAGGTTAAATGTGTTAATTTATAGAAACCTCAAGCTCTTTTGAAAATTAAAATTGAGAAATTTAATTAAGGGCCTTCCATGGTAAACACAGATCCTTATCCCTTCATTAAGAAATTAGCATCTAAGGGGATTTTTATAAATCCATAGTATAGCCTTTAACTTGGTGGGAGAGATAAGCAGTAAATGTTGCACTGATTTGAACATGGTTAAACTAAGTTTACTCATGATTTCTCTCCTATCAGTTTGAAGTTAAACACAGGGTGAAGTGTACAGTAGTTCAGCTTTACACCAAACTTCCACTGTGTGTGAGAACACTCTTTGTAAGTTGATACTTTAACATTGTTTCCAGGATCAATTTCTATAACAAATAAAAGCTAGGCAAATCTTGTTTTCACGTTGTGTTCCTGTATATACACCTTAGTTGCAGACTTTCCCACTTTGTATAACTATGACAAATACGTGTTCTGTATACCTGTGTAAGTACTCTGTGCTGGAAGGAGGATAATGTAAGGCAGTGTTTGGGGATGTAGAGGTTTTATACTAATGTGATGCAACAACTGGTAAATGCTGGTACTGTTGCAATATTGGCTTTTTTGGACTTCTGTTGTGTCTCTGTTCCTTCCCACTTCTGGGTAATGACCTTGCGTGCTTCCAGTCAGAAGGGTAGTGGGTGTACTAACTGAAGCTGACAGTGTTCCTTTCCCCTGCACAATGTCAAAACCGAGTTGCTGCGTGGGGGCTGAGCACCTATTGTATGGGTTGTGCAGTGAGCCCCCCCAAAGAGGGGTTCATCTGGGGGTCTTCCCGCATCCCAGTTAAGTGGCAGAGGAAGTAATTCTATACTCTGCAGTGTGCATCACAGGCTGAAATCTCCCAAGTCCATCTTGGCTGATGGAAAAGAGGTGGACTCCACTTCTGCCTTGAACCTCTGCTGTCCTCCTGTCCAAAAGCTGATATGATACCGTACTAGTTGGTGGTGCCACAGTGTTCCCATCTGCATCTGTATTTGTATAATGAAGGAGTCAGCTGGGACTGATAATGTGTACTGTCATAACAAATGGAAATGTTTTGCAGTGAGGGATAGTTAGGTTTTGAAATAGCTTTTATGAGTCAGATGTGAACTTGCATTTTAGGGTACTCTTTCGTGCCCCTGCTGCGTACTGTGTTTTCCCTCTGCAACCAACTCGCTGTGCACAATATAAATGTTTACTTTGTGGGGAGGAATAACATCCTGTATGAGAGACAAAAAAGATTGCTGCAGAGGGAAGTCTAAGTAGCTTGAAGGTTTTTATATTGGTGTAAAACATCCTTGCTGTTTTAAAACATCCATAAACAATTGCATTCAAACATAGGTAATGCTGTGCTCTGAAACCATGTGGAAGTCTAAACCTTGAATGAAACAGCCTTGAATAATCAGAAAACAATAACAATACTGGAATATCCATAGCATGTCTGTCTTATTGCCAAGTCAGGATCTTTGTTGTGCTAGAAAACAAAATACAGTGTTCACATCCATACAAAACAGAAACATCAAAGTTCATACCGTAATACTCTTCCTTCCAAAGACAGGACACTGAGCAGCTACTCAACCCTAGCGTTAAAAAGAGAAAAGAATTTCCTAGAAGCCTGCTCTTGAATTTATTTTTAAAGAAGTAGAGATTTTAATAACAGGATAAAAATGCCTCCACAGTTCTGTTGGGTTTTTTTTTCCTAGGGTTTTTTTTTTGTAAGTATCCACCTTTCCAGAGCTGGTGGACATATTTCAGTAAGGCTGCTAAACTAAATATTCAGAAGTTGTGGAGTGCTTGAATCTTAAACGAGGTTTTATACCTTTTTTCCTTACCACCAACATCACTATTTGAGAACAGCTTCTAAAGTAGTAAGCCCTGCAGCCAAGTCCCCAGTAAAGGAGAGGCCTTATACTGGATAGTTGCAGGGGATATGACTGATGAAAAAGCAGCTGGGCTGTGTTGTGAGTGGAACAGAGCTGTACTGTCTCAAGTGTAGTTACGGTATCTTTTGCTCTATTCGAGTTAAAGTTGTCACCTCCTCATGGGCCTTTGACCGTGTGTTTCCAGTTTCAGAACTACTAAGCTAGATTGTGTAACCACTCAAGTTCTCACTAACTCAAGTTTTGCAGTACCACAATCACGTCATGTCAGATACCACATAATAGAGTTCCATTTTAATTTTATACATTTTGATACAGTTCTAATTTTAAATTGGTACCCCCCTCCCCCATCTGTAATTAATCTGTGAAATCCTGCATGCTGTTTTTAATGCAGGTAGTGATTTTGAATTAATTTTATTGTTATAATATCCAGGGCTATTTGCTACATCTTTAGTGTAAAGAACTAACTTGTTGGGAAGGAGTTGCATCTGTTTTTAAGATTCTTTGCTGTATACTATATACAATTTTAGCTTCACTTTGACCTGACTTTAGACTGGAATATTCATGCTCATGTATTAGTTTGATAGAGGATATATAAATATCAGTGATGTTGTATGCAACAAAAGGAATTTAGAGTTGGATACATTTGCTTTTCTCTAAAAGCAGTGTAAGAACTCATTAGAAAGTGGGTTTTATTTGTTCTCTCAGTTTTCCAAAGTAGAGTTTTTTCTGTCTCTAAATAAAAAAAATCCACGTTTCATTTGAAAGCCAGTGCTTATTGCACCAGCTCAGTCAACAGCCACTGGTTGGAACCACAGTAAACAAAGTTTCCTTCTCTGACTTGCTTTTTGAGGATCAGACTCAACAGATACTGCTGGGCAAAGGCTGCAGCATTTGTAATGCACAACAAAACTAACTGTTCTATGTTGTCTTTAAATTTTACAAAGTTCAAGGTATTTAGCAAAGTACTCTGAACATTTTACATTTTCATTGTATGCAGAACAGACCAGTCTTTTTGCTTCCTGTGAGCAATCTGCATTTCTTAACTTTTTCTGGAATGTACTCTACAGTATGAAAATTACACTTCTTAAGAGGAGCTCTCCATTTGGCCTTGTATCACTTGCTTTGCAATACTATATTGTCATAGAATCATAGAATGGTTTGGGTTGGCAGGGCTCTTAAAGATCATCTAGTTCCAACCCCCCTGCCATGGGCAATTTAATGCATTTATTAATAATACAATTGTTATTAAAGAAGGCCCACTCTGAAAATAAGAAATACAGAACAGCAAAACAGCACAATTGCATGAAAATACATTAAAATTACCTAACTTGAAGATGTTTTTTGAACAGAACATATTTGGAAACATATCTCTAAGGGATCTTGGATTATACTGAAATCATTTTCTTGTGGTGGAAGAGTGTTAGATTCTTTATTATAGGTATGTAAGCATTAAGTTATAGCACAGAAGACTTGTTGTCTCCTTTAAGACCTGTGTGAAATGGTTTTGTGAACAGCCTAAACATCCTGAGAGTACAAATCGACAGAGAGGTCAAAGGACTGATTTTTTTTTTTTCTACACTCACACCTAATATCCTGCCAACAAACTTCTCCTTGCTTTAAGCAACAGACTGACTAAACAAGTTTGGTTAATTTGCTATGTATGATTGTTGAGCTGCGTCACAAACTCCACTTTCTATACCACCACCCCAGGGTACACACAGGAAGGTGTTTTATCTGTTTTCAGTATTTAGTCAATAACTGTTTAGTTATTTTTGTTTTCATCTCTTGTGACTGAGAGAGCTTCAGTGTAAGTAAGTTTAGGAAACCAGAAGTTTTGTGGTTTGAGATCTGATGATGCTGGTTTGGTGTTAGCAAGGTATATAGTTGTGACCAGTTTTTCTGGGTTGGTTTTTTTTTTTTGGTAGGTTGGTTGGTTTTTGGTCGTTTATCTTTGGCAAAATACTTCACCTTTTTTTTTTTTTTCCCTCAACTAGTTAAATTCACTCTGTACATAGTTGCAATGCTAATATTTTTTTTACTGCTTTTGATTTTTCTAGGGCGCCAATGCCTCAGCTTTGGAGAAAGAGATTGGTCCGGAACAATTTCCAGTCAATGAGCACTATTTTGGTTTGGTTAATGTAAGTTTCAGTCCCTAACTTCATTACTTTGAAATGCCACAAGTGGATTTGTTAAATTACAGAACAATGACTGAGTGAATAATTAGAACACGGAAAGATATAGTCATCAAATATACACAGTTATTGAAATGTGTTTCAATATTCAGTGTATTTGTTGAAATATACTACTGAAATAACTGTTAAATTGGACTCTGTACTTACTACTTTATTTCATTTTCTAATTGTAGGGTATTTTTAAAATTACACTCTTGCTATTAAAATGTATGTCTTAAAAAAACCTGTTTAAAATATACAGCTTGTAGTTCATAATATGCCAATCTAAGTGAGTAAATACAGTAAAAGGAAAAAATCTGAGAGAGGCTGTTGATGACATGAAGTGTTCACATCTGCTGTTTGTATTAAGATTTAAAAAAAATACTGAACCCAAAGGGGAAAGCAGTGGTGGAAAAAACATACTGAATTGTTTGATTCAATCATTAGTTTTAAGGAATAATTTAAATTTATATTTCTGGCATTACCAGTGAAAAGTATGTCTTGTTAGAAATTGAATTAATCTGAAATGAAATACTAAACTGGGGCTTCAGAATGTATGTGTTTAAACTAAATTGATTTAACAAGGGCTATCATCTCGCTTTTCTTAATGAAAATGAGTTCTAATGCTGTCCTGCTATGATAACATAGGTCTCTACCTCTAGGGTCTTAGCACTGGGACATGGTGTGAGAGTCTGCAATCCAAGTACACACTGCAGTCAGTGAACACTCTTACTGATAAGCTGATTTACTTGCATCTCAAATGCCATGACTTAAATTGGTGATTTTTTTCCTTTCTCATGAAAATTGAAATACCTTCAAAATGAGGTGTTGTTTCTCTGAAAAGAGGAAATACACTAGTTTAACTGTTAATCCTTGTTAGTTTGGTAGCAGAGCTTAAGCTTTCCATCAATGCTAGTCTTGTCTTTTCTAAAATCTGTTATTCTATTGATAGATAATCTGGCTTCCTAATGTCTTGCCCAAGTCCAGATAGGATTTAAGACTTAACAGTAAAGTTGTATTATATGCCTCATCTTGAAATTTTACATATTTTGTACACTTGAGGAAAGGTTCAGTAAAGGGCAATCTTCCTAATATGTAATGAATTATCAAGAAATTCTGTTTCTGTAGTCCAGAGGGAGTAGGAAATTTCAGGGGAGATCTTTCTTTAAGTCATTGCCCTCAACCATACACATAAGAGGCGGGCAGCTAAGATACCTCAGAGTGCTCTTAACTTTCTGTGCAATATAGGAATGTTGCATATTTTAGCTTTAAACAATGAAAGTTTTATGTGTAACAAATAGTAATGGGTTTCCATTACATCTATGGCACGCTGGTGCTGCGTTTTTCAGGTACAGTGGTTGGTTAAGGAAATTCAGCCACATTGTTGCTTGGACTGCTTTCACACCTGTTCTACAGATGGTGTTTACTAACACAGTATATATGCCATGAATGTGTATTATTACAGGATTTAAATTATCAGGAAGAGGAAAGGTTGCTTCATTAACAAATTATGGCCAGTGGTCATTCAGAAAGAATGGCAGCTACTGATAATTAAAAGAAACGTTAGATAATTAGATAATAAATTGAGTACTATTAGATTGAGAAGTGATAGAATTCACAATTTTTGCCTTCATTGATTTCTCAGATTGTTTTATAGCAATCACAAGAAATGAATTTCTTAGAGGTTCATTCACATTTACTGCTAAACTTTTCTAATTTGTTTATAGATTTTGTTTGTCCTAACTTTGTCAAGAGTAAATGGAAAAAATGGAGATAATGTGGAAATCAATAGCTCTCTTCTAACTGTGTGATAGCTAGCCATTTGAGATGTCTGGAATGCAGGACAGGATTTTAAAGATGACAGTTCTGATACAGAGATGTTTGTGGTAAATGTAGTGTAAAAGAAGAGAAGGTAGAAGCACAGTCTTACCTCCGTTCCAGCTTTGTGGAAAGATCTAGGTTTTATTCAGAGGATGTGCTGAAAGAACAATTTGAGAGGTAAAAGGAGAAGTAAGAAAGGGCAATTATGGGACACACGTGGGAGACCAGATGTTTGATGGGATGTTTGAATCTGTCAGTGAAAGCTTTAAATGCAGAATTCAGCTTAGGCATTGAAAGGACAATGCCATTCACTAAATCACAGAATCAGGAAATGCTTGGGACACATGATAGGGTGGAAATGTTAATAGTATGTTGTCTCATGCTCATGGACAGTCGGGAACATCAAGTCTGTCTGTCATTATTCATTCTTTCCCTCTACAGTGCAGTAATGTGAACTATTCAAATGCATGTGCTTTGCAAGTTAAATCAATGATTTTATCCAGTGAGTATGAAGTAGTGAATGTTTGTCGTCTAGTAAGAGCTACTCTGGTAGCTCTTCAGCAGTTTCCTAGACTTCTAGAGAAGAAATTCTGGTTATTCAGTCTCTTGCAATGGATATGCGTGTTTGGAGAAATCCTGTTTACTGGTATGGCCCACTGCAACAAATAAAAGGTTGTCAGTGCTGCCAGTGCGTCAGAGTTGGGAGGAACCCTAGAGCTGCACAAAGACAGTGTTCCAAGTAGATCCAAGTTCTTGTAGATCTCTTGTTTGTGTTTGTAGATCTGTGGGGTTCAACAGCCAAGTTTCTTTCCAGTTGTATGTTGCATCAGAAGAGTAAACTATAAGGCTCTAAGCCTTAGTGAGTATGTGGTGGTTTTGTTGCAACTTTCCTGATTGTGTCTCTTTTTTTTCTTTTTTTTTTTGTAATTTTCATACTGGTTTGGGTGTTGTAACTTTGACTTAGGAATTAAAAAATAGAAAGGGGTGTGTGTGGGAAACAAAGTGTGCAGTATTTTTGTGAAAGGAAATAATCTGATTTCTCAGAATTTAGAAAAGAACAGTATGTACTGAAAAAAAAGAGAAAATGCGGTCTTTTACTTTTCTTAGATACATGCATCTTAAGATGGTCCTCACAGAAATAAGGAGGCAAGCAAGAAACCAGTTGAGAACGTGGGTTAAAATAGCTCTGCTGTATATAACCTCTATTACCTTCCCCTGAATGAGACAGAGGAGTTTTGGTAACCCATACAGGCTGGCAGTTTAAGATACAAATTTACCGTGATGGTCTTTCTTAACAGTTCTCTACCATTGTCCTGAGGCGGACTTCCCAAGCGCTGCGTTACGCTGTGCAGAGCTGGCGCACCGTACGGGTGCTGTGCTGAGGCAGTGCCACCCGCGCGGGAGGAGGCAGGCGCCTAGGGCTGAGCATCCAAGGAGCGGGAGTAGAAAGAAGTATAGGTGTTCAGTACCTGGTGGGAGGGTGGGGGGACTGAAGCAAGGTCTTTGGTGTTTTCTAAATGAAGGGTGTGCTTTTGCATTGGAGTCAAAGATGGGAAGTACAGTAGTGGTGGTGGTAAGGCCAGCATTTATTTCTGTAACAAATTCCCTATTTCTCAGTCTAGAAACCTCCCTCCCTTCTCCCCTTGTTCAGTACAGGTAGGATTATAATTTTTTAAAGATTAGAAGCTTTTATTTTAAAACTATTTAAAATTTTGAAGGGATGAAGACTGATGTTTTAGACATAAAACAAATGTGAACTGAATTTTCTTCAGGAGTTTGTATTCAGTCTTCTGTTGCCTACTGTCTTTCTGAATTTGGGTGAAGAAGACCTTTTATGAACTTAAGTCTGCTTGCTTTTATTTCTTGCCCACTGGCGTATAGGTTAACAAACATGCATATTAAATTAATCTGAATTTTATGCAGCTTTCTGAATTCCCTATTGCTTCATATTTTGGTCATCTCTCACTGATGTTTACCATTCTAATTAATTTATCATCAGACTGTTCCTTTTTAAAACTGGAATGTTGCAAAACTTCTAACTTGCTGCCTTTTCATCTTCTGACATTTGCTGTAGAAATTTTAGCACTTTTCCCACTTGATTTAATTTTAAGAACTTTCTTAACATTTTAATGTACTTCTCTTTTCATGGCTAGTTCTAATTATCAACTCATAAATAGTTAGCTTACAGTATTAAATGTTTTGACATAAACTTCTGTGTGATTTCATCTTCTTCCTTTAAGGAAAAAAGCCCTGGTTTTCCTCTTAAGTTCATTGACCTACTTGAGTGCAGATTTGGACCACAAAGAAGCTAATATAAGCATTTTCCCTAGCTTAAATAAATAAAAGTAATGGGTGTTAATTTCCTCACTTTTTATTATGGAGATCTTAAGACTTCTTAATATCTTTTTTTTTAAATAGACTTCTTACTCATTTTTTGAGTGGCAGGTATTTAGAAAGTAGTTCTTCATATTTCATTAATTTAAAACAAAGGAAAACAACTTATTTTTCAGTTTAGTGATTTAATTGCATGGTGCTCTTGTTTGTCATTGTCTCAATTGGGAGAGAGCAAAGAACAGTTACTTCCCTTTTATTCCCAAGAAGTAAAAGCTTTTAGTTCTTTTTTTCTGTTGAAAGAACCTGCTCTTAAAATATCTCCAAATATTGCTATGTAACAGTCTCCCCATCACAATATGCTTAGGATTTGCTACCCATATGTACTATCATCTTTAAATATAATGTAAATATGAACATTATTTTCACATTTTACACAACGCGTGTGGTAGGTATTTGCTTGAATCCACAGGCTGAGTGACTGCAGCTGAAAGGGTGGATTGCTTGCCGAGTGCCTTGTAAAGATTTTTCTCACCCTTTCAATGTTAGATAATAGATTTCACTGGAGGAGGGCAGCATAAAGTGAGAGTGGCTCTATCCACCAACAGCTCATGGTACCTTCACACTGGTGATAGGGAGGTTTGAGGTGTTGGGGTGAGCTGGAGACAGTGTCAGTGATCACAGGACTCAAGTGCCTAAGAACTGGAAACGAGTCTGGGGAAGAGGGACACCTGGAGTATCCTGGTATGAGGGGAGTTGTGGATGCTTTTCTTGCTGACTCTGCTTGCCCCCTTTCCATTGAGTGGCTTGCCTCCTTCAAAACGCCCATGTCCAAATTGTGCGTTCTTTTCCTTTCAGTCTTGATTTGAAGCTACCAACTGTGCTGTAGCTTTGCATCCTAGACAAGCCATGTTGCATTGTTTTAAGAAAAATCCGGCATGCCAATCCTCCTTCAGAATCCCCATGTCCAAACTGGGCATTCTTTTCCTTTCAGCCTTGATTTGAAACTACCAACTGTTGCTGTAGGTTTGAATTCTAAACAAGCCATGTTGCGGTGTTCTAAGAAAACTCTTGCATGCCAATCCTGTCACCCTAAAATGAGAACTGAGAACGTAGTAACAGGTTAAAGCAGCTATTTCTGACTTTGATCACACAACTAGTAAGATTTGCAGAATCCAATTTCTGAAGTGTCTGAGAAGCTCTGAATTTACAGCTGAATTTCTTTACAGTACAAGGTCATGCTGTGCCTGTTCTTCACTGCTGTGGCTCACTTGTGGTAGATGGGTATTTTAACCTGGGCATATTTTGGGAGCTGTGAAATTGGTAGTATTTGTTGAACATTTTGAGGTAAGTAAATGCAAAATATGGCTAATAAATGAAATTTACAAGTGAGACGATTATATAGTGTTGTTCAAATTTACCTGGGTTTTTCTTGCATTTATGTAGAGTGTACTTGTTAATCCTTTGTGAAACAGAAATATGCTTTACTATCACCTTAAAGTCAAGAAAAAATGACTTGCAGAAAATGTGCCCCTGCTTATGCATTCTCTTATACTTTGGATTTAATTTTACCCCTCTAAAGTAGTACAATGCAATCTAATAGACCTCTCTCTTATTTTATAGTTTGGGAATACATGCTACTGCAATTCAGTTCTTCAGGCACTTTATTTTTGTCGACCGTTTCGAGACAAAGTCTTAGCATACAAGAGTCAACCAAGAAAAAAAGAGAATCTCCTTACATGCTTAGCTGATCTCTTCCACAGTATAGCCACCCAGAAGAAAAAAGTTGGAGTAATACCTCCCAAGAAATTTATAACAAGATTACGAAAAGAAAACGGTAATTTTTTGTCTTTTGTTATGTAATAATGATAGCAATTATGATTTATTTTTGAAGCTGACATAATGGAATACCTACATATTTGTTACGCATGGGAAAGTGTCCTTGGTGCTGCAGTATAAAGAAGAGGTGACCCTAGAATAAGGGTAACCCTGGATCCGTTTTGAGAGAGAATCTTTGTCTCTCTCTTCCTGTAGAACTCGAGAGTATTGTCAGTGGCTGCTTATAAAATTGCTGGCTCATATTGCCTCTCTATGAATTGTATTTTTATAATCAAAAGTCACTGTAAGACTTTCGTTCTGTGTTTAAAAAAGCATTACTTTTCGAATGCAGAATCAGTCTCCCAAACTGAGTATGTGGAAAGGATGTTAAGACTTCCCTGCAAGAATCTAGCTTAAAACCTCACAAATTTTTAAATTAATCTAGAATTTATGCAATACTTAGCTTGACTTACTTTTTAAAGGATTAATGATGAATTTTAAAATCAGTAAGTAGTGTTTTGGCTGTTTTTTTGTTTGTTTCTTTAGTGTAATTGATATCCTAAATATCAGAAGCTTTCCAGACATTTTTAACGTTTTGTGTTTCTTACCTGCAGGGCTAGTTGGTCAAACTATTTTAGAAAATAATTCAATGTTAAAATATAAATGAAAACTTGCAGTCTTCTACTCAATTTGGATACACTATTATTAAAAAAATATATACATTTTTTCTAAAAATAACCGCTAGATTTAAACAAACAGTATGAGATACCATTTTTAACAGTGCTGCAAGACATGTTCATACTGTTGTAATCTCTCCAAGACTATATATGCAGACTAAAAAAAAAGTGCTTAAATGTTGTGATGACCATCTCTGTAGTAAAAACAAGAAATAAGATTTCATAATGACATTCCTAATTTGAAGTGACCCCTCCAGCAAATGCACACCGTGAGTTGTAATATTGTTGTTAAAAAAAGCTTTCAGGTAATGTACAGTCTCTTACCTATGCAGAATAGAAGGCTGTCATTCAATTCTTTACGTATACTTGAGTAAGTATGCTTGTATGTTTGATGCATTTACAGAAATAGTTCATTATGCCAAGAATGTTGACTAGCTATGAAAAATGTGGAGAATGGCTTAAATGGAAAGCAGAAAGTAAACCACAGGCGCCATAAAGTTCTTTCTAGAAAGTGTTCTTTTTAATCTTTAAATATGTCATGACTCTAACATTCTAAGTGGGAGAAGGCAATTGAAAAATCTTCATTAGAGAAATCAGGTGTGAAAGTTCAGCTCTTCTTGGCCCTTTGGGTCTCTCTTAATGGTGATACATACCTTTTCTGCAAATAAATGGCCAAATTGTCAGGCAGTGATTACATGGACATAATATATGCTATTAAGCGCTTACTGTAAAGGTGTATAATTTTGAACTTTAACAAAGAGTTAGTTAAAGAATCAGGTAGGTATGCAACACTGATCTAGATTCTGTTCCAGTCACTATCCAGCTATATCACGGTGATGACTGAGAACATAATCTTAATGTATTCCAGGCTGCAGTGCTGCTATTCCATCTTTATTTTCAGTGTCTTAATATAACATATATGTATTAATGAACTTAAAGCATAGATGGCTGGGAAGCAGCTGCTGGCTTGAAATCAGCCGAAGGGATACCATTATGTTTGCTTAAATCGTAATCATAAAATGAACAAAGTGTAGCTTTCATTCTGTTGTACTTAACGCTAATTTACTGACTGGGCACATAGCCCTGGGAGGGCTGTGATGCAGTGCTGTGAAGAACCTCTGAAGTGTTTTATCTCATGAGACTTGTAGCCCTTGTTCTGCCTTGATTTACCTGATTAAATAAAGACATTACAGTTGGCTAGATTCAGAGCTGAACTTACTCTTCTCAAAACTAGCGTGTAGTTCATGATACTTGGTTCATACTCTTGGCTGACCTATTGAAATACTTAACCTCTCCCAGTGATCTAAATGAGCATAAATTTTTCTCTACTTTGCTCTTAACTCAGGAATGGATTTTTTTTTTCTATTTGAAGTTTAGTCTTGGATGCCATCAAGTGAATAATAGTAAAGCTTCCATTTAGTCTCTGTATGCACTTCAAAACTTAAACTTCACTCAGTATCTTTTTCATTCATCTTTTCAGTCCTGGGAGCTATCCCTCCACTGAAGGCCAGTCTTGTAGTATATTCTTGAACTGCAAGCAAATTGCAGGTTATAATCAATTGAAGTAATTGCACACTAGAAGACTTGTATAATGTTAGCCAGTGATACAGGATGGTTTGGAAATTGGCGGGTAAATATCCTTGTAACAATTCCTGGTCATATAAACATAAAAAAACATAAAAAAGAGTAACTTGTAAGAAAGAGTTCAACTTCGTGATTTAATTTGTATCATTGCTATACAATGCAAGTATGTGCCAGTGAAACTTACTCCCCTTCCACTGAATTAATCCTAAAATTATCATGCTTAGAAATGTTGACAAACTGAGAACATGAAGCAGAAAGGATAGTGAATCCATTACTGTCTAGCCAACAAGTCCACCAGTTGTAAAGGTGCCACATATACCAATCTCCAGAAACAATATTTCAGCTCTTGAAAGACAAAGGGGCCTTAAAGATCACCTAGTCCCACCCCCCTGCCATGGGCAGGGACACCTCCCACCAGACCAGGCTGCTCACAGCCCCATCCAGCCTGGCCTTGAGCACTGCCAGGGATGGGGCAGCCACAGCTGCTCTGGGCAACCTGTGCCAGGGCCTCACCGCCCTCACAGGGAAGAATTTCTTCCTAATGTCTAACCTAAATCTGCCCTCTTTCAGTTTAAAGCCATTCCCCCTTGTCCTGTCACTACATGCCCTTGCAAAAAGTCCCTCTCCAGCTTTCCTGTAGGCTCCTTTAGGTGCTGGAAGGCTGCTCTAAGGTGTCCCTGGAGCCTTCTCTTCTCCAGGCTGAACCACCCCAACTCTCTCAGCCTGTCTTCACAGGAGAGGTGCTCCAGCCCTCTGAGCGTCTTCGTGGCCCTGCTCTGGAGCCACTCCAACAGGTCCATGTCTGTCTTCTGTTGGAGGCCCCAGAGCTGAACACAGTGCTCCAGCTGGGTCTCATGAGAGCGGAGCAGTGGGGGAGAATCCCCTCGCTCGACCTGCTGGCCACGCTGCTTTTGATGCAGCCCAGGGTGCGGTTGGCTTTCTGGGCTGTGAGTGCACATTGATGGCTCATGTTGACCTTCTTGTCCACCAACACTCCCAAGCCTTTCTCCTCAGGGCTGCCGTCAGTCCATTCCCCACTCAGCCTGTACTGGTGATTGGGATCGCCCTGACCCATGTGCAGGACCTCGCACCTGGCCTTGTTGAACTTCATGAGGTTCACACTGGCCCACCCCTCAGGCCTGTCAAGGTCACTCTGGATGGCATCCCTTCCTTCCAGCGTGTTGGCTGCACCACACAGCTTGGTGTCGCTGGCAAAGTTGCTGAGGGTGCGCTCAGTCGCACTGTCCGTGTTGCCAGCAAAGATGTTAAACAGCGCGGGTCCCAATGCCGACCCCTGAGGAGCGCCACTCATCATCAATGGTCTCCACTCGGACATCGAGCTGTCGGCTGCAACTCTTTGAGCACAACCATCCAGCCAATTCCTTATCCATGGGGTGGTCCATCCATAAAATCCACATCTCTTCAATTTAGAGAGAAGGATGTCAGGCAAGACACTGTCAGATGCTTTGCACAAGTCTGAGTAGATGATGTCACTTGCTCTTCCCTTACCCACCAATGCTGTACATCTGTCTTAAAAAGCCACCAGATTTGTCAGGCATTGTAGAGGACTGAAGGCAGTGGGTTGGTTAGCATTGATAATACGCAGCTGTGGCCTTGCAGCAGAGGCAGTGGGTTGATTGACATGGATGATGTGCACCTGTAGCTCGTTCTGCTAAGTGGTTAAATAGCACTGAGGGGAGGGGAGGGGAGGTAAGGGGGGTTGGGTAGAGGAGAAGCAGTGTGGTCTGACCTCTGAAGGAGATACAGCAGGGACAGTAGAATCTGACCAATGGTAAAGCCTTCTTACAGCCTACTAGTTTGATTGTGCTGCAACATTTGGTGCCCCGTGTGAGGCTGACTGAGTTGGACTCCGGCTACAACAAGGCATGATTTGTCCTTGGTGAAGCTGTGATGGCTGTCACCAATCACCTCCTTATTTTCCATGTGCCTTAGCACAGTTTCCAGGAGGACCTGCTCCATAATTTTGCTGGGCACCAAGGTGGGACTGACTGGTTTGTAGTTCCCTGGGTCGTCTTTTTTCCCCTTTTTAAAATTGAGGGTTATATTTCCCCTTTTCTAGTCCATGGGAACTTCAGCGGACTGTCACAACTTCTCAGATGTGAGGGATAGTGTTTTAGCTACTTCATCTGCCACTTCTTTTGGGACCTGTGGATACATCTCATCAGTTCCCATGGAGTTGTGTGCCTTCAGGTTCCTTAGATGATCTCAAACCTGATCTTCTCCTGTGATTCTGATCAGCTGAGAGCTTTTCGTAAGCTGATGCCCTCCTGTCCTTCCCCCCCCTATGTTTTTGGCTTAGTTTATAAAGTACACATTTTGAGTTGATGTTGTCAGGAATGATTCAGGATGTGAAATAAAGACTGGTTTTGAAATTTGACTTCTTTTAAAAACATTTTTGTAGTATAGCACTAACCAATTAATTGAAATTCTGTTGTTTTATCTTGTAGAGCTTTTTGATAATTACATGCAACAGGATGCACATGAGTTCTTAAACTATCTTTTAAATACAATTGCGGATATCTTGCAAGAGGAAAGAAAACAAGAGAAACAAAATGGTCGCTTACCTAATGGCAACATCGACAATGAAAATAACAGCCCACCAGACCCAACCTGGGTTCATGAAATCTTTCAGGGAACATTAACTAATGAAACCAGATGTCTTACATGTGAAACTGTAAGTCTGTATATACTTCATAAAACTAATTCTTCCACGTTTCAGAACCTCTGTTTCATGATTAATTTCTTTCAACAAACTAACATGCTAGATCAGTTTTTCTTTAGAAATTTTAATGTTCCTATGAACATTTGCTTTTTTTGGTGGTGGTTGTTAGTTAGAAAATTTCAGCAGCTGATGCGTGAAATGTAGGGAAAGGCTTTTGGTCAATATTAGAAAAACGCCCAACTGAATTTTTGTCAGTGTGATCATAATCAACTTCATAATTTGGGTTGGAAAATTCTAAATTTATGTATTCCTAAGAGCAATGAAGCCTGCTACTTTGGGATGTTGACTTCTCAAATTTAATGTCTTGATAACTTAATGTCATGCTTAGTGATATGTTCCTTGAATAAGTATTCTGAATCAGTTACCACCAATTTCTAGTTTGTAAATTTAAAGCCACTGAAATCAAGGTACTGTGGTTGGCTCTTGGCATCGAGACGTAGACTGGGGTTCTCAAAGAACATCTTAGTGTGCAGAAAAAGTAATCCTTTCCTAAAAGTCTGTCCACCGGAATTCTTCTAATACTAGACCCTAAGAAATAAACTCCTTCTTTGAGTAAATGATACTAAAATTTTCTTTGAGAATAGCTCTACAATAAGAGAAAGCATATATTTCAGAAAAAGCTTACAGCCGGATTTTACCAGCTTGAGAAAGAGAAAAAGCAGCACAATTTGAAAATTACAGTAATTCTGTCATGGTCTATGCCTTAGATATTGTAAAAAGCTAAATGACTGGGTTTTGTTCAACTCTTCATACCTATTTTCCTTAATTAGGTAACGCACATATTTCAGCATGGCATTGGAAAGGAGGAATTAATCAGATTAAATCTATGTAATTCACATGTAATTTTCTCCATTTTCTAGAAATACTCCGTCTTTTATTTTAAAGAAAATACCTTCCTAATGTTGTATGTAAACTGCAGGCATCAGTAGATCATGGAATTTTGAGTAATCTAGGTGCTGATGTCTAGCTACGGTATGTTCTTTCCTGGTAGATTTCCCCTCCCTAATAAGTATTTTGTGGAAACTGTCAATTGCTTCTCTTTTAGTTCTTGAAGTGATATTTTTTTCTTCTTGAAAATGAGTTTAGCTTAGTTTCTTAACATGACAGACATCATTATCTTTCCTCACTATGGCTTAGTGAATTACTGCTGTCAGGATTTTGATCTAGGTACAGTCCTTAATACAATTTTAAAATGCTGACATGCTCTTTACAGCGTATTTTATTAGTTATCAGGCCTATCACAATTCTTGAGAGTTCCACTAATATTGCTCAGTTCTGTTTTTCTTTTAGCCATTGCTGAACAAGGTACACCATGTCTGTTTGCCCCTATGCCTCCTTGGAGAGCTGAATTTTATATTCAGTCTTCTAATACACATTGATTTTAGTATATTAGGGCCTTTTGTTTTCCAGGTCCTAATAATCTGCAAACTATTTTATCAGCTTCTGTCTATCCGATACATCAGCTTGTGTCTAATTAAAACACAGTGTTCTGAAAATAAGCACTTAGAAACACATTTAGGCACATTAAATAAGTAATATTACTGTGAATAATGCCTTGCTTTCAAATGCAGTCAGCATATATGATTGTTTTAATGTTTATTGCAAGCTGTTGGCATTTGGAGTCTTTCTGTGTTTAAAGATATAACTTGAAATGTCAGGAGTACTTTGATATAACTCATGTAGAAGACGACAGCAATAGTGGATGGATTTGTGCTTCTTAATGATAAGACAATAACCTTAGTATATTTTTAATTAAAATTTGGAATTTAATACATACTTAAATGTAAAGCATAATATATCTTTGGTCTCAGTGAGAATGATTATCTTCTAACTGGCCAAACCTACTCAATGTTCCTAAAATCAGCATGGCAAGATTTTATTCTAGTTTCATTTGTCCTTATAGAGAAGAGCTTCTTTCCAGGACACATGTCACATTAGCCATGTATTTAAGATAAAAGATTAACTGACTAAAATTTTATGCTCAGTTTAAGTATGGGCATATATGGGATATAAGGAACATAGATATTAATTCTTTAACAAAGATTTGTGTCATGGATCAAACCACACTATAAACCAAATAAGTATCAAAACAGATTATAAGTTGTCTTTACATGCTTTTAATGTGATTTATTGTTGTGATGCTTTCCCCCATCCTTGATAGAGGCAGTAGTTTTGTGGCTAATTGATAACAATTATCTAGAAGTTCATTGGTTGTACAGGTTTCTCTCACAATTTAAGGAAAGAGTAACAGTAAACCAGAAAATAATGTAATTGACTTCATTAAGATTAAATTTGAAACAGCTAAATGTGGACAGTACTTCTACAGAGAAAAATAGGAAATTGTAATGTTTTTCTCCAGCTGGTGGTCTTGCTCTTGTGTTCAAATGCCTCTACTAGACATAAAATGCTTTGGGTCAATTCTACTGTGGACTGGAGAAGGCAATAAGGAAAATCTCAGTGGTCTTTTTTACAGGACTATTATAGAAGCATTAAATATACCCTACTGTTGTTTGGTTGGGTTTTTCTCTCTCTCTTTTTTTTTTTTTTGTTTGTTTTTGGAAACCAAGATAAATTATGCCCTCTGTTTCAGCTTCATTTAAAATTAGGTTCTGTCTTAGCACGCATGGGAGCCTACAGCTGCAAAAGCTCTTTTGTCAGTGAGCTGGTTCACATTGCTAGTGAAATTCCAAACTGAAGAAGAAATACAGATTCCATGAGTGTTAGCCTTCTGAGTTTTCTGTCCTGCATGGCATTGCTCATCAGAGCACAGCTGAGCTGTTTTGAGTGCAGACTACGTCCTTGATGTGAGAACAACATACTATCCCCTTTAGCCAGAGTACTGAAACACCCAAATTCTTCACTATTATTCAGATGCTCCTGTTAGGAGCACTCAGGTGGCTTTTTGAATGCAAGGTGGCTTGATTCTGCAAGTGATGAGGTTTTCTGACTGTGTCCACCTTCTTTTCAGTTTATAGATGGTTGAAATATATAGCTTTGTTGACTTTAGTCTAATGAACTTAGTGATGTTTATTTGAAATGGAACCTCTACAGAAGGGCAGGGTCAGGCTGGTTAGCGTGGAGGCTGGCATTTTTATTGTTTGTTTTTTTTTTTTTTAATTAAAACTGCGTGAGTTTGTTGGGGGAAAAAAGTACTGCTCAAATATTGATGTTCAAACCAATCTTAAAAATGAAGAACAGCAATTTCTAAATAATCAACATGGATGGAAAAAATCCACTTGGCTATTATTTCAGTACAGCCTTTAGTGGTTCCTGATGATCCTAAGTACACAGTGGACTGGCTAACCTGAGGGGGGTTCTTTAGGGCAGTATTATCAGTTTTATCACTAAGAATGGAAGAATTCCTTTTGTGAACTTTTGGGTTCAGTACCAATGTCTTTTGAACCAAGCACAACATAATCCTTTCCTTTTCTTCATCTCCTCCCCACCTTTGGAGCTTTCGCGTGGGATAAAGCTGCCTGTGAAATCTTTATTGTTTCATGGAATTTTCTTTGATTAGACCAAGAAAGGAAAAATTATCTAATTGCATGACTGAGTAACACTGATCACATGACCCCTTAATTCCAGCTGTCCTAGCTGAAGACAGCAGCAGAGTATTTTCCAGAATTGATTTTTTTTTTTTCCTGAGCCATTCTTAATCCCTAGGGTGAGATGATTTCCACCAGCGTTCTTAGTGTTATGAACTCAAGTTTGGTAATTCCAAAAGTGGTTTGCAGTGGGATATTTTGAAGAATAGTCCACACAACTAAACCATAGTGCATCCCTGAAGACAGGAAACGTGCAGCCCACTGAAGATGCAGGTGGCTTTTATTTTCCCACCCTAAAAATATATTGGAAGTTTTCCATATATGTTCTGTGATCTCTTTAAAAGTATAAATGTTATGCTTCAGTATCTAAATAATATAGGAGATGTGACGTATACTGGCATAGCTGACTTTTTTGTATATTACACTTATTCTTGGAAAGATTTAGGTACAGAAGGGTGGGAGGAATCCTTGCCTAGTCCTCTCACAGGTATTAACAGAAGCTTTTAAGTTAATTTCATTAGTTTTGGGGTTTGCCCTATGGTATTAATTCTCAAAAATAGTTGTCTTGACCACCTATGTTTTTCTTTTTATTCTCCATTTATGCTGCCTTTAGGAGCTGTGTGTTTCTCATCTCTTGATAATCAGAGAACAACTTTCTAAATTTATTTTTATTCTGAATTGAAAAGGGAACATAAATCTCATGTTTTGAAGGTCAACTTTTATCAGTTGTCCTGTAGCTGCCTGCTTTCAATCAAGAAACTGCAACCAGGCATCTTTTCTAAAAGCATTTACTTTTGTACCTAGGAGTCATAAAAGGCAGAGGACATCCTCATGAGTGGCATTGAGTATCTTTAGATACAGAGAAGAAACACTAGCAGACAAAAGTTAAAGTTGCAGATTGCTGTTTCCTAAACCTTTTAATAATGTAGTTGATTTTCAGGGCAGCTGTGGATTTTGTCCATCACCATTTTTCAGGATTTGTGGTGGAATGTATTCTCTGCTTCTTGGAATTTCTTCTTTACTTTGTAAGGAATGGCTGTGCACTGTTCTGCCTCTATCAAAAGAAGTTGCAAGCTGTCATTTACCAGCAGATTTGCTATCTGCTGCTCATTGAAAGTATGAATCTAGCCAGGAAGAGGCTTCAAAATATTTGTGCTGTTTTGTTAGGGACACTATGATATGCAAATACATAGCTTTCCATTGGAAGGAATCATAGGGGAAGAACAGAGGTGAGAGCACTAAAAAGAAGAATCCCAGTGATTGTATTCTTCTGAAAAGAGTGAGGTGCAGAAGGAACTTGGTATTAATATTGTTGAGCTGAAATGACAGCATAATGACAGCTGGCGTTATATACCCTCACAGACACATACATACTTCCCTCTTCCTGAACAAAATCAGAAACAGAGATCTAGCAAATCTCTGAAACAGAAAGGCCACTTATAACAATTTTAAACAGCTGTTATAAGGTACAAGATGCATTCTGTCAGTAGGAAAATGGTACTGAAGAACAGAGTTAAGTTAGTATAACTTCTTTTAACTATAATCTATTGTGTTTTTTTCATGCAGATAAGCAGCAAAGATGAAGACTTCTTAGACCTTTCAGTTGATGTGGAGCAGAATACTTCAATTACTCATTGTTTAAGGTGGACACAAAAATCTGAATTTTCATGATTTGTCTTTTGTCTTTTACCTAGAAAGCAGGAAGCAAAACTAAAAGCTCACGGGCTTAGCAAATTCTAGCTTATGTAGACCTAAGAGTATAAAATTATGTTTATATTGTACCTGTTTATATTTCAGACAAGAAACTAGTATCTATAGCTTTTTTTTTTTTTTATTCAGGGGTTTCAGCAATACAGAAACTCTGTGCAGTGAATACAAATATTACTGTGAAGAATGTCGCAGTAAGCAGGAAGCACATAAAAGGTATATCAGACTTGGGGGAAAAAAATAACCCATGTATTTAATGAAATTACTGTTGTATTTCCTTGTACGTGCGTGTATGAGGCAGGAGGAGAATGTTCTTTTTCCCTTAAGTTTTTTCACTCTTCGTCCACTTGAGAGTAACTTGGTGGCATTCCTCTAGCTTGAATTCAATGAGCCTAATTCCATGAGTAATGAGAATCCATATAAAGCATTTTGGGACTCCTTTGATCATTATTTGTTTCACGAATGAGAAAAAGAATTGTCTTAAGACCAAAACTAAGTTAAAAAGACAAGTTAAACCAAACTTCCAGTGACTAACCAAAGATTATGGGCAATGTTGAAAAGTCACTGATTTCATGTGACTCTTTAAACTTTGTTGTGACTTGGTAATATATCAGTTTGATTGCACTTTTTTCCTGATTCAGTCAGACTGAGGCCTGTAACTTTTTTGTTAACTGAGTTTCTGTTTTTTTTTTTATTTAAAATTTTATAATTTTTATTTAAATTTATTTAAATCTAAATTAAAAAATAGATCTATTAAAAAATGTACACTTAGTTGTGCTAAACTTCTGCTTGACAGTGCTCCTGAAAAGCATCAGAAGCTCTGTGCAATCCTGAAATTCTTTTTGTTTAAAAACAATTCTTGTCTGCCTAATAAGTCTTGTAGTCTTCTTTGAAAAACCTCTGATTTTTGTGTACTGTGTGTTATTTATGATCCGAGAAAGTATTTGGTTGAAGGGATGGGAACGCTCACATGCTCTACTGGTTATACCACTGATTTGGTTTACCATAGGTTCAGCGCATGGCTTTTGGCATATCTCATCTGCAAAATTTGCCTTCACGCGTTGCCTAAGCCTACTAATCAGTGTGTATTAGAGGGTGGTGAAGCCAGGTCTGTCCTGTTGTTCTCTGTTGCCTTAGCTCTTTTTCTGTGTGGGAGGTAATTGATCCCTGACCAATATAAGCTGTGTTGACATAAACCTGTGCTGTAGGCACTGCCATACTGGCAAAACACGGCTTTTATTGTTTCTGTTTTGCTTTTCATGTGGGGCTTAAGTTCAGTTTCACTAGTCATAATTTTCTTCCATCTCTACAACGTGGAGCTTATCTGCCGTAGTGTCTACTCAACTAGCAAAGGTGGGGTACTGTTCATCACCAATGAAAGAGCTCCTATTATCAAACACAGTTGCATTATAAGAAAAGGACTTCATTTTGAAAAAAGAAAGAGCAGAAATTGTATCCGTATCTCAGAAATATAATAAAAATGTAACTCTCACTAAAAATAGTTGCTTCTGTCATCTTTCTGCCCTTCTGCTTTTTTCATTTCCTAGCTCCCTTGCAGGCCACGGAAAAAATTTGAGTCTAGCTGGGTTTCCTACAGGTTACCATCAAAGTTTAATGAGAAAAAGGGAAGGAAGATGAGTATTTTCAAGGATTTTATCCCCAGCCCCCAATCTTTTGAAAAAGGATTGTCTTGCACAAACATGTCCTGACCTTCCAAAGACATGGTGGTTGGTAGATCGTGTCTGAAACCTGGGCTGTATGGTTGAAACTTTTGAGATATCTTTCAGGGCTGAAGGCAGTTTGAAAAATTCAGCAGAGTGCTGATCTGACGCAATTAGCTGTGCCAAGAAGCAGAGTGCTCTGGCTTGGTTGCTCTGTTCATATGGGCAAATTTATTACCTGGAGAGTGGAAGTCTCCCTGCTGCCAGACCAGCGGTGGGTGGCTGGGAGAGGATTTGTAGGTGCTGATGTGAGGTCTCAGTACCTGAAACTAGGGAAAGGTGCCAGCGAGCGCTTAGTAAAACTAGATTGTAACTTTCTGGCTTTGACTGCCATAAAATAACACTGGCAACATTTGTATAAAGTCACTGTGCTAGGGCACAGTATTATCTTGTTTTGATAGGATGAGGTAAGGTGGGCTATTTGTATCCCTTGGTAATGTTAACGGAATGGCTTGATACCAAAACTTGGAGTAACACATATGTAACAAAGTGGTGTAACAGCTTATTTTAAAAAGCTTGTTTGGCTTGGCTGGTTTTACTGAGAAATTCAGCTGAAACAGGATCCCTGGAACAACTTTGTTGCAATATGTCCACTGTACACCAAGTGGGATCTAGATTTTGCTTTTGGGACCTCAGGAAAGCTTATGGGTAGGTATGTTTAAAAATTGAATTCTGTGCTATGCAGTCATTATGTCTAAACTATTATGTGGGTTCATAATGGCTGTTCATATTATGTATTATAGCTTTCTATTTTAAATACATTCACAGTTCTCTCAATTGTTAAAACCCACTTTTAGTTTAGCTATGCAGGATATATTTTTTAAACAGCTGACTGTCGGATCTTTTAATGCTTGCAAAAAATTTTAAAGACTTCAATAAGACAGGTTTCCCATCTGTTGGTATCAACTGAATGTTTTGGATGGATGTTGGAAATACTGTTGGGTTTGTGGTTTGTTTTCTTTTCCCCCCCCAGGATGAAAGTAAAAAAGCTGCCAATGATTCTAGCTCTCCATTTGAAGAGATTTAAATACATGGATCAGCTGCATCGATACACAAAACTCTCTTATAGAGTAGTTTTTCCTTTAGAGCTTCGTTTATTTAACACCTCAGGAGATGCCACCAATCCTGACAGAATGTATGACCTTGTTGCTGTGGTAGTTCATTGTGGAAGGTAATAACTCTTATTTTACACAACAGATTTTTTTGTGTAACTATGTTTAAAAAACAAAGCAATGCACTCAGTATCACATTACTCTAATAGCATGAAAGACCTCTTAAAAGTTTCTTAGGAAAGAATGCGTTGTGGGGAGATGCTACCAATCCTGACAGACCACAAGGCTTTGTTGCTGTGACAGTTCATTGTGAAGAGCGATTACAGTATATTTCACATCACAGATCTTTGTATGAACTATATTTAAAAAAAATGACAGAACACGCAATATCATACAATTCTAATAAGATTTAATGAGTATTTTTAAACAAACTTTAAAAAAAGTTCCTTAGGAATGAAAGCATTATAGAACAGATTCCTCTATAAAGAATTTCCTTTAAGGTGTTTCTTTTTATGGCTTGAGCAACGTTTTCTGAAATATATACATATATTATGAGTTTTGTTGATTACTTCATTTCCTTGTTTTCAAAACATGACTGTTAGATTTGTTTGATTTTGCTGTATTCAGCAAGTGTTTTTGTGGCTTCAGGTCTTAAAATCAGGGCTGCTCCTCAAACTGCTTATTGAGTAGATAGAAGTTGAAAACGGTGATTTAATACCTGGAATCACAGAATAATTTTCCTTGTGAGGTCAGCTACTTGAAGTTCAAGGCAGGGCTAACTTGGACATTAGATTAGGTTGTACTAGGCTCGGTTTCATGGCTAGGAATGCTGATTTCACTGCCTCTTTGGGCAATTTGTTCCAGTCCATCAGCATTCTCACATTGATATTTTTTTTTTCCTATATCCAGTTAGAATTTCGTGACCACTGCCTCTTGTCCTTTCACTGTGCGTTTCTGAGAATAGCATGGCTTTGATTTCTTTATAACTCTTCTTTTTGGGTAGTGGAAGACAGCAGTGGGATTCCTTGTTCAGTCTTCTCCAGGCTGAATAAAGCCAGCTCCCTCAGCCTCTCTTCGTCCATCTGGTGCTGTAGCCCTCTGACAAATGTAGTGACCTGCCACTGGGCTTCCTCCAGTTTATCAGTCTCTCCCTTAAGCTGGCAAGGTCATGTCTGGAATCCCGTGTCCAGTTATGGATCCCAGAACGCACAGTGGCAGGGATTATCACTTTACTGCTGGCTTTCCTCTTACAGTCCGGTCCAGCATGCTCCCAGCCCTGTCACCAAAATGATGCTCTGCTAGCTGACAGCTGATCTGGTGGACCTGCTGGGGCCACCCAGCCAGCTGGTTTGCAGCTGGTGCAGTTGGGTGGAGTTAGTCTGGCACAAGACTTTGCCTTTGTACTCAAACTTCATGAGGTTCTTATCAGCCTTTTCTTCCAGCTTTCTGATGTCCCTCCAAATGGCAGACCTGCCCTGTAGTTGGCCATTTACTTGCCTTTTGTCCCACCCACGCACCCGTTCTTCCCCAGATAGACCTAGGATTGCATTAGAGTTAATGACTAGATCTCAAGTTGGGCAGGTTGGAAAATAAGCCTCACTCAAGCTGTAGCCTTGGGAACTTACCACTCTGAGAGCCACGGCAGGAGAGGAACCCTGCTTTCATTGAGTTATGTGGGTGGTACACAGATCTGTCCCTTGCAGGTGGCAACCTTCCTTCCCTGGTCTAGACAGAAAGATTGTACTAGTGCTGTTAGCTGGTTAAGGCACCTCCAGAACTGCTTTAACTAGTTGTCTGCTTTTGGTTTTAAGGTTCAGCTATTTCAGAAAGTGTGTTATTTCCTTACTTGAAATCTGTTGAGAAATACAACGTTTTTAAAGTTGGGGGGGTTTTTTTGTGTCGTCATTGTGGAGAAATTTCTCATCTGCCATAAACTGAAGATCTGTGCATTATAACAGGTTTAGTTTAATTGGGAGCCCTTCTCATTGCTGTGAGGATTCTTGAGACTTCTAAATTGTCAATTTAATTCCATTTTTATTCACAGTGGACCAAATAGATTCCTGATTGAGACTGTATAGATGAACAGCAGTTCTACAGCTTTTCCTTGCTGAAGATCAGAAATAGTTTGGGATCTGTTTTGTCCCTATGAAACACCAGAATGTTTTCTTGACTTCACTTCTCTGTCTCTCTCTTTTAAAAATTTCATTTATATTTTCAGTGCCTGTGCTGCTTGTTCCTCATTGGAAATTATAATCCTTTTTTTAGCACAATATTAAATGTAGAGATAAGTAAGACGCTATTATGAAGCTGATATAAGTGGAGGGGGAAAAAAGAAAAACATTCAAACAAAAATTGTAGTAGTAGCCATTTTAATTACTGTTAAGTATTGCTTTTCTACAAGAAAAAAAAATTAATGGCATAGATTTCCACATATGTGTGTACTATCTCTGTTCTTTTCTGATTTTATTTTACAGTGGCCCTAACAGAGGACATTATATTGCAATAGTGAAGAGTCATGATTTTTGGTTGCTTTTTGATGATGATATTGTTGAGGTAAGCCTTATGTAACCCTGGACTTTTTTTTTCATATTGACCACAGTGCATGGACCCCCTTTGTATATATAAATACTTAAAAGTAAAAGGACTGGTATGCTAATGAAAAGAGGGCTCAACTCCAGTCTAAATAAGCAGTAACTGTGAGTGCAGAGCTGTGTCATACAATTTGACTGTACAATACTTTGAATTGCATTTTGGTTTTATACTTCTGGAAAGAATCTTCTCTGTTTATGGCCACTGTCTTTCACCTTTGTTAAATTAGCCATTCCTGCGGCCAGAAGACATGGCAAATAAAGATACAGATAAATTGATTTTACTGCAGTTCTTTTCTGAGGGCAATTTGTTCCTATTTTCTAGGAGCTTATGATTTAATGGAGTGGGTCAGTCTAGTAGTCTGTTTTATTAAGTATTCTGAATTGTTTCAGATTAAGGTATAACATATCAAAACAGACAAACTTCAGATTTTTGAGATTTCACCCTAAAATTTAAAAGTTAATCCCTGAAACAGGAGCCATTTGCTTCTGGTCGTGTTCTTGCTAATATTAGCCTTACTTCCAGAAATTATTCTTACTGAAAAATAAAAATGTTTCTAACTAATTTCTTGGAACAGCAGAATTCCCTTTACCAGTTTTGACTTGGTCATCTTTCTGTTTCATCAGTTATCTTTTGTTGCTTATTGAAAGATCAGAAACTGCTGGTGTCCCTGTAGTAAATCATCTCGCATTTTTTGCTTGTTCTGTCATCTCCTTTCTTTTTCCCCTTGTCTATGCTTACGTGTGAACAGAAGTATGATTGTTCTGTTGAAGTCCTTTCCTTGACTTTCTTTGAATTAATTGAATTTATAAAATAAATAGTTTACATGTTCCTTACAATATACAAGAACTGCTTAACTGAAAAGAAGAAAAATGAGTGAGACAAGTATTGGACTTACATTGTTAATTGGCAGGATGAGTCAAGGGCATTGAAGGGTTCTTCTCTGCAAGCCACATTATGGATGTTTTTTCACACAGGAAATTACAAACATGGAAATATATGGAGCTGTTGGGAAAGTAAAGGATTGCCTCAATCAAGATACACAGTAAATTGAAATGTCTTGATAGGGTCAAAAGTTTACTTTCCTCCAAGGAAAAGAGAGCAAGCTGTAGTAGATTTCACATAATTTCACAAACATCAGGTACAATCTTTCCAGTTTCAAAGCAGTAATACCTGGCAGTAATGTGTTGTGTGTATCGGGTTTTTTTAACACTTCTAAAGAGGAAGGAAAGAATCCTTTTATTCCTAAATCTAAACCATCTCGTTAACGTGTAGGCCTATGGATCTTCAATTTGGAATGGCTGGCTCCTTCCTGAGAGAGGTTTCATTCCAAATAATGGGACTGAGATTAAATAAAATCTGCCTAAGTAAAGGAAAAATTATCTTTCCACCTTTTTGTTGTTTGTAGCTTAATTGCCTTTGATTTAAAATGTGGCAAAAGAGCTTGCTTTCAGTTTCTTTTGTAGCCAAAAATAACAATGAAAATTAGACAATACTCTTTTCACCTTCTCAACAGAGTTTTTGTTTCTTTCCCCTGAAATCTTGGTTATAGGAGGCTTTCTAAGCTGAGAGGATCACAAGCAAATGTGTGACAAACACAGAAAAAGTTAGCCTTCATTCTCTTTCTTTTTCTTCTCTGGATGTGGTCAGCTTATGCAACTTAGAGTTAGAAACGATAGTTTGAAGTTACATTGTTCGTACTGATATAAAGTCTCCGTGGGTTATTGTTGTCTTTAAAACTTCTCTGTGTGAAATTTGCACAAGCAGGGCACATAAGTTCACACTCGCAGTAGGTTCACTTAATACCTAAAAAATTATATAAAAAATATATAGAGCTACTACTCTCTGTGTGGGTGATGGCAGAGGAGAAACCAAAACATAGTAAATTGAAGAATTATTTGGATTTTTTTGCTTTATGTAATATGTGAAAGTTACTTTTGTTTGAGGGTAGTTTTTAGAGTGGAATTTAATTGTCATGTATATGTTACACAAGATATTCTTACTTTAGATTTTTGGGTTTTTTACATACAGAAAATTGATGCACAAGCTATTGAAGAATTCTACGGGTTGACATCAGATATCTCAAAGAACTCTGAGTCTGGTTACATCCTCTTCTATCAGTCTCGGGATTGAGGCGGAACTGTAGTGAAGAGAGATTTTTACGTCTCGCATCTTCTCTATCTTGGAGTGGAGCAAGCACTGAAAAAAAGGAAAGCAGGGAGCTCCAGGGGCAGTAGCACAGTTTGCACACGACTAAGCGAAGAGTTTGGGATTCTTAAAACCTTTGTATCATTTTCATTTTATTTGCTCAGGTATCATGCTGACTACACATCTCCACTGCATCCCATAAGCAAAAAGAGATACCAGCCACTCTTGCAGGAGCTTTCCATTAGGTAATACTATCTGTGATCCTAATTCAAAGCCCATTAAGGTCACTGGAGAACCTTTCATGGACTTCAGTGGAATTTGAATCAGGTTCTAACTGCACTGCCAGATTGGTGCAATAAGAGCATTAGAAATCTGTATGTTATACAGACATTGTGTATAAAAGGTAAAGGACTGTTTGTGATCTTAGTTTCCTGTGCTGAAGTTTGAAAGAATGAGGTTAGGAGGGTTAACATGGAAGGAAGATCTATCTGGGCCCAACACAATTGCCTTCTTGATGGTAATAGTTAACTGAAGATATAACTGATGTCAGGGAGGCAAGTATGTTTTGCTTCTCTGAGGAAGCTTACGTTATTTATAATGTATGATCGGGAACAATCAGTCAAGATTATGGCTTTTAATCTCCGTATGGGGAAAGATTTGGTTTGTAATAGTTTTATTTTTATTTATAAATTATTGTAACTTAGGATCTTGTGTATTGTCCTTTATTCTAACAAGTATTGGAAATTTTATATACTAGTTTGAATTAAAACTAATTATGTTTAAATGTTAAAGAAGAACCAATATAAATTCTAAAAACAAAGCCTACAATATCTGTAAAAAATTAATAACACAGAAGAGAGATTTCCTTCTTGAGGAACTGGTATCTAAGTGAGGTACTTAATTAAATTAGAATATCCTTTTTCCATTCATGGGTGAAAAAAGTGATCAAACTATTACATAGAAGACTTTAAGAATGCATATCATAAGAAAATGATGGTGCAGTGGTGGTATACTGGGTTTTAGAGTTCTTTAAGTTGTTAATGGTTCATACACTACGGAAATTAGAACAATTTGAATCAAAGTAAACCGTTTGCTGAATATTATTCCCTCTCCTAAAAATGGATTCATTCCTGTTCCCAGTGGCGTGGGTGACCATCTCAAAAACCACTCCAGGTCTGAAGTATAAATGAAGTCTGAGTACTAAGAAGAAATAGGTTTGGAATTTCATGAAACTGAAGATACCATATTCCTTTAAAAGTAATAGTACTGAAGTCTTGTAGAGTGAAAATTTCTGAAACTAGGCAGTTTACCTTGCTTTAGGTTTATGAAATAGCATTAAGAATTAAATCTTGACAAAACACCTGATCTGTAAGAAATGTGAACTATTGTGATTTGACATTCTTCCACTTATCAGTACGTTGTCTGACAGTAGCTGAATGTAAGTTCTGGAAGGTCATGGGATGTGCATTCCAGATTATGGCAATGAGGTCTTGGATGTCCTTGTCACTCCCTCTTCAGCTAGTGATTTTTCCATTACTGTTAAAACTTTTAAAAAGAATGTCTCCTGTCTGCTGCTACAA